>NW_020897715.1:11825065-12248491 GCF_003984885.1 Neopelma chrysocephalum
GCTTTTGCTCTGTGCAAGACCTGGGAACATTCTTTAAATATAAAAAGCTTTGTATTTCCCCTTTAAAGAACAGTTAGAAGCACTGTTTATTCTAAGTGGGTTGACCTGATAGCTAATAATTTCTACAGCATGCTTCAGAATTGCCTTTAGTTCTCTACTGGCTTTCATCACTCTGGGTTTTTTGTGGTTATTAGTACTTTCCTGGGGGAAGGGAACCCAAAACTGTCTGTGTGCATGCAGTGCTGGAAGGGGCACTGGAGTAAGGGTATGATGGTATGATCATACCCTGCAAGGAGCAGTAGGATATGACATGTCTCAGCAAAGGATAAACTTGCTAAAAACTTGAGGCAAACAGTCTGCTGCCAGTCTATTGACTTGCGCTTATAACTTTTCTATAAAAAGCTCTAAAGCTTCTTTGAACATATTTCAAAGTTCTTAGCCTGCGTTGTATGGAAGCACCTTGGAAATTAGGTTCTCTGACAGCTGGGGGAGGGAGGAAGAAAGAGAAGCCAGTTTCTTTTCTTTTTTTAAGCAAAGTAATCTCTTCTTTCCTTTTGGAGGATTAACAGCTGCGTAGGGGAGCAGAACCATCAAGCGTTCATCCTTGCACTCTCCTTCTTCATGCTCACCTCTGTATATGGGATTATGTTGACCCTGCACACCGTCTGTAGGGGCCAAACTCCATTTGTGGCATTGTTCTACTGCCCTGGGGCCTATTCTGACTACAGGTGAGATGTCTGGGGGAGAGCTGGGGTGTAAACAGGTTTGGTTAGGCAGCTTAGCTCCCGTTAGCTGTCAAACCTGACCAAAAAATGCTCCCTAAAAAACTCTAAAAAACAAAGATGCATCACTGCTTTTGCCAAGGTAGGCAATCTGAGACTTGGAGAGAGCTCACCATTTATTTGGAAAAAGTTGTTGGAGGAGCTGTGATTTGAAGTATTTATGTATTGTGTCTTCTGTTGATACACCTTTAAATGTGTGTCCCCAGATGCAGGTAATGACAGTCAGGAATCCACGTGCTGTCTCTCCCTCTCATTCCTCCCTATTTATCAAGTGACTGTCCCTCCAAGTTGTCTGTTTAGAACAGACAGCAGCAACATGCCTTGTCTGTCAGGGAAGATGCTGAGAACTGCTGGACACGAGTTCAGAGACCAGCACTACCACTGATGAGCAGAGCATAGGGCTGGTGAACGAGTGACTCTACCTTCCTCTGTACTCCATCTCGTGACCTGTTGAGTGTGAGCATCCTTGTGTTCTTTACAACAGGAAGAATAAAGAGCTAGGTTGTGAGATAGCAATGTGCAGGAGTAGCTCTGGTAGCACTAAAAGCCCTCATTAAGTAAGTCCTGAAGCTTTAATTTTGAGAAATCCTTTAAGGATTATCTGATGAAAGCAGCAAAGTGAGATCACTGTGGCAGATGTAGACAGGGATTTGAAAGGATAGTGATTACCAGGGAAAGTCACTCTAAAACAGCTGCTCCAAAACTAAATGGCTTCCTTCCCATCTTTTTCCCCTGCTGCCAGCTCTGCTCTGTCGTTCACCTGTGTATGGTACTGTGCCATTGTAACAGCTGGCATGGGATACATCCTCCTCATCCAGCTGTTGAACATCAGCTACAACGTGACCGAGAGGGAAGCTCGGCTGGCTCTGCGGGACAACAGTGGGCGCAGACTCCTGGGTGGGTTAGTGATAGACACTGGCCAGTACAACAGGGGGTTCCTATGCAACTGGGGCCATTTCCTGAGCCTGGGGTCTTCTCCTCCACAGCGCTCTGCCGAAGACATCGTGTGACACCCCTCTTTCTGCAGATGATGTTGACTGACTCTTTTTAGCAGGGGAGCGGCCCCTTCCACTAGGACTCCTTCCTCACACACCCTTCCTTCGTGGGCGGTGTATGGGCTGCCTGTCCCCCCACTGACAACATCAGAGGTTTTCCCAGGCAGAATGGTTGGTTCTTCGTGTGCTGTCAGCCAGCAATAGGATGCACAAAGCAGTAAGCCATATGCACAAATATGGAGAGAAGGAGCCTGCTGCCTTTTTCTACCGTGGGAAACAGGAAGAAGAGCACAAGATTTTGAGAACTTGAGTTTTCATTAGGTGTGAACCCTGGCATCAAGAGGAACCCACTGCCGGGCTTCAGAGCATGCACTGGTTCCTGCAAAGGTGGAGGAATCCCTGGTTTGTAACTACATGCAGCATTTTGGAGATGTCAGGAGGATGAACTTTGGATACAGATAACAGATGGACCCCTGCAGAAGCCGGGCTGTTTGGCTAAAAGAGACTGTCTAGGCAGTCACTGGGCAGTGCTCTCCTCTCTGGTGCATTTATTTGTTTTTACTATCTCTTATTCCATCCAGCTGTGTACATGCTTCTATTAAGTGCCTTTGTGAGCTACATTGCTGTAGGGCTGGGTCTATGCTGGTTTGAAGGCTTGGCTCATCTCCTTCAAAGTGTTTCTGCTCTGATTATGGATTGTGACTTGAGACAGGGGGTAAATATACCAAGGAGATGTTTTGAAGCAATATGCAACAGTGAACTCTGAGGTCAAAACAAGAGTGCTTTCTGTCTGGTGTTAGTGTAGCTTTATGGAAGTTACCTTTCCCCCTTCATCATGGGAGAAGGCAGTCTATGGGAGAGTAGGCAGTCCTACTGACTGTTTTTGGTAGGTAGCATATTGGTCAGTTGTGTTGCTAATAACATAGTGATCCCATCTGCCCTCAACCCAGTTACTGTGAACTACCTGACTGTAGATCTGTTTTCTCAAGCCAAGAAGCCAAGGAACACATCAGCCTCTGCGTATGTAGGGAGAGGAAGAGGATGTGTTGGAGGTCTCTGTTTTGGGGATAGATGACCTGTACTGGCAGGTGAATGTGCTCTGCAAGAATGCCATTTGTTCCTCATTAGCCTAGAACTGTATTATTGCTTGGACTTGAGCTTCAGCTGAAATAACAAGGTTTTGATGGAAATGGTTTCTGTTTTTTTTGTGGCTGGAGTTTATTATTACTTTTTGTTTTAAACCCTTTATGTGTGCTGTAGGCCCTGCAGTGAAAGGTCTGGCTGGAAGAGCTGGAAACCACAGCACAAGAGTTACATGTTGGAACTAAGATGCAGAAGCAGAGATAAGAGCCTTGTCCTGGCTACTGATGTTTTTAGATGTGTGTGCAGGAGGCACAGATCATGCCTGCTCCTGACTCCATTTGCATGGCAGGCAGCTGGGGGATGTTGGCAGAGTGATGCAAATTCTGTGTGCTGCTGTGCAGTAGCTTTGAAGAATGGATGGACTGTACATGGTGCCAAAAGAAAGCAGGGTTGGGGGTGTCCCTTAAGATCCCTGCTGTATTTGGTGCGTATGCTCTTGATTACATGTCCCAGTTTAATGTAGAGACTGTGTCCCTCTTTGCACTGTTTGGTTTCCGTAAGTGGCACTTTCCATAACTAGCAGATAATGGATGAGCAGCTGCACTTGGAATGTGTCTGTGCAGAGTTACTGACTTACCAAGTCTCCTTTATTTCCTCTTGCCCTCTGGTCATCCAGTGAGCAATCCTTTTTAAGTAGGTAAGGGGACACCTCTCTTGCTTCCTGCCTCTAACCAAACACACTAAGAGGTTTCTGACTGCTTCCCTGGCCCTAATGTGAATAAAAAGACACCCAGCTAGACTGTACAGACTGTTCCTCTACAACCCTCTGTTTGGTTGTTAGAGCCTGTCCCTAGGAGTACAAATTGACACAAAGTCCTTGTTTCCACATGAGTTTTCTGTAAATGTTTCCATGGCACATACGCATTTTGTGATACCTGCTGAGATGAACTGGAGCTTGGCAACCCTGGAGACAAGGATGCTGTGGGCTAGGAGGTTTGTGATCTTAGATTTCATCCTGCTGATGCTAGGGAATATGAGGCAGAATGACTTCCTGGGCTAAATGAACCCCTGCAGTGGAGACAGCCAACCTCTCTGTCCATGTATGCACAGAAATCAGTCGTGTGCCCATGAACTGAACAGGCTCTGGGAGCATTTGCAGGTTTGAGATAAGTGGTTTCTTAGAGTCCTGCTACTCCTGGCTGGGAGAAAGCAGAGCAGATCGCAGATCATTTCCCTGGCAGTGCTGACCCTGTGGTGCTCACTTTCTCCTACAGGCAGAGATTCCTTGCCACCTTGCAGCCTGTGTGTCAGTGTAGCCTTGTCCCTTCTCTCTTAGTGAACTGCTTGCACCGAGACTCTCTGTGCTATTCTCCCAGACAGCATGGATTTTGGAGTGCAGATTAGGAATGGAGGACCTGGGACTAATGTAACCATTCCATATGTTGTTCAAGCTCGCTCAAGTACAGTGAGGGCTAAGTGCTAAAGTAAATTTTATTTTTGCACTCCAGGGGTAACTGAAACTATATAGGACACTTAAAACCCCAGCCTTGCAACCTTTTTCTAGGAGGAGAAAGCAGTGCTGATTCTCCAGTGAACAGGAAGTTGAGATGGCTGTAATCTGCATAGCAATGGTGACTTAAACGGCATGTCTTCTTCCCGTGAGGCTTTACCTTGTGAATGCCTTGGGAGATGGGAAGCATAAAGTAACATGATATATCTAAAAGGCATCTTAAAAGGATGGATACTTTGGAGCTCTCCTTTTAACAGCCCTGAGAATTAGCAGGAAACACTTGAAGGGCAACTCGCCCTTTTGCAGTTATAGCAAGGGCAAACTGTTGTGACCTGGTGCACTAAAGGACAATTTTTTTTCTGAGTAACTTTTTGCCAAGCTTGTTATTGACCACGTTGGTAGAAAAATGTTAAAATCTAGTCCTAGTTAGTTCTCGGGCTCGCTGTGTTAATAACTGCCTAGATCCGTGCTCCTGGTTGTTGGAGCAGTGGGAACGGCCTGCATTTGACAGGTGACTCGTGGGTCGTGTGTGGCATTCTTGAGGGGAGGACCAGTGTCTCACCTGTAAAACTGCATGCCTGGCAGTGCAGAAAACCTTACCCTGCTGACCCTTGAAAAGTTTTCCCTGTGTAAGAGAGGACCCAGAGCTGATCAGCAGCAGGGAAGGATTTTGGTAATAGCTCGCCCATAGTTGGAAATTAGTTTATCCTGCTTTAACCATGACCTTTTAAGAGGCATTTGTTGTTTCACAAATAGTGTGGACTTTGCAGACCAGGCAGCTTTTAAAGGGCCAGGGTTCTGATGTTGCTGCTGTTGTAGTTTTAAACCCTCCATGTCCAAATGCCAGCACCCTACTGTTTGGTGACTATAGTAAGAACTGTGCACCATTAGATACAGCCTGTAAACATTGGCTTGGCACTCTTTAACTGTGTCTTCCTGCATTGTGGTTTTTTGTAGGCAAGTCACAGGTCCCCACATCGACTGTTTCTCCATTTAACTTGTCCTTAAATGACAGAAGTCACTGGTGAGCCCGAGCTGGTGCTGCTTGTGACTCCTAATCACATTTCAGCCTTCATGCTATGATGGTGCTTTTTTTTCCTTTCAAAGTAGGTTGCTTTCAAGTGTC
This sequence comes from Neopelma chrysocephalum, assembly GCF_003984885.1. Lineage (NCBI taxonomy): Eukaryota > Metazoa > Chordata > Aves > Passeriformes > Pipridae > Neopelma > Neopelma chrysocephalum. The sequence goes on from NW_020897715.1 coordinate 11,830,562, forward strand.
TTAATGAAACCATTTGCTGTAAAATTTCTTCTGAAGTTAAAATGGATACTGCCTCACTGCCTAATGTCTTAATAATGTGCTTGGTTTTTTCCTTCTATATGAATGTATATTGCCTCATTAGGGCAGAAAGCGTGTGTGATTATGGATGTGTTTTCATGTATTCCTTTCAGTGAAAAATTTTACAGTTACCTAGGATTCTTTTCCCCACTACCAGGATGTTTGGACAGCAAAAATCTTTCTGCGGATAGGTGAGGTTCTTTCTGAAATGTGGGAATTCAGCCTCCTGAGATCTTGTCTTTATGGAACTCCTCTAAGGATGATGTGAAGAGCAATGGGCTCCGGAGAGTGGGATGTTTTGGGTTTTGGGGCTTTTTTTTAACCTAAGCTTGAGGAAGAAACTGTGAAACATTTGTGAGCTTTTTTTGAAAGGACTGGTGTGTGTGTGTGTGTATGTGTTTGTCCATTTTGCATCATATTCAGTGTTTCCAAATGGATACAATTAGGACTCAAAATAAATTATTGGAAATGATCTGTGGAGTGGCCTGTTGATTTATGCCCACACACTCAGCCAAGGCAAATGACCAAAAGCTGCTGTCATCTCATGGCTATTTAGCTGTGAGCAGCAACAGGCTAAGGAAAAGTTAGGAAACAAGTGTTCTTCCATTTCTGCAAAAGTTGACCTTTGGGTTTGTTGGTGTTGGGATGAAAAAGACCTGCTGGCAATTCTCACCATCCTGGAAACCAGGCATATTCCCCTGCAGTAGAAATTTGAATGGGGATCTTTCATCCTATGAGCAATCCATTATCGTTATCTGATCCAGAACCCCCAAAAGGAACAATCTCTTACTTTAAACCCTTTTCTAAGCTGTATTTGGAAATGACATGGATATTCTCCATGTAGATAGTGGGAAGAGATATAGCCTTTGATTCTGTTGGTATCTTGGGACAGCTGCAGAAAGGCAAGATGACTTTTAATGAGTAGAATCACAGGTGCCTTTGATTGTTCCAGAGCTCTGCTTTGATTTGCCTGGGTAGCACTTCTCTCTGCTGTTTAGCTGTTCCTCTTTGAAGATTACTTTGTGCTTGCTGACAACAAGGACCTTGCGCTAGCAGTGAACCAGGATTTTAGTTAGGTGAGAGTGGTGTGTGCAGCAGTGTCAGACTTCTGACACCCAAGGAGTGCCCAGCTTCTTTAACTCCAGTGCTGTTAATGAGGATGTGTGAAACTTCTGTTCCTCTCAGCTTTTTTTCATGAGTTTTTCCCCTCATGGCTTGTCATGTTGTCCCTGCAGAGCAGGGCCATGTCTGGAGTGGCAGCTCCTGTGCTGCTGTGGCTGGTATCTATAATGCATAACAGGTCTGTAAAGATGTGAGCTGTGGATCACACTGCAGTGGTTCATGGACCCTTCCCAGGCTAATTATTGTGACCCGCCTCGCCTGGGGGGAGCAGAGGGAGTTACTACTTTCAGGCACAGTTTTCCCAGCTTGAGCTGGGCCTGGGAGACTTTGAAGAGACTGGTATATAGATTTAATGAGAACTTATGGTCAAGCTTTTTGGGAAACTCTAAGAACTCTGGAGGGCAGGTGTCAGCAGAGGATGGGGAGTTTGCAATTACTTCAGGGTTCTGCATTTGCTCTTGTATCAAAGTGAAAATCCTCCCCCCCCTCCCTGTGCAGGAGAAGGAAAGTCTGGCTTTGCAGCCACCTCCCTCCCTTGCTAAGAAAAGCAAGGAGCTGACAGGCAGGAGTGTGCCTGAGCTGTGAGAGTGTGGGCTGATGACCAGCATTAAGGCATTGACATCTGCATCTATCCAAGTGCTGGAGCAGGAAGAATGCTCTGGCACAGCTGCAGGCTGAAGCTGTTCCCTTGGTCTGATATGCTCTCTTACATCTCAACCTCCTGCTGGAGCTTCAATTTGCAAAACACTATCATTGTGCCAGGGATTTTAGAGTATCCTGTGCAGTATCTCAATGGCATCATCTGGCACAGCCTTCCAAAGAGGTACGAGTTGTTTTGGCCAAGTGTGGATTGAATGGAGAAGCCAAGCGGCTTCTTATCTTCACTTTGATTCAGACCACGTTCAGCATGAATGTGCCTGATCCCTGGACATCTTCTCTCTTCCATAGCTGGATCCAACTGAGGCTTCAGCTCCATGCTTGCACTGGCAGTAGGCAAGTGCAAAGGGTTGTCAAATCACAGCTCCTCCTAGATCATCTTCTGGCTTCTTGCTTCTGGAACTGTCCAACCAAGGAACATCTTGCCAGGAGAATCTTTCAAAGCTACTAGGAATATAAGAAAACCCTGGAAGGTGAGAGTATTGGAGACTAAGGCCAGTTTCAAAAGTGTTGACTGTACTTCAAGTTCTTAGGGGGGAACTATGCTCCACATAAGCAGCATTACTTTCATGGATGGTGAGTGGGCACTGAGATGAGTGGGAGCCGTGGGCCTTGAGGACAAAATATGCATTGCTGGGGAAAGAATCTGCAGTTTAGAAGACTGGATGCACCCCTGAGTAGCCAGTGGTTTGGGGCACCCTTTTAGCTGTGGAGATGTAGATTCAACCCCTGCTCAGCCTGTTGCTGGAGTCAAGACCAGGCAGCATGTGAGTCCATCTACTCTACCCCTCCATACTCCCTTACAGCTGCAGGTGTCCTGTCTCCAGCTGGCTGTAATGCTGCCTTCCCTCCTCCAGCTGAGGAAGGATGTGACTTTGCCTTTTGTCCTCTGGCTCACTGTCCTGCTTACGCCATGAATCCGGATGGAAGGTGGGCTGGAGACTCTCTTTGCTGTGTTTGTTGTCAAGCCTCACTAAAGAGGAAGTGAGCTTGGGAAAAGGCCACCAGTAAAATGGGAGCATAAGGGCTGGCTCAGAGGTATTCCAGGAGCTTGTTAGGCTCTACATGGCAGAGGCTTCCAAAGGGGAGGATTGTACTAAGAGAAAGTGGATTGCTGTTGCTGTGCTGCCACAGCGTACTGCTGTTAGCACCAAGTGTATCTGCTGGCTGCACTGGGGCATTATTTGCGTAGCTCAGCCCCCAGCTCTGCTTCTCCCTGCCTGCTTGGCTCAGTCCTCTGCAAAAAACACTACCCTTCTGCAGTGCCTGTTCTTCCCCGCAAGACGAGTTATTCAGCCCTCTCTCAGCTTGTCACTTCCTCTCACAATCTGCCTTTGAATGTAGCCAGATGGTCTGTACTCGCCCACACTCCACGCAGGCACCTTCAGCTCCCTGCACTTGGATAATGTGCTCGTCTGACCTGCTGGTGGTCAGGTTTGTAAAGAGCCTTTAGGAGATGGTAAACATTCACGTGTTGTAGAGAATGGATGTGGGAGGGAACCTGGGAGTGACAGTTGTTTTCAGACCTGCACCAAAAGCCTGCTTGACAGCCTGGCTTTGTGTGGGCAGGGAGGGTCTCTGGCTACATCCCTGTGAGCTCTCCACGTGGACAAATTCCCAAAGCTAAAGCTCTGGAGCCTGTTGCTGCGCTTGGGCACCTGACCTATCCTATGCAGGTCATCTTTATCTGCAGTGCTTAGTGCTGGTCTAGGTTCCTGACCCTGGACTTCTGTCTAGAGCCATTCAGCCAACTTCCGACACAGAATCTGCACCACTAGCTCAGTTGTGTTCATTTCAGATTTGGGTTTATTGGAAACTTACAGTGCTTATATGGGTTTTACAAATGATCTGATACAACATAACAGTAAACTGTTGTCTTCCTGGTGTTACTCAAGTGCCTCCTGTACTGCCAAATGCTTTTGGAGAGAGCTTTGCCTATCTTGTGAGGGGGAAGTGATTCCATCTTCCTGCCCTTATGCTGTTGCTGAGACATTCTGTACCTTAATGGCATTATGATGCAGGTTAAGGTTAAGTAAGAAACCTTCATTTTAATCATGTCAGCTTTAGCTTATATAAAAAACACATCTGCCTTTTTCTTGGATTTTTGTCTTTTTTTTCTTTGAAGTACTGGATCAAGTGAAACATCCCAGACAGACTTGCACAATACACCCTGAAATACTACAGTTAAACAGTTTGGGAAGTGTTTAAATTACAAGACAATGAGGCTCATAAACTTGGAATCACCACTTGCCACCACAGTCAAAGCACTGTGCTTGTGAACTGGCCAGTGCTGCCAGCAAGGTTGTCCCTCAAAAAAGAATCCAGGTTTTAGATTATCCATATGCCATGCAATGATCTGGATCATTAGCAAATATGGTTTGCATAAACAGCTCTTCCCTCTCCTCCTCCCATCCAAAACTTTTGTGGCACAGTTAGCCAGAAACTGTGCTCTGGGTGGCCAAGTTTGCAGCAGTGGTTGGGGGTCAGCTGACAGTCAGGTCTGTCCACTCTCTGAGCGAGCTCTCACTCTATAGAGTACTGGCAACAAAATGCACCAGGTTACTGCTTAAGGAAAAAGTGGTGCAGTTCAGTTCCTGTTCTTCCTTTGGTGGAGGACTCCTGTCAGTGCCGCAGCTCCGTGTGTGGAAATGGCCTAGGCCTCAAACACACCCTGTGCTAGACTTTGATTACCTAGGCTTCACAGCCACCAGCCAAGACACCCTTACAGAAGCTTCACATAAGGAGCTTGTGGGGAATGACCCCGTGAAGTGCAAAGTGAAACTGTCAGATAAGCTTCCATATATGCTTAGTTTACAACAACAGTGACCGCAGGGAGCTTTCTTTGGCTGTCACTTGGCAGGCCTTTTCCTTGGACTTGTGTCAGTCAGCAGGGAGATAGCATTGAACAGAACTGGTCGTTTGTCTCCCTTCCATCTCCTTTGACTCTCTTTTGTCAGGTTTGGAAATTGGGGAGAATTTCAGCTACTCTCCTCCGTAGCTGGTTTCTCCTTTCTTCTCTCTCCCTTTCCTTTTTCATCAGCAATGGGTACTGCCTCCATGCCTTGAATGCATTCAGTATAAGTCTCCTTAAAGAAATTAAAGACAAAAGGAACAAAGTGACAATATGCAGATGTGTACAAAACACAACAGGTAATAAAAAGATGACTTCTATTTGAGGGGGGAACTGCCCTAAAACAGCTGTGGGATATAGTCCTTCTGTTACTCAGGGCTGTGATGTGTTAAGCATCTAGGTGCAGATCGCTCCATTGATATGTCAATCATGCTGGGGAAAAATCACACATTGCCCTTTTCTACTCCTCTCCACCAAGAATTTTGCTCCTCCCTCTGACAGAATTCATTAGCTGCTGTTGGCTTAGCACTTTGAACAGGAAAGGTGTTTCTAGAAAAATAAAACAGAGCCTCTGGAAGAAGTTTCTCCAGGAAAAATACAGGCTCATTTGGTCCAGACCAACCCTTTGGGAGTACAGGTAGCTGGGCTCCAATTCTTACCTGATTTTAATCACCCCACCAAAGGTGCCCTGCCCTGGCTTCCCATACGGGTGATAGGGAATAACAGTCCTGTCTAAAGAATAGTTTGCTATGACAATGTCTGAACTGCCTTTTACCAGTGAGTGGAGGAAGAGGTAATGAGGAACAACAAGTGATTATGCTCTTAATAGGAGGTTATATGTAGAATGAACCCAGTCTCTTCCTGTGTCTGAATTTCTCCTGGTTCCTCCACTTTGCTGGCTTGTTAATGTTAAATCATGCACTGTTCAGACCTTACTGACACAGCAAGCTAGGACAGGTTTGCTTTACACATAAGAGGTGAATTTAATTTAATTTTTCTTCCAAGGTGCTGCAGATCCTGTTCGGGCTATGTACAGACACAGCTTATTCATGACCATGCAGCTAACATGCTTTCATAGTTAGGCAGGCGAACATGCTTCAGTTTTCTGCTGAACTTTGACAACAGCTTTTTCTTCCTGTTAAAATGCATTTTATGGGACAAGGAATGGACTGGGTGTGTCCAACTCCAGTCATGACTGGTAGAACTGTCTGTTCTAGTTCTCACTGCCAAGTCAGGCTGACGACAGCACAAATTGAAAGACTCCCTAAGTGGGATTTATAGTTGATCAACTTTGGATTTGTGAACTAAATCATCTGCTGTGAACAAAACAGTACTATGTAATTCCTACACAATCATTTGGCTTGCTATAATTGTACTTAAAGATTTTCCTAAGGCAGCTTTTAGCAGAAGCTGCATGGCCAGATCTGTTAATCAGCTTAGAAAGTTTCAGCTACTTATCTGCTTTCACTGTATTCTCTTTCAGCAGATTTAGAAGTCCTGTGAAGGGTACCACTACATTTTCTTTTCCAGGCTGCATGGAAACTTAGCATAAACCTCTGCTGATGTTTGTCCATATTACAGAAGCAAAATGCCAGCAGTATAGAACCTGTTTCATGTGCTCTTGGGGAGCAGATTACTGACCTGTCAAAAGTAATCCCTAAAATAGTCTATCGGTATGTTAAACCTAAGTAAAAAGAACTGCTGCTGAGGGTGTATGCTTACTTGTTACTGTGTTCAGTAGCAATCTTCAGCTTCTCCCATAATGTCCTTTTTTCCTCCGTGATAAGATCAAGCCATGCCTGCAAGTACTTCCTCATGAGGCAGGCTGCGTGGAAGGTACTCGCTCTCTCCTCCTGAGTGGAGAGATAATCCTTGTACTAGGGAAGAAGGACAACAGAGAAACAGGTAAGAATAGCTTCTTTTTTTTTTCCCTCCTCTCTCTCCCAACCTCTGGCCCAATAAACAGAGACAGAGCAGTGGTGAGACTGTAGCAGTGAACGGTCGTGGGCACAGGAGAGGAGGAAAATCAGTAGGGTGAGAGAGTGCAAAGGTGGAGGAGTAGTGTGTAGGAGAAAATTCTGGGTGGAAGAGAATGATGGAGAGTGAAGAGCTGAAAGACGATCTCTGGAGAAGGGAATATGTTGCTGGAATGGGGACAGTATAACTCAGCAAAAGTTGTACTACAGGTGTGTGAAGTGAGGAGGGTGTGGTGAGGGGAAACTGTGGCAGCAGCCAGCTCTCTTGGTATCATTTCTCCACTGTGGTGCAGGCCAACCTTTAGCCAGTTTCTGAAGCCCCGTCTCAGTAACATATGGGAATAGAAGTCCTCAGCCTGAGACATCTTCTCCATGAGACTCTGCTGGGTGTCCTGAAGCCAAGTCATCAGGCATTTCCTCTGCAGGCCCAAGCAGTGGTGCCTTTGTGCCACCTGAGTGAAGACAGCAGAGACAGCAGCTAGTTACTTGGACTACTGACTATGTAAGTATAAAGCTACAGAAAACTGGGTGCACTAGAAAATCACTTCAGCTTTTTGGGGCCTCCAAAATGCAGATGTCTGACAGCTGGAATAACCCCCCCACATAAAGAAGGGTCAGCATAAGGAACAAATCCAGTCTATCAGGCCACTGCTGTCACTTTTAGAGAATACCCTTTTGAATTAGATGCTCAGTTTAACGTATTGTAAATGGAGCAGAGGCAGGGCCTGTAGCAGTTTAGGCCAACCCTGTCCATAATGCTGACCAGCAGGGTGGACATACGGAGCAGCTTGTATCCCTCTACTTCTTCCCAGCTGGAGGCCTGTGTGCATTTGGTGAACTATTGTGAATAGCTCCAGTTCCAGTGACTTCAATGGACGCTTGCCAGCTTAGCCCTGGGCTCTGGCTAAATCTTCAGGATATGGCCGAGTGTTAGTGTACCCCTGGTAAGGCACATTGATCCAGTCACGTACAGAAATGTTTCATTTGCAATATTTGTGCATCAAGGTCTCAGAAACTGTTCTGCACTGAAGGATATGGACAGGATATTCTATCCAGATTGCTGGATCATCACCTGTAGTGTCCTGCCACTAGCAGTGGCCAACTCTGCACCAGCAGCAACTCCAGAGACAGGGAAAGAAAGCCCTGATGATAGGCTGGGGTCAACAACTAACTACAGTGGCTTGGTGGTGTCTTGCTGCTTATCTTTGCTGTGGAGTAATAGAACTGACAGGCTCATGTCATATAACTTCAATTTAATTTTTTGGCCATATCACACTAACTTACCTGTGTTATTGGCATCAAATCATATGGCAGTTAGTACTGCAGACAAGTGGAGGCTAACAAAAGATGACTTCTCAATAGATTGAAATGCTTTCCTTTCTCTGTCCTTTTGGTTCCTGTTTAATCAGCTATAAATGAGGATGCCACCCTTGTGGGACTTGATGACTTCTCATGATTATTGTCAGATGGGCTGATTTAAAGAGCTAATATAGGGCAGGGTGTGCAGGGAGAATTTTTGCTTTTTCTGTCTCTACCCGGCTTAAAAGCCTATTAAGTCTTCTGCTAAGTGCTACATCTAGGAAGCAGCACTTTTTCCCTTCCTTCCGTGGCACCAGTCATTTCCTTTATCCTCAGCACTTACCACCAGGTTTTCCTTGGCTTGCTCCCTCAGCCTTTTCCACGGCACTATTCCCAGCTTTCTGAGCAGGACCTTCTCATAGTGATCCTTAGCCTTTTTCTGGAGCTGCTGCTCTTTCTCTAGCCTCCTCTGCTTCTCCAGTTCTTTCTGCAATACAAAAAGCAGTAGTTTTAATTCCCTCAGGATGAAGAGGATGTTAAGCAATTACAATAGATTATCATATCGGAGCTGGAGGTTCTGACCTGACAGGAAATGGGGATCTGCATCATCTTCAGGAGTGCAGACCAGAGATGACCCCATGTACTAGAACCTGTGTTTGAAAGCAAACTGTCTTGAAAATTCTCCTGGGAGATGATGGTGTTTCTGAACACTTCCTTGGGCCATGTATCAGCACTGCAGTTTGGTACTACTGTAGCAAATATGTCATCTGTGGCTACCAGGAGGGCTGATGTAGCAGGAACCTCCTTTTATGGACCTCCATCCATGTGGGGCAGCTGATTTAGTGAGTTTGGGGAGTGTAGCTTTCTGTGCTTATAAAACTAGATTGAAAACGTGTCCAAAAATGATTCTGAGTTTATGCATGGACCCTACCACTTAATCTAGCCTATATTGTAGGGGAAGGATGTAGGTATTGTCTAACTGTATAATATTACTTTTGACCGATACTCAGGGATTTAGGTCAAACATTCTAAAACACTCAAACCAAGTAGAACAGTAGTTGCAGGTCAAATTCCTATAGGATTTAAAATGTGCTATTTGAGTTATTAGGACAGCTCATTCCAAGTAACAGTAATGAAGTGCAGCTATTCCTAGGCTAGCCCCAATGAGAGGATGGTTCTCTTCTTCAGGTGGAAAGTTGCCCTTAATATAACTGTCAGGCTTGTTTACTTTTAAATTGTGTATTAGTTACTGGTATCACTGCGTACACTGGAGGGAGAACACAAGTGAAAGGAGCAGTCTGAAAGCAGACTGAACATGCTGCCCCTGTGGAGGCTGATGTGGCTGTATCTCAGCACAGAATGTCCACCCGCTGGGGCCTCTAGTCCTGCTTTTGAGACAGACATTATGGTACTTCATAGAGTGTTTGGTACGCAGCCCTTCCCTAATGTTGTCAAACAGGGAGAAGGTGGTGAGTCTGTAGAGTAGGTGCTGTCCTCTACCCTCTCTGAGTTCTGTGTGGAACTCTGCTCTGCTAATGAAGACCTTCCTGTCACGTTACTCTGGCTGCTGACCAAGTACTAGTGGGTAATGGCTCTTCCCTATTCCTGCTAAAGAGAGAGAAACAAGTGAGGTGTTTGGTTACCAGCTTCTGCTGCCTTCTCTCCTCCCGTCGTTTTTCCCGCAGAGCTTCCTTTTCCTCAGCCTTCTTCCTCTGTCGTGCTTCCTCTTCAGCCTTCAGCTGGGCCTTAAAATGGAGAAAGGTGAAATTTAATTTGATTCATATGACCTTTACAGTGAACACAGACCTCTATGCTTCCCTAGTATTCCTCTAGTATTGCCCAGCACCTGAAACTTCTCTGAAGGAAGCAGACTTTGTCACATATTAAACACGATCTGTGCTCAACAATGAACTGCGGAAGGGAGAAGAAGGAGGGACCGTTCTTTTTACTACCTATATCTATCTATCTTTCTACTACCTATATATATCTTTATCTTTCTTTGCCCTAAGTTATAGTATTTGTCCACTCTTCCCCTAAAAAAATGTAAACCGTACACCAAGTCATTAATTGGTAACTTGATCACTGAAGTCAGTTCTGAATCCCTGGGCTCTGTTCTCCAGTTTCATTTCTACATGCAAAGCAGCATTACAGGTACCCAAATACTTCTTTCCCCAAACACTGAAAATCAAAGTTGTCTTACTTCAGTACTATCATATTTGGCACAATATTCTTCTCTGAATATTTATCTCCTCTCCTTGCAAACCACACTCTGCTCTCATTTCACAAGAGCTTCTGCTCTTGGTGTACACATCAAAGGCATAAAACCCAAACCAACCATCATGCAGGGTTACCATGACTGTGCTTGCTTTCTGATCTCTACAATTGTGGCACCTGCAGCTGAGAAAAACTAACCTGAAGTTGTCTGTCCGCGTCATGGTTAAAGTGTTCTGTAAGGCTCGTTTCAGCCTCCTGTGTATGTGAATATATCTCTTGCTTGAAGAAAGAGGAAATGCCTGCTGGTTTAGGACCCCAGTTATAAGCTTTCTAATCCTAATGCAATTACTAGCAATGTTTTCAGTAACACCTTAATACTCTGAAGCTAAGAAGGCTCCTTCATTGGATGTGTATCACAGAATTTGTTTATTAACTATGCAAACATTGTCAGTATCTTCTGTCTTCAACAGAGATTTGGTAGAAAGATGACTTTTACCAGAGACTGCATGTCCTCAAGCTGCACGTGACCAGACATCAGGAAAGGCAAGGAGGGGAAACCCACCACTGCCAGGTCCCATCAAGTGGATCTCTGCATGCACTTTCACACTTATCATTCTTAGGAAAGACAAGCTATGGTCATGGGTAGGTGTGAAAAAAGTGTTGGAGGTGGTAAGGAAGGCTGCTTCTAGAATTGCAACTTCAACATTAAGTGTCTGCTCATGATACAGCATATACATTGCCATATGCAAAAGCAGCAATAACTACTTCTTTTGATGTGTGGTGGACATCTGCTTTCTCACAAATTAAAAAACTCCTCCTTTGGATAAAAGGCTTTTTCTTGGTCGCTGACTCTGGGGTTAAATCAGCTTTTCTTGTAACTGGAATGGTGTGAAAGACACTATTTCATTTTCCGCTTCCCTTACCAGTTTTTCCTCTGCTCTTCTTTGTTTGGCTTCCTCTAGTTTCCTCCTCTGTTCTGCCCGCTGAATTGCTCTCTCCTCCATCCCTATAGAAACAGAGGACATAAGGCTTAGTGAAAATAAGCTATGGGACAATGGCAGAAGTTTGGTGCACAAGGATAACCACATCACTCTACTACCAGGCCCGCACTGCCCTGGCACTGCCCGCACAAAGGGACTTGCTTTCTGCTGCCTCTTATGGCTGGCAGTGTCATGAACAAGGAACTTATAAATGCTTATGAGATGACTCAGGACTACTGCAATTACATTCACTCCACCCTCCTTGGTTGACAGTCACAGCCATGAGGCTCAGTTATGAAATAAGCTGTCTTCAAAGAGTTTGTCCCTGTCTTTCCTGATTGAGGGCTGAGGCTCAGGGCACATGATTTAGCAGTGATTGCTATGAGGTCTCCAGGAAGCTCTAACTGCTTATTTGAAGAGCAATTTCAAGACAGAAAGCATCCTTGTCACAGTGACATAGGGGTATTTGGTCCTGTTAGTGAGAAACTACTGCTTAATGCTTCTTTTGGGAGATAAATTCCAATGCAATTATCTTGCTGGCCATCAGCAAAGGTGTTACAGTGCTGATGTGACCACTCAGAACACACAGTGGAGTTGGGAACCTCTGCTTGCTTCCTCTGCAGTCACAAAGCACGGGCTGGAGAAATTGATAACTGGGGGCATCAAAGTGTTTTGAACACAATGGGTTTCCTCACATTCTTTTCTCCTTCAGTTGTCCCAGGATCCTCTGCCAAGGACAATCATCCAGTGGTAACTTATTCACTGAAGTTTTGGGAATTTTTAAACAAAAGCACTTGAGGGCTCTGAAAAATATGCTTACTGTCTCTAAGGTGTACAGAGTTCAGGCAAATCAGAGTGAGTGATGGCTTGGACTAGGAAGCATTGGAGCTCAACACGGGCAAAGAAAGGCAACTTCTGATGCCAAACCCAACTTCTAATACCAAACTCTGATGATCCCAAAACTGTTAAAATAACAGTCATATTCCAGACAACCTTTAATGCTGACCATGACAACTAGCATTGTACGTTTATCGTCTATGTGCTGTTCCAGTGTGGCCAGAGAAACGGAGATATCTCACAAAAGGAAGGGATCTGGACCTCCTTCCCCAGCCTGGCTACTGTTGTCTCAGAAAACCTTGGGTAGGTACTTAATTCCCTTTGAAATCTCAGCACCTCTGTCAAGGTCAGATGAAAATGACTGGTGAGTTTAAGTGTCTCTTGGATGTGTAATGAAGGGAGACTGATGGCAAAAAAACCTGTAGAGCTTCTCTCTCTGGGTCTTGTCACACCAGAAATGATCACAAGCGTTTGGAATAACTGCTACAACAGTGTACTAAGTGTAGATGTAAGGCTCTTGCAGTGACCCATGTTTTAAATGACTTGGGCATGAAAACAGCTCACCCTCTCACAGCACTGGTCAGGCTGCGAAAGAGTGTGCTGAATTTTACTTCCATACTATCATCAACCAGCAAAGCTGAGGCAAAGGAAGAGAGACATTTCGAGACAAACTGTTGAGAAAAGCAGTCTGAAATGGTTTTTGCTATCTAGAACAATACCTTTCAGTATTGGATGAGCTGAGGTCAGCTGGGAGGAGGGCCTCCTATCTTGCAGTGCTACCTCTGTGTTTTCTGGCCCATGAGAATCAGGTGAACTATGAAAGGAAAGAGTTAAGAAATTCATCAATGAATGTGGTCAAATGATGTTTCACACCTACCACCTATGGCCTTGTAGTTTCTGTTCTCCATTTTGCTGCATTTTCATTCTGAATCCCTGATACACCTTTCTTCTGCTTGAAATGGGATTAATGATGCATCCTTGTAAAGGAAATGAGTTCCAGGACTGCTGTATGTTCTGAAATACTGAGGATGATGTTCTCTTTTTTCCTAATTAAAATAAATCCCTGCTGCTACTATGTGTGACACTGGTGTTGCTATTTCTAAGTGGATCCTGTATGGATCACGGGGTGTCAAGCCATTGCAAAAAAGGGAGAAGGACAGAGAACTGTGGCTAGCCTGATACTATCCTTGAGGTTAAAACACAGCTGAGAGGAAGAGCAGACTGAAATGTGCCTGGCACATTCTGGCTCAACTTGAGTGGGAATGAGACATGCTGACTAACTGACCCTGATTTATTGAGGGCACATACCTCAAAGGGATTGTATGCTTGCATCTCGATTGTTTTTCCTCTCTGGTTTGAGAAACAGAATTGTCAATCAGCTGGGTTACAGCTGTAGCTTGTGCTGCCTCTTCCTTATCTCTGCTCAGCCTCTGATTTTCCTGCAGCTTAAGGATCAGCTCTTGCTGTTTCTGAAGCTGCTGCCTCTGCTCCTCAATCAGACGTTGCTGGAAGGCATGACGGTGCTCAAAACAGCTTCCATAAGCAGGAGATGTCTTTGGACCAAGTGCCTGAAGCTGTTGGAGGACAGTAGCTACTTGATTCCTATACGCAGCCTGGTCCTGGACACTCAAGGCTGCATGTTTTACAGTAATCTCCCAGACAAATTTCTGTTTTCTGCAGAAATGAGACGTATGAACAGTATCCCAACAAGAGTGGTCTCTGGTCTGATCAGGCTCTTTCTGTATGTTGCAAGTTTCAATTGGCTGGGGTGAAAAAAAAAAAAAAGGAAAATTTGGCATTGATTGAAACCAAGCACTCTTCTGCCCTTACTACATAGTGGTTTTTTTAATGCAAATCTAGTGAGATGCCTGAGAAGTAGAGTAATCTCAGCTATGCAATCTTTATTCAGTTCCTAGTCAGGCCAGAGGGGCCCCATTATGCGCAAAATGGGAGGCTGTGGGAAAGAACTGTTAAGGAGCTCTGTGCCATTTCACTGGGAGTAAGAAATCTTGATCAGGCAAGAGCTTTGGCAGGAATATATCCTGAATATTTTGCTAGGGAGCACACCTTAGGACAGCTTATTTCTGGGGGATTAGCACACTCTTTTTGTACTATGTTGTCTCCACTCAGCGCTCAGATGGAGAATAAAGGGACAAACAGTTGTTGTAGTGATCTACATGACTGAATGGTCCCTTTTCAAATGCAAGAGAAGTCTACACAGTGCTGCTTCCTCATGCCTTTTCTCCAGCCTTGATAAATAATACCATGAAACAGATGCACAGTGGGGAATGAGGCTGAGCCTTTTCTGACATGGTCATTCTCTGAAGTGGCATCAGATATAATGTCTGCTTTCTGGTTTGTAGGTCAACCCCCAAATTAAGTCCCATTCTCCCAGCACAAATTTTATCAAAAGAAAAACGGGCCTACTAGGAGAATATAAGCACTGAAGGAAATCAACTTTTGGCGACACTTAAGCAAATGAAAAGCTTCACATGAAATATGTGTGTGTGAGCTCTCATGCTGAGACCGGGAAACTGCTGTAGTACAAGTTTTAGAGACAGAAAGAAAGGTCAGGATCCAACCTGACAAATGACAATTTAAGGAAGCAACCTCTGATTTTTCTCTCCTACCTCCTTGTGATGTGCATTATCCTAAAACAGCCAGTGACAACCTTTTTTTTTTTCCCCACACTTAAATACCAGAGAGCTGCACTGGCATGAAAAAAAATCCTCTTGTCATGCAGTCAAGTTACTCTTTTTAAGTCTAAGCTGCCATCAAAGATGTAACTAATCTCTCAGTAAAAGTGATCTGGGGGTGGGATGCTCATTGCAACTCACAGTACACGAAGGGCTGTTCTCTGGCAGCACTAGAGATTATTTCTAAAACTCATCCATTGTCCTTCACATCTGCCTCTGATTTTTAGACTTCTCTCCTGAACAGTTGCAGGCAGGTATTTGGATGTTGCCCTGGGAAAGAAGCCTTACTCTGGGACAACGTGCTCTTTCTTTCAGACTGCACAAAAGAAGTACTTTGTAAGAGTCCTGGGATGCCAACAGACAAAACTATGTGGGAAGGATTTACCTTGTCTTGCTGCAAATCCTGATGACAGATTACTTCTGCTGTCCCAGGCTGGTTAACCTCCAGTGGCCTGTGCAGACCACCCTTCCCCTGTGACACAGCCTCCAGCAGCTGTGCCATCTTTCTCTTTGTCTCCTCCCTCTTGATCTGCAGCTCTCGCTTTTCCATCTCTGCTCGGCTCCAGCGCTGCCAGGCCAGGAAGCAGCAGCGCAGGAGTCGTTGCTGGTTATGCTCTGCAGCCAGTTGGTTCTTCCTGAATGAGGAAGAGATTGTGTTATGACAGGAGTAAGGCTTCTGCCCAGGCACAAAGCCCCATAATTTCCTCAGTCTTTTTGTTGTTTAACTCTGAAGGCCCTCTGAAGCTGTACAGACTTCCTCCAAGGAGGAGTGGGAGGGCAGAAAGGATGCCTGCTATTTTGAATTAAGTTTCCCTAGTTCACATTTTGCCATTCCTATGCCAATCCTGGGCTGTAGGATAGTTGCAAAAGAGGTATCGTGTTCCCTGGCCAGCATAGAGGAAGCGACAGTGTCTCACCACTGAAGCCTGCCAGACACCTGCAACAGCAAAATTTTCTCTGGATGTGATAGGGAATTCATCCAACAGCCTCCTTAATGAAAGGCACTATCCAAAATGATCGTTGCTATACTACTACTGAAATGGCAAATAAATAAATGGCAAATCAGGATTAAATTTGGCAACTCATATTCTCCAGAGTACAGAGCAAGCCAGGGTGAGATTTCCAGGAAAAATACCTACGGAGAGAATGAGACACAGGCTTGTTGGAAAGGGCTAAAGCTCTTGTTTATATCTGTCCTCCTTTTCATCTGTGCCACAACGCCTCTGGCAGACTGCAGGCAATGTAGCAATTTTCTCCAAAAGCTGCTGTTTCCCTCCTGCTGGCTAACTGACAAGCTCCTTTTATGGTCCCTGATCACTGCTCTGCCCAAATACTGCTGCAGTAGGAGGAATTCCACAGCATAGGGTCACTACCTGTTTTGATCTTGGAGATAAACTTCCAGTTGCTGTGTCTCCTGCTCTACTTTCTGGGCCCAAGTATAATTTCTCCAGGCTCGCAGGGCCTTCAGTTGGCATCTCCAATCAGCAAGGGCTCTGGCTTTTCCCATTTTGATTCTCTGCTCCAGAATGACTTTCAGCCAAGCAGAGAAATGTCGTTGCAGGCACTGCATGGGAGAGTTTCAGAAAACCAATGAGCAAGATAGAGCCAGTCTCCGCCCTTCCCCTTATCTGACTTTCCTTTCTGAGATTCTTTTTGGAATCCTCACTTTCAACAACTACCTTGAGGGTAAAGAAGAAGTAATGCAGAGCATATGCAGGTCTTCTACAAAAAGCAGAAAGGGTCTAGAAAGACGTCATATCATGTGTCTCTATGCTTTGGAGTGAAATGCACTTAGTTCACCAAGTGTAAAGGAATAAAATGGGTGAGGAATATAGAATTTCTAGAGACTGGGAAGATGTTTCAAAATCTAGAAAATGTCTAAGATGCTACAGCTAAGAATGCTTCTGTGAAGAAGTGTTGCTTTTTTAAATTTTTTTTTTAACTTAGACAAAAATCAAGACACTTCCTAGAGTGAATTTATGGCATGGCCTCAGCTCATCCTTGTTCCAGTATGAAGCCAAACCTTTCCCCTATTGTGTAATTAGACTCGCTGCCTTTGGGAATGATTTACATTGTACAGAACAGCAATTTGCTATCTAATCTACCCCATAATTCTAGCCCTGTCACTGCAGACACTGTTCATTTTGATCCTCCAAGTGGGTCAACTCACAGGACTCTGCTGTTCCCCTTTTGTCGTAGTGCCTTGTGTTAATTGCGTTCCTCTCACTCACTGAAATCTTCAAATGGAGACTTACAAAAAGTCAGTGCATTAGCTATTCTTTCTGCTTTGGGAAAGTAATCAAAGCGTCACCATTGCTTAGCTCAGCTAAGCTGTGGCTTCTCACATTACGCCAGTCCTAAATTGTTCTGTGGTTTCATTCAGGCTTATCTTCACAGCTTAGACTGTGCTGGAAAGAGGTTGTGTACTGCTTAACAGCAGCCAAGCTCAAATCCAGCAGGTGGGCTGATGGAGTGAGCCATGAGGAGAATCACCATAAAAGCTATGGGATTCTTCTATTAAAAAAATAAATCTAGATATAGATATGCAGACATTAATGATTGTGACTGCTCTATTAATTAAAAACATTATGCGATGGATAGCGTTCATACCTGCACTCAATAAATTTATTCCCTTTGCTGAGACTGCCCATATAACTATTCGGTACAAAGAGATCACTCTTTAATTGCAAGTATTTGATACACCGTGTTTAACCTAGAGCTGACCATGGTATCAGAATAATGAAAGTAAAAGAAAGAGGTTCCTACTGGGAATTATTGAAAGAGCTGTTGCAATAACACAGAATATTCTACTGCACCCAGCGGGAGTGGATCCCTGAGGAACCCGTTACTGCAGATGTGCTGACATGCTTCAACTGCAGGAGACACAGCTCAAAATTCATCCCAGGCTGCAGCACTTCTCTTTCTTCTCCCTGCTCCTGCACCAGGGTCTGCAAGGCAATCTTTAAAATGCCTTTCCACGCACACAATAAATGCTTCCTGGGCCTCTTTTCTGTCACTTTCCCCTTTTAATTCCTTCCTTAAGGATCTGCTGCCTTCTCTGTACAATCTGCCTATTCCTTGACTGCAGAAGCCTTTATGTTTGCATGTGTCCTGAGAGACACATCTTTTTCACAACTCTAAGTGAAACGTCCCACTGGGTTCCCTAAGTGAAACAGGCACACTGGGGTTGGACTTCAGGATTTCTTGCTCCTAGTCTTACAAGATACTTTTTGCCCTGCTCTCCTACTTTCCTGGTATCAGGAGGTCTTGGAAAAAATAACAAATTCCGCCAGCCAGGGCTTTTAACTTCAGTTTTGCACACAGTAGCCGAGGGCAGGTAGCGCCGAGTCTCAGATAAAGAGAGGTGATGCTCACTCTCTGCTTACTGGTGTGAATCCTGCGCAGCAGCTCCTCAGCCTTTCTCTGTTTCTCCACTTCTTGCTCTTCTTTCCTCAGGACCAGGGGTGGTGACACAGTAATGGGTACCTCCTGCATTGACAGCTTCTGAGTTTTCTCTTGTTTCTTCCCCTCCCTGGAAAGTAAACAAACATACAAATTTAATGCAATTATATACAGTCTAATAATCTTTTTGGCCAATCCTAAGAGAATCACCTCTACAGCTTAGAAAGTTGCTGATTATTTAACTCGGCCTTCTTAAAAACTGACTCTGTAATGGTTTGGGGTTCCAGAGATTAAAAAGTCTGAGCATTTCCAAAATATAGCAAGCAGAAGAAAATAGTAAAGCATTTCAGTAAAGATTTCACTAAAGCACTTATATGAGAAGGTTTAGGATCTCAGGGCTGCCTAAGTAAATAAATGACATCCCTAAAACTAACATCTCTGTGACAATCCAAGCTCAGCAAAAGGAAAAAAATTGTCTCTGCAGAATTCTCAGCCAATAATGCCCTTTATTCTCTTATAGCAGAGGAAGTATTGCAAGTGCTAGACTTTCAACAGACTATTTTTTTCTTTTATTTTTTTCAGTGTACTGGTTTCCATGCTGCATTAGACACTAACAAGGCTGGATGCGACAAGGAGTTGATGGAGAGAAGGTTTGGTGGTGCAAACAGACTCCTGCTTTGTGATTCAGTGCACATACTGGTAATGGCTGAGGGGAGGATAACAGTATCTTTAGCCCATCTTCCCACTGTGATAAACTGTGCCACTGATGTTGGTTACAAAGGACTAAAAGGTTTTGAGATGGGTTTTTGACAAGAGAAATAACAGCTTTTGCTTTGGTACCACCACTCCTCTTATATTTAACAAAAGGAGCTGATAAGTGTTCTTCATTCTTTCCCTGCCTCCCTCTCCTTCTTACATTCTCCATGCTTCTGCCACAGTGAGCCTCTTCTCAGCCATTTCCTTTCGCAGCTTCACCATTTCCCTCTGGATCTCCTCCTCCTCCTTCTTGGCCTTCAGGGCCTTCCTTCTATCCTCCTCCTGTGCTCGGAGCTTGGCCTCAGACAGAATTGCTTTCTTCAGGGACTCTTCTTGTCTCTGAAGCTCTAATGCCTTCTGATGCCTCATTCGGTTTACTTTCACCTAGGAAGGAGGAAATCGACAAAAGCAAACAGGAAAGGCTGAAGAATTTGAGGTTCATTGTACACTGACAAGGTGGGTCACAATCCACCTTTCACATGAAGCAAGCAACCCTATCCATAGCTGGCACTGACTGGAGAGATACTGCTCTCAGACTAGAAAACAATCCATTCCAGAGAGTGACATTAAACCAGTATTACTTGATGGGAGCAAACTCAGAACTAACTGCTGTGGCAGCTTTTTTTGTCAGTCTTCAGGAAGGGGGTAACCTGAACAGATGTAGTAGAAGATGACTGTGTAAGCTACTGTTGAATGGCTAATATGCCCATGGAAATGCAGTAATGTTTCAGCTGAACTGTGGAAGAGTATCCTTGGGTATTTGCCTCCAAGTCAGAGATTATTGCAGCCTGGGAGAGAATAGTGGGCAGGTATCACTGAGCATTTACTCTAATCCTATAACCCTCTATCTTATTCCTTTTAACTGTGCTGCCTTGCCTGCTCACCTGCTTGTGTCTGAGCTCCATGATTATTCGTGGATCTGCAAGTTTTTGTTTTTCTTTGATGTCTTCAAGTCTAAGATGTTTCATTATCCCACAGTTCACATCTTCACTCTGCAAAAGATGCTGTAGGTATTTCTGGACAGAACAACTTTCCATTTCATGTTCCAGATAGCTGCACAAGTCTGAAATGAGAAGTTCAGATTATCTCAGGCTAGTCTGAAATGAATAAACCCCTCTGTGTCAGATCACAAAGCCTAATGTAATTAAAGGGATCACTTCCCCAGACTGTGAATGCATTTCTGATGAACACAGACACACTGACTGCACTCCATTTATCCCCAGTCATAATCAGTCTCCCATTGAACAGGCTAGAGCAGTAACAATGTTTCATTCAATTTTCACTGCCTTACCTCTGAGCATCTCAAACGGCTGTATAAACTTGACAGGCCTCAAAAATACCCGTTCAAAAAAGAAAAAAAAATTCTTTTACAAAGGAAGACATTGAATGTTTATGAGGTGCAATTGTGCAGCCTTACAGCAAGCTGCTGTAATAACTGGGGGAGAAAAATCACCACATCTAATCTTGTTTCAACCGAGTCCACTATCCTGGCCTCAAAACAACTATTAGCTCTCAGTGTAACAAGCCAGGAGACTCGGCCCCCCTCCCCAGCACATCCTCAGAGAGGAAATCAGGAACTGCTTTGCAGTGGTCTCACCATCAAACTGCTCAGACTTTGGAAGGGCTGCAGAAGGCTCTTCCAGAAGGACAGAGTCAACTTCATCTTCTCCATCGCTCAGATCCAGTTGCAGTTTGGACTTCATCCAGTTACTGAGCAGCTCTTGGGCTATCATGAAGGAAGACACTGATGACTTCACTTGTTTAAAAGATATATGGATAAGTGTAAGCTAGCAAGACTCTAGAATAGTTATATAACATGCTGGGGATGACTTAAAGCTGATCTGCAACAGAAAATGAAATAAGACTAATAGTTCTGCTCTCATCTTGATCTGCAAAAGAACAGGAAGAGAAGGTGGCAAACTTTCTGCCTGTCACGCACGTCACATATGAACTCTTCTCCACTTCATTTTCCCTACAAGATTCTGTGGACATTTAGATCACTCATGTGATTATTATAGCATTTATCAAGGAGATGGGATTCACATGAGGTAATTCATAACTCAGATAGCTTTCACATATTTTACCACTGCACTCGCAGACACTTAGATCTATTTTCCACATGTACAACCATGGTTGCCATATGTTAAATACAAAAGAACCACTGTTTGGACAAACATTTGCTTCATGTGTACAAGTTAACCTTTGCAAGTACCACAGCGTGAGGAGCAACTGGTGAGTCTAGATTACAAATCTGTCAGGTGGCAAGCTTCACCTGGGACTACGTGTACTCAGAATTAAGACTGCCACTACAGGAATGCACCCATGATGGATATGGTACTCCTCAGTGAGCTCAAACACCTAATGAACAACTGGGTATA
Organism: Neopelma chrysocephalum; assembly: GCF_003984885.1. Taxonomy (NCBI): domain Eukaryota; kingdom Metazoa; phylum Chordata; class Aves; order Passeriformes; family Pipridae; genus Neopelma; species Neopelma chrysocephalum. The sequence continues at coordinate 11,851,787 of NW_020897715.1, forward strand.
AAATTCTTCTATGGACTACTTGCATCTCCACTCTTCTGTGGGAAAACACAATATTCCTTTTTCAGAGTTTCTACTCAAAAGCAAGGACAGCTGCCTGTCTGCTGCCTCAACAAACCACCTGGCATTGCTGTACGGGTGGCCAAACTGCTCCTGAAGCAGAACACAGGGCTGTAAACTCAGGAGCAGCCCCCTGAGAAGCAGAGCTATCCATGTGGTGAGGATGGGCAAAGAGCCGGGATCTGATCTCAGCAGCCACTAGAGTGCGAGTCATTCTCTGTAAAGGCACACAGTCAATAGACAGGAGGAGGCAGCTGCTCCAAATCTCCAGTTCTAATGCAAAGTGAAGATGCTCCCTGGTATTTCTAAGGCAATAAAGCCTTTTTCAAATTTTTTTAAAAAAGGACAGGGTTTTTTGAAGAAAACATAAATCTAATGTTTATTGTCCTTCAAATCACCTTTATTATCTCTCAGGCCGGCTCATGAACAGGGAAATATATCTTATAACAGAAAGAAGAGAAAAAAAACACTTGTCACTTGGGGTTACTCTTTTGACTGGGATTTGTGATCTTACCATAACTGGAGTAAAGGGGTTCTGGTACTCTTCTTATTGATACCTTTCTTTGCTAAGTGGGCTATGTGTAGGTTAATACCATTAAGTATTCTAATAACATATTCCAGAGAAAAGAATTTCAGTTGAGCTAGGAACAATCCTGAGGGATTGGTAGCTATAAAAAGGAAAATCCTAGCAGAGAAGGACAAACAAAAATAAAAAACAGGAGGAAAGCAAGCAACCTTTCCACCAAAGGAAAAGACAAAGCTTTTCACCAAAGCAAAGACTTCTGGAGCACCTTTGGAGCCACTGTGCTGTATAATAAATTCAGACAGTGCACTGTAAACAGACAGGTGTATGCTGTGCTATTAGTTGATACCTTGATGATACAAGTGAAAAAGCTGAGTTCCTGTGTTGAAGTGGATGCTCTTAAGATGTGTCAGTGTTCTGTTCCTTAAAGCTTTTGGTTAACTCAGTTTTTAAAATCCTGTTTCCTATCAGCATTTTACACTGCAGACATACTTCTAGTACTGATGGAAGATAATTTCCCTCCTTTTTGTTTCTTAAATCTACCACAGCTTTATTTTTAAACTTCAGGTTGCGGCTGCAGGCATTACAAAAGGAATATTTAGCTAATTAGTGAGGAAAATGTTGCAAGGGAATCAAAGCAAAACCACACAATTATTTATAGATGTGAAAGTTACACAGAGCAACTCCATTTCCACATCTGGCCTGCTACCAAAAATATGTCAGGTTATTTCACCTGGTTTCCTAAAGCCCACTAACTTGTATTTGACCATACAGTGTGTCTTCAAGGGCAGAATTTATCCTTGTCTTGACCTGATAACTCCAAAAGACACAGAGCTGATCCTTCTCTTAGGTATGCTATTTAAGATCTACCTTGAACTCTAGCAACTGATCCTTCTTATGCCTTTCTCCATTAGATGAAAGACATCCTACTAGGAATGGTTTCTTATGATCTCAAGCTTTGCAAGAGCCTGTTCAGACCAGAACCGTAAGGCTGGATCAAGAACAGTTCATTTTAGACAGCTTGTGGCAAGCAGAATTTTAGCTCACCTTCCTCACAGGCCTCATCATGATCTTGCAGCTGTTCCATGGTTTCCAAACTTGTTACAGGACCCCAAGGCCCCTGTGGATAGCTTGACTTTTGATGGGAAAAAGCTTCAGAGACAGCTTGGTCCACTCTCTTTAAATTGAAGAAAGGAAAACATTTCTAAGTATTGCTGCAGATTAATTTTGACATTTCCCATATCCATGTTTCACCTCCAGAGATAGAAAACATCAGTGGGAATGTAACACAAGATAGCACAGCTGTTATAGATTTCTTTTGAAACATGTTTCTCCGATTGCTTGATTGACTGGATAAATTTGACTTAGAAGTCATTAAGCAATAAACACTCATTTGGCAATTAGTGTCAATCACAGAGGTTGGAGAACACACAGGGAGAATGCAAACACCCAGTCTCTGGGGACTGGATGGAGACTTGCTGAGCAACCAGCAACTATGAAGTTTGATACCAGCTTTTTGTCATAGCCAGGCTGGTCACTGTGCAAATACTCTGAGAGACTGTCCAATATTCATCTCTCTGAGATGTAAATGGACCTGACGTGTCACTGTGTTTTCACATGCAGCACCTGTACCCCGGACAGTCTGTACTTCTGCATAACTCCTTCCCTTTGTGTGGCTGCCAGAGGCCTGGGATGCTGCCTGAGGAGGCAGATGCACACTCATACCTGCCATAAGAAGCAGGCTGAGGGTGGGAGCATGGGTGTGCTGAAGAAAGCAAAACAAAGGGAAGTTCACCCTAGAATTCTCTTTCTTTGATGTCGGGTGGTTGTAGATGCAGGAGATGGTGCTTTAGGGTAAATCTCTTGTATTACTTGCTCGTACAACCTGCAGTACTGCTCAACAGCAAGTTTTGTGTGTTGACCCATGAATTTTTGCATAGCAAGATACCCTACTCTTCATAGAGTTTGGGTTGGAAGGGACCTTTAAAGGTCATCTAGTCCAACCTCCCCGCCGTGGGCAGGGACATCTTTGATAACACCAAGTTGGATGGGAGTGCTGCTCTACTCGAGGGTAGAAAGGCTCTGCAAAGAGGTCTGGACAGGCTAGATCGATGGGCTGAAGCCAATGGTACGAAGTTAACATGGCCAAATGCTGGGTCCTGCCCTTGGGTCACAACCACCCTAGGCATTGCTACAGGCTTGGGGAAGAGTGGCTGGAAAGCAGCCCAGCGAAAAAGGCCCTGTGGGTGCTGCTTGAGAGATGGCTGAACATGAACCAGCAGTGTGCCTGGGTGGCCATGAAGCCCAATGGCATCCTGGCGTGTATCAGAAATACAGCCCTGTATTTCCCTGGCAGCAGGACCAGGGCAGTGACTGTCCCTCTGTATTCAGCACTGGGGAAGCCACATCCCTAGTCCTGTGGCCCAGTTCTGGGCCCCTACATTCAGGAAAGCATTGAGGTGCTGGAGCACATCCAGGGCAACAAGGCTGATGAAGGGTCTGGGGGCTAAGCCCTATGAGGAGCACCTGAAGGAGCTGAGATTATTTAGCCTGGAGAAAAGGAGGCTCAGGGGGACCTTATCACTCTCTACAACTACCTGAAAGGAGGTTGTAGCCAGTTGGGGTCGGCCTCTTCTCCCAGGAAACAAATGACAGGATAAGGGGGAACAGCCTCAAGTTGTGCTATGGGAGATTTAGATTGGATATTAGGAAAAATCTCTTCACTGAAAAGCAGGAACAGGCAGTGGAACAGGCTGCCCAGGGAAGTGCTTGAGTCACCATCCCTGGAAGAGTTCAAAAACCGTGTGGATGTGGCACTTGGGGACATGGTTTAGTGCTGAACACGGAGGTGTTAACGGTTGGACATGATGATCTTAGAGGTCTTTTCCAACATTAATGACTCTGTGATGTTCAACCACCTCAGGCTGCTCAGAGCCCCTTCCAACCTGACTCTGAATGTTACCGCGCAAGTTACTCCACCTCGACTCCACCACTGTTCCACGGTATCAGACCCAAACCTAGGCAGGGGGATAAGAAACACAACAGCGTTCCAACCACCCGTCTCCCTTCCTGAACCCAAGTTTAAACGCTCCCAACTTTGGCGCCGTTCGCTCGAGCTCTGCGCGGACTTCCCCCCCGCCCCCCGCTCAGCCCCCCCGCCGGCAAACCACACGGCCGCTGCCTGGGAAACCTCATCCCTGACCCTGCCGTGCCGGGATGCCAGGGGACCATCCCGCCCCCGGCGCTCCCCCCGAGCCGTGCCCCGTTACCTCCGGGAGGCGCCGCCAGCGGGGCAGCGGCGGCCGCTGCCCGGCCATGGCAACGGAAGGGCGGCGCCGGCGCGCGGCGCCCGCTGATGACGCCTGGCGCGGTGGGAAGGGAGCTCCGCGCTCACTCCGTCCCCGGGCGCTGCCGGACCGGGGATGAAGATGAAGCTGCAGCTGCTCGGGGCGGGCTGCGGGCGGCTGGGCACGCTGGCGGGGCTGGGCAGGAGCGGGGCTGGGGCGCTGGCGCTGCCGGGCTGCCTGCTGTACACGCGGACCGGCTCGGCGCCGCACCTCACCCACGACACGCTGCGGGAGGTGCGCGGCGTGCCCGGCGTGGCGCAGCTGCCCCTGCCCGCCCTGTGAGTACCGCGGGGGGGGCGCGGGGAAGCGGCGAGCTCGGGGGTCCCCCTGCTGCTTCCCTGTCGAAGGGAGGTGCAGGGGCGCGGCGGGAAAGGCGAGGGAGCTGGAGGGCCGCGTGGCTTTTAGTGTGTTTAGGCCAAACCCGCGGTAGTGACTTCACAGCCGTCTTCCCATCTCGGCCATCAGGTCGAGGGAGATGATTCTCCCCCTCTGCTCTGCTCTGGTGAGACCCCACCTGGAGTACTGCATCCAGCTGTGGGGTCCCCAACATAGGGAGGACATGGACTTGTTGGAGTGAGTCCAGAGGAAAGCCACGAAGATGATCAGAGGGCTGGAGCACCTCTGCTGTGACGACAGGCTGAGAAAAGCTGGGGCTGTTCAGCCAGGATAAGAGAAAACTCCAGGGAGACCTTATATCAGCCTCCCACTATCTAAAGGGGGCTTATAAGAAAACTGGGGACAATCTTTTTAGCAGGGCTTATCTTGACAGATAATGGTTTTAATCTGTAAGAGGGTAGACTAGATATAAGGAAGGAATTTTTTACAATGAGAACAATGAAACACTGGAACAGGTTGCCCAGATTGGTGGTAGATGCCCCATCCTGGAAACATTTGAAGTAAGATTGAACTAACAGTTGACTCTCAAAACTAGTTAGGTAAGTGGCAACTGAAAGGAAAGATTAACATCATAAAGCTTGTTAGAAGCTTTCCCGTCCCTGGTTGTGCTGTTGCCTAATGATGCACATTAGTGATGTTACCCAAGAAGTCACACTGGGGCTGCGTGTTCTCCAGCAAGTCAGTGGGCACTGGTCAGTGCAGGTAAAAGATCTGCCTGTTTGCCACAGAATTATGAATGCCCTAGGTTGTGGGCTATGATTCTTGACCTCTGTGTCTCTGGAATTTAGTTCTGTCTGTCCCTGCTTTGCTGCCTGATAGCTGGATGGCAGAAATCAGTGCTTAACCGATCCAGTTTCAGATAATGCATAAGTATGGAAACAGAAGCCTTACTTATGAAACCACTGATCTTTTTTCATAGTTGTCTGCTTAGTTAATGTGTTTCTGTATCTGGATTGCAGGGCAGAAATTCATGATGTCCTGGAAGAGTATAAAGAAGGAGCTGCAAAATTTATAGGTAAAGTGTATGTGTTTGCTTGTATGTCTGGAGAGAAAATGCAAGTGGATCCCACTAGAGCATGTTCAGGCAGTACAGTAGGCAGAAAGATGGAGGTACAGACTTTCCCCATTTAGGCATTTTCTCACTCAGAGTGGCACTAAGGAAGACTTGAAATAGTATGTTGATGTTGGTATGGTCAGAAATCCTTCTGGCCAATAGTATGGCCAAAAATCCTTCAATCACCATACAAAAATAAGTAGTTTTGCTTTTTCCCCCTCTTTTTCTGCACCCAGCCTTCTCCTTGTAGGCTTCAGCACTGACTGGGTTGGGCTTAGCCCAGAAGTTGAGACTAGGACTGAGAGTGGTTTCACTGTAGCTCCCAATCACTGCTGCTAATGAATCTTGCCAGGTGCAATTTCTGGCTTCTTTTATGAGGAGAATGAGAAACTCTCATTAAAAGGGCCTTCCCCATACAGCTGCTCAAATACATTTCCTGTCTTTTTTGGTTCCCTTAAAATAGTTGATTTCAGCAAAAGATTTCCAACAGGAAATCTTTATGCAGTACGAAGAATGAACAGGTAAAGCACCCACATCAAATCAGTCTCAGCTGGTGGACACTTCTGTCTCCGAGCTGTTTCTGTTCTGAGAAAATGTTAGGGGGAAGGACCCACGTTGCATTTGTGGGAGCTTTGAGCAACTAAAGAAGCAGGTGGAGAAGCTCATTTTCCCCCTGTTCTTTGTTCCTGTTTGTTTGGCGTTTGGACTGTACTTGCTCCCTGTATTCCTCTTCCACTTTTCCATCTTTAAGAGTCAATTTTAAGAATTAACTGAATTTTATTTATGGATAGTCATATGAAAAACAGTCAATGTTGCCACATCCTTTGGCTACTGCACCAAGCCTTTGTGATGTTCATCAGTCCCTGTACTCCATTCTTGGAGCAGCTCCTGAATGGAATCTTTGTCTTAACACCTCGATGATAAGAATGAGTAAAGCAGCAGTTCTGTGTTTGCAGCTCTCCTGGTTTTTTCCTCTGGTTGTCACAACAGATCAGTAAAGGCCTGACCACGTGCATTGTGCAGCTCAGATCACTGGTGTCAGGCTCGTGTGGCAAAGGACCCTGAATGCACAGTGAATGCAGGGTTGGCCTCTTGTGTGAATATCTGTATCATAGCCTGTATTTATATCTGGGGAGGCAGCTCAGAGGACTGGAGGATGATCTGCCAAGACAACAAGTTTCTCTGGGATGCTTTTTCTGGGTATCTCAAGTTACACTTGGGTATGAGGTAAGTCCTGTGAAAGTGATGATGTGTCTGTAATTTCTATAATTTACAGACAATTCTTTGCGTATGGAATTTAGCAGACATTGCAAGAAAAAAAAATGTTGATAGCGTGCTTTGTTTTTTTAAGCGCATAAAAATTTGGGACATATATTTCATTATATAAACAAAGTTATGGTTTGCCTTTCCAAAGGAAGTTTGTACCCAACTCTCAGTAAACTTCGACTGCTTTTGGGCAACTTATTCCTTCACGAAAAATTGAAGAATCTCTTTATCTGAAACTTCTTAGAGGCTTTACCAATTTCAGTGACTATCTGTGAAGAGAAGACTGTCATTGAGACCTACTGTCTAGCTTTCTGACATTTGAAGCCTCCTGTCTGCAGGGATGATATATTTCTCATTTTTGTAGCTGATACATTCTCTCAGTATTCTGTTCTTTACTATGAGAGTGGTGAGGCACTGGAACAGATTGCCCAAAGAAGTTGTGGCTGCTGCATCCCTAGAAGTATTCAAGGCCAGGTTGGATGGGGCTTTAAGCAACCTGGTCTAGTGGAAAGTGTACCTGCCCATGGGACAGGATCTTTAAGGTCCCTTCCAACCCAAAGCATTCTATGATTCTGTATGTCCTTCCTTAAGAGTTCTAGGCTTGGGGTTGTTGCTCAGTTTAGATTGTGTCAAATGTCAGATGTCTTCAGTATATCAATTGTGTGGTCAAGTGAGTCAGCTGTTGGGTCTAGAAGATTTTAGTAGGTAAAGTATTAATCAAGAAGAAACAGAAATAAATCTCAAGGGAGCTATGTAGGTTGCAGAACCAAAGGGTATTATTTCATGGTTTGTCCTGATGCTCTTCTCCCTGCTGATAGTAAAATTGAGGAAGAAGTCTGCTTTCTTTGATGCTGAGATATCAAATGATTGATATTTTCTTTGTCAGAATGGATGTATTTGTGTGTGGGAGAATACCCTGTTCCCTTTTGCAAATTGACAAGCCACATCTTTGCATTAGCTTTGCTTTAGTTCATGAAACTCTACTCCATGTCTGTCTCTCTGCTCCCAGGTATGCCAGATGCTGTGCTGTACTGCTCCCTTCATGACCCAGTCAGTCCCTGTCCATCTGGCTACAACACCAACAAGGTACAGTAGCTGTAAAGACTTGAAAGGGTCCACCTAAAGTTCTCAAGAGAAAGCTGCCAGTCCCTTCATCTCTGTGGGTGTGCTCAGACAGCCACAAGATTTATTTTTCTAATCTTTGCACAAAGAGGAATGTCATTTACATGCTCCTACCTCCAACTAAATAAAGCTGTACATGTTCTTACTTGTCAGCATGTTCCCTGAACAATTTCCGAGCAGTTAAGTGGAAATTCAGATAGAAAGGAGAGCTTTGTCCTCCCATGCTGTTGTAGTTAATATGGTAGTAAAAGAAAATACCTGTGTTTTAGTGTATTTGCTGTACCAGCTTACAGCGATGCCACTGATAAGCATTAAATCTGAACCCCTGTGTGTGTATTTAGTCTGCTACAGGCCCACAAAGGAGAAGAACTTATAATTTTCACAGGAGAGTGGCTCAGCAATCCAGGAGTGCATAGTGTTGCAGGCATTTTCCTGTTCCATCCCACATGCAGATGCATTCCCCATGCAATCCACACGCTACCTTCCACAACTTTGTCCTGCAGGGGCCACTCCTGGCACCTGCTGAGATCCAGTCGGTCTCAAGGCTTGTTTGGGTATGGTCACATTTGGTGAAAGGTGACTGAATGACAGAGGATAACTACTGCCATTCAGCTACCAATGTATATTCTTTGCTGCTGGGAACCAGGCTGAGTCCTGCCTCTTTGCAGGGAAGGAATTGTCTGAAGCTTGTCCTACCATTGTGCAGCTATGAGGTGATAGCAGCAATCTAAGCCTGGGTGTTGCAGGTTTGATTCAGCTTTTTTTTTTAAATAAGCTGGTGAAGATATTTGTCACCTTGTTACAAGGCCTTCTGCAGCTGAATCTGTACTGACAAATGCTTATGATAGCTTTTTGAAAGCAATGGGACAGAAAGCTCTGGATTCTGTGCCAGAAAGTCTAGCACGGGCTGGATTTAAATAATCGCAGGATAATGCTCAGTTCTCTAAGCTGCATGGCTATTTTATTTATTAAAGCAGCTTTTTTTCTCTCGAGAGCAGAATGAAGGTAACTAAATGTGATTACACTCTGCCCTTTGGCTCAGACAGTTCTGACTTTCCTCTGCCTGCCTTCGCCAGCTGTTCCTCAATGCTCTCACAATAAGAGGCAGCAGGTACTATCTGATCAACATGCTGCTTCAGAACAACATACAGCTGCTTGTCTTCCCATTATTTTGCAGGTACTAATTTTGGATCTCCTTCCTTTGGAGTTGCCTTATTTTAGTGGGAAATTTACAGAAATATTATTACTTTGGAGACTTCTGTCTTTGTTGCTCAAATTTAGTGAAATTGACTGATGAGGCTAGAAGTAATCAGGAGAGATGGATGGATGGATGGACAGGTAACAGGCATGTGGTGTACTAGCACAATTCTTTTGGGTCTTTGTGGAGACGAAACAAAAAAATTGTTCTTCTCATATTTTTTGCATCAGCTGATCAAATTCAATTTGCAAATTAGTATGCATGAGAACTGCACTGCTTAATCTGTCTGTCTGGCATAGGCTAGCAGAATGTGTTTAAACCTTCAGGTCGCAAAAAGTCCCCGTAACACTTCAAGCTATGTGCTGTTTCTGATAGCTGAACACACTTCCTCATTTGACAGAACTGTAGATGAAAAGAGCCAAATTCTAAAGGGCTTGAGACCAATACTTAACTACTTGAATACCCCTTTAAAATTTTGGAGCAGCACTGTCACAAGTCTAACAATAATACAATAAAATACAGCCAAGCTGCACTCACAAGTTAATTGCAGATTCTGTAAAATAGGCTGAAATGTGGTAGCATGTGTAGTTGCAGTACTTGCAGTAACATTTTGTGAAGCTGAATGTTTAGTGGGTTGAATGGTGACATCTGCTTGCCTGGAGGTGTTAGGTAACATAACCTCTCTGTGCAGGGGCTTTTGTCTTGCTTTAAAATCTTTTGAGGGTAGCATGGAGTAACGATGGAAGGTGGGGACCCAAGTGCACACACAGAATAGAAAGTGTGTGAAGACACTGAGACAGAGACTCGGTGAAATCCTGATAAGCACCTGCCGTTTCTTATGTTGGCTTGGTTTGAAAGCTGTGTATTGCTTTTGCACTTGGTGTTTCAATCCCTTCTTAAGTGGCTGAATTTGGACCCTAAGTAACAGAATCACAGAATACGCTGATTTGGAAGGACCCGCAAGTCCAGCTCTTAGCCCTGCATAGGACCATCCCCAAGAGTCACACTTAAGGATGAAATACCAAGTGCAAAAGCAATACATAGCTTTCAAAAATAACATGGGGTTCGAAGATTAAGTTGCTTAACAACTTTTTGTATTCTTCCCAGTGTGTATGGTGTCTGTATGGTTTATATATACTCATGTATATTCACATATGAGGTATGAATTAAATGCTTGGAAAAAGAAACAGTTTCTTGGTTTTGTATACAGAAAATTAGTGAGCTGTATTTGCCATTGCAGCCTTTGCTGAATGAGGTATCATTCCAGTATCTGGTATTTCACCAGACGAATTCCTTCCCTCCTTTCACCCTTAGGATCTGCTATCCTTCACAACTAACATTCATCCCTATTCTTCCTTGACAGACAGTCTCCCTGTGGGGAAGCTCAGGGCGCATGGAAATGACAGTTTCCAAATTCATGGACATACAGCGAGCCATCCAGCCAGACTGGTTCCAGTGCATCTCTGATGGAGACACCATTTCTGGGGAAGTTGGTAGAAAAAGAGCCAAGAAGTCTGTGGATAGGTCACTTTCCTTCCTGGATGTATGTCTTCAGCTGCAAGAAAAATCACCGGTAAGGTCCCCAAAATACTGAGGCAATAGCACTGCATCTGCTTTTTGGTCTGTGCTGCATCCTGGGGCAGTCCCAGGATGTGATTTAATAGGAAATTGTGTCACATATATGTATCAGAGAATGCCCAGGTGACAGTCCTACATGAGGTATAACCAGTAGCATAGGGAGTTTTCCTTTCTCCCTTTAGTAAATTGTCTCCTGCACTAGAATACTCATCCTTACTTGTTGGGGAGAACTACTTCTAATTTTTTTTTCCTTGCTTTCGGACTGTAGTGCATTTCTTTCATTTACCTTATTGCTATATGCATGGGCAAAGTGGGATCTTCTCATACAGGTTGAGAAAACCAATCTTTTTTCTCTGAAATCACCTCAGTTCCAAGTGAGGAAGGACTTGATAGAATTAGTCAGTACCGTTCTTCTTTTCTTCCAGCAGCTTTGAAACTTCCCTCCCTTTTGGTGAAAGGAGATAAATATCTGAATGTGCACTACAAGGGAAAGAAAATGGGTGACAGGAGCTGATATCAGTATCTCCTGGAAGGGAATTCAATGTGAGATCTGGTCTGATCATTATGAGATGAGTTCTGACAGACAGGATAATGGCACCTGCTTTGTATTCTGTACTGACATGTGTACTGCTGAGGGGCCATCCATAAAAAGCCACGTACAAAGATGGTGTGTGGTTATTGCCTTCAGTAATAGGGAGGTGGGAAGAACAGCATCAAAATTCTCAGTGAGTTAGTGTCAAGGTAAGGAGCAGAATCTTGTCTCCCTTAATCCCATTTCTTACACTCTCACATGGACTTCACAGTGTTGTGTGGGGAATAGTCTTACGTGGGATGAAACACTGTGGTTCTGGCAAGTTCCTGGGAATGTGGGGCTTAAGTAGCAGGCATCTGAAGTCTAGGTGTTGAGATGTCTTGCATGTCTTTGGCAGAGCACGCTCTAACACTTGTAGCTTTCTCCTGGGACAGGAACTACAAGGAAGTGTAATGTTTGGGGCAATTGAAGGTGGAGATATCTTGGAAGAGAGGCTCAGATCAGCCAGGGAGACTGCCAAGCGGCCTGTGGGTGGCTTTCTGCTAGATGGCTTCCAGGGAAGTGCCATGGCCATGGAGACCAAGTTGAAACTGATAGCTTCTGTCACAGCAGAGCTGCCAGAGGATAAACCAAGGTAAGTCGTGTGGGCAACATCCCAAGAAATCCATCTGTTCTATTATGAGGAGCTTCTACAGGCTGCTGTGCAGTATCCCTGTAGGAAATAATTGCTGTATTGCACAGCTCTGTATGTGCCAGGCGGCATAAATTTTACCACTGTCAGGCTACAGGCTTCAACCGTTGTTTCAGTTTTTAGCTGCAATTGGCACCAAGCTGTACTCACACTCTGGATATGAGTATTCTCCACATTTGTCATATATACATTTTTAGGAAGAGTTACAGGTAGAATATGTGAGGGGTGCTTGCATTTGGCCTCTGAGGCCATGATTTACTTGAAGTTCAGCTCAAACAAGAGTGTTATTATCAAGATATTATGCAGGTACCTCATCTTATGAGGGGACCTCATCTCATGATGAGGACCTTATCAAAAACTGTCATGTTTCCAGTTCTCTCTGGTCTCAACTGGAGGATGGCTCCAGAGACGAGTGCTGACAGAACCAGCCAGTGTTTACATGATCTTTTGGCAGCCAGCTCTGACCTGGTACCTGAGACACTGAGCCTGTGGACTACCAGAGGAGGTACAGCCTTGCCTAAAACAATGATGTTCTCTTCTTGGACAGTGTGGGGCTTATTGTGTATCTGAGTAGTTAGTTTTGCCCATCGTATTCATGGCAGAGACTGGACAGGGGTGGTAGCTTTTTTGATGGTACAAATGAGTAACAGTAACTAAAGACTTCCCAAAAATGTGTGCTAATACGAGGGGTTTCTTAGCATTGGGTTGAGCTTGCTGGATTGCTCTTACAAGAGCAGCTGCAACAGAAATAATGTGAGTGCTTTTTTCATCACTTCCTAAAGAGAGTGACTGAGGCCCCATTGTCGTCCTGCTTCCCTCTGCTATCTGAGCATTGCTCTGACCTAATGGTGTTCAAAAGGAAATTAAATGCAAAAGCACGTGTCTGGTATTGCAGCTTGTTCTTGCTTAATGGTGCCTGGGGTTTGAATTTTCCTGACAATTAGAAAGCTTGCTGTGTTGTTGCCATCCTGTCTGGTTGAGCTACTTAAAAGATCCCCTGGGAGCATTAGAGTCCAATCTGCTCAGCTAACCTTACTGGCTACCTGTGCATCTGCCTCATCTATCAAATAGTTTGCTTGTCTGGTTAAGACAAGTGTTTCTGACCTCTCAGTAGGAAGAGAGCTGGGTAGCCCCAGGGGTCTTGTAAGTACCTCAAGTGAATTTCAGACAGTCCTTGTTCCTGAATCACCCTTGCCATTCTGGCTGGAGAAGTAGTTATGCAGGTGTGTTCTACCCCAATATAAAATTCAATATAAAATTCTCTAGAAGACAAACACTTTCTGTGCTTCACTCAAGAAGCGACTGCTTTTTGTGTGATGATGAAATGACCTTATCAATGTACTTTTTAAGAGTCCTTTTATGTATCTAAAGATGCTGAAGTCTCTTGGTAAAATTTGTTTTCCTTTCCAGTAGCAACGGAACCCTTGCAAGAAGAAATATTTCTCCTTAACTGTGCAGACAAAAGTTTCAGCAAGGGCTTTGATCATGTGTGCAGATCTACTGTTCTGACTTCTGCACATCATTTTCTCCCTGCCATGGGAACCTGAAACATAAAACACTCATGCTGTAAACTTCTCCCATCCTTATTCTGTTCTCATCAATTTAATTGGAGTACTTAGAAAAGTGACTAAAAATGGCACCTTGTGACTTCATTTATCAGCCCCTGTGTATTTTCCTAATTATCTGTTTAGATCATTGCCCTACATTAACTTCTACTGCTGTCAGCCCAGCCCATGCACCTGCAGGAGAGCAGGCACTGCTCTACTCTCTTATGCTTCACCCACCATCAGCAAACCTGCCAACTAAATTTGGCTAACAGCAGGATCTCTATTACCAGTGATGGCAGTCCAGCCGGGCTCTTCCTGGCTCTTAATGCCGTGTCTCAGGAGAAGTTACAGCCCAGGTTTTTGGGTAAATCATTTGAACAGGTAGAGTGTAAAGACGAGGGAAGACTAAAGGAAGGAAGCTCTCTCTTTCTGATGACAGTTCTCAGTAATGCATTCTCCTCCAGGCGGGTTTTCCAAGTGCAATATGATGTGTCTGTCACCTGAAGGACTTGTATCTTTGATCAGCCATCTACTGCTGTCTCTGCTGCTCTCGATCAAGTCTTTTCAGACTGTCTTCTAAGCAGTTAACAAGCAAAAGGGTTCATGTGTCTGGAAATCGGTAGTTCCCTGGGGCACAAACATGACTAAGGAAAATATCTGTTCTATGGCACAGATGTTTTGAATCTAAGTGTATTTATGTGTATGTGAAAGAAACCAAATCACTTCAAACATAATGAACAGAATGAGTTTGTTCTGCAGTAAGTGAGGGATTATTGCTGTCTTACAAATGGCAGATAATGAAAAGCCTGCTATGTACTGGATGGGTTGGAGGTGGGGAACTGGAAGCACACAGGATTCTGGGTGGTGACTGTTGTCCCCAGTTGCCTTCTGGTTAGCAGTTGCAGAGATAAGCTAAGTGAGCTGCACATGACCTGAAGATCTTCAGGTACCTTCTTGCTTCTACTCAGAATATTGTAGATTTGTCTTCCTGTGTGTCTCTTACAGAATCATTCATGGTGTGGGCAAACCAGATGAGGTGCTTGAGTGCATTGAAAGGGGAGTGGACATTTTTGAGAGCTTCTTTCCCTTCCAAGTGACAGAGCGAGGCTGTGCCTTGGTTTTCAGTTATGACTGCCATCCAGATCCTGAAACAGCAGGTAGGCTTCTTGATGGTCATTATAATTTTTACAGTTTACATTGCGACAAGGAGAATTCATACTTTGGAGGAATCTGTACTTGAGTGTTTTGTTCCTGAAATAAGTGCAGTAACCACTGGAAAAACTGATATTCCACTATCAAGTGTTGCTTTTGAAGGTGGGGTACTTTGGTGTGAAACCTATTGAGTAAAGCTTGAGGCCTCTAAACGTGATTAGCCAAAACATGATTAAATATTTCTTAAACACCAACTGAATAGAGGGGTTTTAGTCTGATACCCTTGGGAAATCTTCTGTTACCTTTAGCAGTGAAGGCTGGACCTATTAAGTGGAGATGTAATATGTTTGATTTCTAGAATGAACTGACCATGTGGCTGTAATAATAATGTGTTTCTGAAGTTCGTTCTTTCTAGCTGTCAGAAGTTTCCCATTTCTTTGGGCAGCTTTTCTCTTTGTCCTTGCACTCATCAGTACATATCAAAACAAAAATGAGATGTTCATAACTTATTACCTCATTACGCTGTGAGATGGGAACATGCATATCACCCATTAAAACACCTCTCAAATGTGTTTCAAGCACCTATTTTGTTTTGGCCTATTAAATATTTTTAATACAGGGAAACATTTTACATTTTTTCTCTTGGGTAAAACCTAGGGGCTTTTCAGGCCTGGATAATTCAAAACCATCTGAATAGAACAGAACATCTTGTTTCTTTGTGCTTGCTGCTATTTTTTTAACCCTTGTCTTTAAGGTCTCTTGTTTCACCATATTCTTAAATCATAAGATTCTGGGTAAGGGGAGTGGTTTTGTTCTGTGCCTGTTTTAAAGTCAGTAGACATGGATTGTGCAAACAGTAATACTGGTATTTCCAGATATGTCTCCTTCTTAAGAACAAACTTAAAATTGCAAACCTACAAAGTTATGGGATGAACCTTTATTTTTCAGATAGGTGCGGAAAAGGCAGATGTGGAATCTACATCTTCTGAATTAGTGCTACCAGCCTCTTTTGATTCCAGTTGTTTAAAAAAAAAAAAAGAGGCATCTAAATCCCTGAGTCTTGATCACAGCATGGAAAGTAGAATGATTGAATGCAAATGAGTTGCCTATCTACTCTAATAAAATCTCAATAAAATCAATTTGTTCAGGTGGTTGCACTCTATTCAGCATGCAGTTCAGATGAAAAGTTCTTATTTTTTAAGAATTTAGCTCAGTAGAGCAGCAAAGAGTAATACTGTTGTTTCAACTCTAACTTTTGATTAGTTTTAGTAGATTAGTTTTCAGTTGTCTCTTGTTGTTTTAATCATCTAAAAGTGTACTTGAGTTAACTAACCTATGGCAATTAAGGAAAATAGCTGCTTACTATAAGAAAGAGGTATAAACCTGTGGCAGGAGAGTAGCAGAAATACCTATTCTAAAGTTGCTATCCTTCCTTTGCCCTTGCTCTGTTTGTAAAAGGCTACTGTCTTTTTATTTTAAGCAGTTTTAACACAAAATGGGTCCCAGGACCTGGAGAAGATTGGTGCTGAAGAAAACCAGGATGAAATCTCCAAAGCTGACCCAGAAATGACACCGTTTGAGATATGTCTGAAGGACAAAAGGTATGTGAGTTTGTGAGGAGGGTACCTGCAGCTGTATCACTAAATGGGATACTTTTGACTTCTGTATTTGATTGCATGTGGTCAACAGCTGGATGGGATACTTCATAAAAAAAAAGCTGTTGAAGACAGTACTTCTGGACATTTAGTAGAGAGTGTTGGATGAGCATTCTAGCTTGTTATCAGGCAACAGTGTATGTCAGAAAGCACTGTCTTTTGCTTGACCTAAAGCCAGGGACTTTCTGATCATTCATCTAGCAGACATACTGTGGTCATAACTGTGGCCCAGCTGAAAGACCATAGGTTACAAAGCTTGTCTGGGGATCATTTTGGTCTTCCACATCTAACTTGAGTCATCTTGAGATACTGGATTTTACTCTAACTGTGGAGACCCTCTGCTTTCTGACTCAGTTTGGGCAGCTGCTGAGCAATTCTGCCATTTCTAGATACTTCGCAAAAACTTTGGCCATTGTTACCACTTGTCCTTCCTTCTCTTTGCCACAGGTACTTCTGGGCTGTCTGAGTAGACAATTGTGTTGCTTTGTTCTCTCCAGCATCTCACAGTAGAGGGGAATATTGTTTTGTGAATAGAGAAATCAGTAAATCCATAGTTTTGGTAGCTTTCTCCTTCATAAACGATCTTATAGCTAGTGAGGGGTGTTTTGCACTGCAGCTTTTCTGTCAGGGAAGGCACAGATAGGGTCTCTCTCTGCTGTTAGCTGTAATATAGTCAGAGTTATCCTGGCTTAGATGTGTGGCCTTTTGGCTCCAAAGTGAACTCTGGCAAGATGAGGCTTTGGGCTTTGAGCAGCCTCGTCTAGTGGAAGATGTCCCTGCCCATGGCACAGTGTTGGAGCTAGATGACCCGCTAGGTGAGGTCCCTTCCAACCCAAACCATCTATGATATTTGAAGTCCTTTGTGCCAGTGGTGCCGGTCTTAGTTGTCAACAAATCTCAGCAGCTGGAATCAGGACCTCGGGGCTCAGGTCCCTGCAAAAGGCCAGGTAGTAATTGGGTACTCTTTATAACTTGAATGGGTCTTCTAACCTTTGATGTTATCCAACATTGCTTCTTCCTTAGATACCAAGATGACTTTGGTCCTTTGCTGGAAGGATGCACCTGTTACTGTTGTCAGAGGCACACTTGTGCCTACGTCCATCACCTCCTCGTGACCAATGAGCTGCTGGCCGGTGTCCTGCTCATGATGCACAACTTCCAGCACTACTTCGGTTTCTTCAGTGCCATACGGGATGCCTTAAGAGACAATAAACTGGATCAACTGAAAAACCTTGTCTTCAGGCAGGCACTTCAAGGCCCAGAAAATGTGAAGCTGAGCCAGTGAGAGGTCAGAGAGGATAGAGGAGTTTGCAGGCTACACCCTTATCCAGTGGAACTGTGAAAGCTGGACTTCCAGCAGGGTCACCTGGATCTGTCAGTAGTAAAATGCCTTTTTTCCTTCCCGGAGGGAATTGAAGGAGATATTTCAAGAAGATCTCACTTCCTGGTGGGGAAGAATGATCTTGTCCAAACGTCACTTTTGGTTAATTGGCTTGGTACATTCTTGGTGTATGGAAAAGCTTGGACAGCTCACAAGACCAGTATGCATAGCTTGTTTTCAGATACTCACTGTTGGTTTTCCATGTGCAAGGACAAAGTTATTGAACTTGTGACTGACGATAAAGCAGGGCATATACGTAAAATTAATCGAGCTGCCTGAAGGCTCACCAGCGTTTTGGGACTCTTGTTCCATACCCAACAGTAATTATCTTTCTAGAAAAACCTAGTAGTGTCATCTCATCATCTAGCTCCTTGATGAGAAGTCCCACCTCAGTTTAACACACTGTCTTTAAGGCCATTGCCAGCATCTGTGTCGTTGAAAAGAACTGACTGCAAGTGCTACTGTTTTTCTCCCTCAGGCTGCCTGCACTGCAGTGTTCTCTGGACCTGGAGGAAGCCCTCCACCTTGGCCTGGCCTTGAAAACCCCTGCCTCAGGAGTCCCAGTCAGTGACATTAGAGCTAGAAAGCAGAGAAAACGTTTAGTCCATGTCCTGCCGTAGAGATTGTTTTGGTTTTTTTTTAATTTTGTACCCTTATTCCAGATTTCACTCCCATGTTAGCACATGGATGATAATGAATCTATCATTCTTTCCAACTACCCTAGCACTGGTCACATAGCAAGCTGTGTTATGCAAGATGGAGCTGTTGAAGAAATTTGTCACAGGAAAAGGCATTTAGAAAACATTCTTGTGGCTCTTTGTTTTAAAATATGACATAGTTATGTCACATTTGTCTTACTCAGTTTTTTTAAATGCCCCTTATTTTGGAATCATGGATTTAATTATTTTATGTTATAAAGCAACAATAAAAGAAATTTATTATTTGTTACACTGGCTCCTCAGTGTGTGACAGAGGTGATGTACCAGAGAGCTTGAACTCAAGAAGCTGTCTCCTGGAAACTTGACCTAGCAGTCTAATGGAGGACAGAGATGTATCTAGGAGTAGGATCCTGTCATGGAGCAGGGTTCCAAATAATTTGCTTCAAAAGAATGTCATAATAGACTTGGAAGTGTTAAAGACACCTGTCCATCCCTCTCTCCATAAGAATTCTACTACCTTAATTAAGCTTGAAAAAATACTACTGTTAAAATTGCTGGCCTTAAAGCAATTAAGGATTAATCTGTAGTGTGCTCTTCACAATTTCTTTAACATTTTAAGATTTTAATATCTCCCATCAGAATGACTTTACCATAGAGTATAAGGAGTTTTTAGCTCCCCTGTCTCTTTGGGCAGCTACACAAGGTTGTCAGAGTCCTTTCTACCATTCCAGTCTTATTCACCATGTTGTACTAACTACACTTCTGTTCCACAGGATCCTAAAGAAATGGTGCAAATATTGCTCTACTGTTGTCTTCAAACAGAAATTACAGAGAATGATTCAGCCACAGAAATGACATAAAATACAGGATTATCGTCCTCACTCCAAGTAGTACAACTCCAAGGTTGTTAAAGTTTATGCAGCCCTGGGAAACTTGGAGATGGTGTCCTGGATACACAGAGTGAGATAGAAGGTCTGCCTAACTTTAAGGGCAGGGAATTCTAGTGAAACCAAAATGGTTCATACTGCTTTCAAGAGGAATGCAGGATATGATGGTAGTGTCTGGACGTTGTTTCTGCAGTGTCTGTTTCTAGCTGCAAGTGTCAGTGCTAAACCTTTTGGGAGGGTTTTTTCTCACTCACTGATACTGCTCTATCCGCACACTCAGTCACCAAAATGCCCAAGTCAGCCCAGCACTCAGGCACCAAGATGTTTGTGTCCAAAAGGTCAATCAGGGATGCTCTGTGATAGGGAAGATAAGGAATACCAGCTGTTGTGTTCTCGCACATACTCCTGCATGCTTCTTAGGTTGGTAACCTTACTGCTAGTCGTGGAAGTGCCATTTTGTGTCTTTTGGAAGCTACTTGTGATTGATCATTTCCCCGTCCTGCCCCAGCTCTGTGAATCGTTAGGATTTATTAATGTTTCTTTGTCTCCCAACCTGGGTGTCCTCAGAAGCTGCATGTAGCTGTACCTGCTTAGTGACCTGCTAAGCTAAGTGCCAGTAACATGACATTCTCAATAACCCTTCTGTTCTTCCTCCTGGCCTTCTGATCTTTCTCTACTGCTGTGTTCCTTTTCTGGTGATACCCATCAGGCTTTCCTGGTATGGTTCTCTGCTTAGCTTTTATATGTGTACATGTGTGTGCCCTGGCTTTGCATTTTCTATTGTGCAAGAATTGACCAGCTACATCTACTCACTATCTAACAAACACAATAACAAACTGCACTAAGGCTGGAACAACCTTATGCGTTGTATGTAGACAACTTCTCAATATGTCAGTCCTCTTCATTCACGTTGTAAAAATTCAGCAACATTTTTCATGCTAACTTAGAAAGTTTTTTATTCATTTCAAAGCAGATATCTAATTTCTTTCAAAAACAGAATTCTTGTCCTAATATGGGGAAGAAAACTACGTGAAAAAACTAAACTTTTCATGGAGAAGTGAAAATTGAAATTAATAAGGAGAGGAAAAATGTCTGTGCTAAATTAACTTCACTAAGCACAGAAGACTGCAAAAACATCCTTGAGTGCCATCCATCTCCAAAGGGCAGAATGTAAAAGAGCAGAGCAGAATACAAAAGAGATGGTGTGTTACAAAAAGATTAGACCCTTGAGAATCTTTCCCTTAGCAACTTTTAGTATAACCTTCCCCTTGATAAAGGAAAATCTTTCATGCTGATGAGAATAACTGGCAGGGCCTCATGTTAAGTGCCAAGTCCTGTGCCTTTCTGACCACTTCATCAGTATTCTCCTTTCAGAGCTATTTTAATATTGCAGACTCTTAAGCAGTTTCAAAAGTATGCTTTAAAATGTATTAAGGAAAAAAAATCAAATTTATCACAAAAATGTTTTCTTTTTCCTTGAGGTATGTAATTTCTCCCCCACACACATTCACCCACGACACAGTGTCCAAGAGACATATCAAGCCTTGTCCGACAGTTCCTAGGTTTGCTCTTCTGTGGCTCTGAAGGATTGCAGGAGCTGTCCAAGACTGGAAGTGTTCCAGCAGGGTGTTCAATTTATTTCTACATCTCTTAAGGTTCAGAGGGCCTTCGGATCATGGGGTTTTTATGCATAGAAAAATCAGTTCCCAGTGTGTTTCAGAGGTGCTTTTAAGCATGGGGTAGTTATTTTTTTTTCATCCTGAACCCTGTTGGGTTTTGATTCATAACCTGAGTAGGCGGACAAAGCCCCTCAATAAAATGTTTAAACCTTCTTCTCAGTAATTTCAGAGATGTTTCCTCTGTGATGTGGAAGGCATACACAGAATAGATGATGGTGCAGGCCAGTTTAATAGTTTTATTCGTACTACATAATTCACTAGGGACCTCATCTCTTTTCTGGTAATACAGCACTCACTTCTTCAGACTATTAAAGATGTTCAAGCACATGTTACCATCCTTTCGTATGCACATTCTGGAGGCATGACAGGACTTCTCAAACAAAAAGAGAATTAATTTAAATTCCTTTGAGAAGTTAGATCTAGATTGTCAAAGCTGGTGTTGGCACAAAAGTGGTGCAGCAAAATGTTCATGCTTCCCTGATGTTGCCAGTGTGATGGTGTCTGTCAGACGCTCTCCAGTGGCATATTGGCTCGGAAAGGCAATACCTTCCCTGCCTCACGGTGAGGTGATGATGAACTGCCTGGTTATGTCTACATCTGTCGTCTGTATGATTTAATTACACTGCTCAGGTGAATGTACAACAAAGTGGGATGCTCTGTCATATTTCTGACATAGCTCCTCTAGCTCCTGGCCTTGCTTACTCCCCATCATTACAAAAACTTTGGAGAAAACCTGCTCTGTTTAGCAGCTCTTTGTGTGTCTGAACATTTGCAGAGCTCTTTAGGAAGGAGGTTTGGATGAAAAAGGGTTATCTGATTAACCAGGATTACTTCAAATTTCGGCCTGAAAATTTAGGAAGCTGTGTATGGTGGACAGTGCCAACAGTAAAGAAATTATAACTAAAGGCATCTGCATCTGCTAGGCAGCTCAGGATTAATCAGCTTTCTGTCTTCCCTATCCCTCTGCTACAGTGTAAAGCATTTTCTGGTCCAAAGGGATGGCCATAGCACTGTGAAGGACAATGGCTGTGGTTCATGCCCGCAGATCCACAGGACAAGGTGTATCTCACCTGCCTGCACTTGCAGAGCAGATTGATTTGCAGGTTGGTGATCCTGGAAAGATCTGAAAACTACAGCCCTTACATCTAATGTCCCAGCAGAGATTTTCACAAAATAAAGTAATGGTTTCAAGGTCCTTGGCCAGAGTTCCTGGACCTATTCCTGTGCTCTGTGTGTGACACTTTGGGCTCTTGAGCTGACTGCCGTTCTGGGCTGTTGGACGTGTTGCAACATGTGACACAAAGGCGGCTTTGTAGCAATGCTTTATGCTCATTGCTTCTTCCTTCCACAGGAGAACATCTGGTTTGCCTTTTGATGAGGTAATCAGGGGAGGTACTGATTAGCCAGCATCTTGCAGGAAGTCAGCAGAGGCTGCAAATCTGTCTTGAGCTTTTTTATACTGCCCTTCCCAGACCAGAATGGAACTGTCTACAACGTAATGACAACCTTAATGGTACCATGTGCTGAAAAACAGCTGAAGAAACCAGCCCTTAGGAAAGCCAGATGCTTTCCTCAGACAAAGGTGAGTGAACTGGGATGGGAGAGAACACAGAGACTGGCAGGCAGCCAAAGTCTTCAAAGAGATGCAGGATCTTCAAGGAAGGAACAGGAGATGGAGCATCTGGGAGGAAGGAGCATAGGCAAACAGGAT
Source organism: Neopelma chrysocephalum (assembly GCF_003984885.1). Taxonomy (NCBI): domain Eukaryota; kingdom Metazoa; phylum Chordata; class Aves; order Passeriformes; family Pipridae; genus Neopelma; species Neopelma chrysocephalum. Next base: position 11,874,222 of record NW_020897715.1, read on the forward strand.
GGATGAGGATTTGGCAAGGCCAGCAAGGAAAGGAGTGGGAGTTATGCAGTATGTCCATGTGTAGCACTGCCAACATCAAGTTGCAGAAGCCACTGGAATGTGCCTTTATACATCCCTTGTTTTGTGCATGTCTTGAGGAGGAAGACGCATTCTGTTGCTGTTCAGGAAGTTTAGCAATGGCTGCTGTACTGCTCACAAAGGCAAAAGGTTACAGAGTAATGCTTGTGGCCTTCAGACCCGAGGCTGACAGGGGAACTAAGTGCTGGACTCAACACTGATACCTGGCTCCCCTCTTCCCCACAGCCAGTGGGGAAGTCCTGTTGCCTTAAACATCTGCTCATCTCCTTTGACCAGTCCCTCACAGAGAGACAGCTGAGGCATAGCAAGGTGAGCAATCCACCTGCATCATAGCCCTTCTGCCAGGGCATAGCATGGCAGAAAGAAATGTTAAGTCCTGTTAAGTCCCATAGTAAATGTGCTTGTGCCTAGTGAAAAGTAGTCTTTATTTGGGGTATTCAATTTGCCATGCTCACAGCTGCAGGGTAAAACTTATTAAAACTTATAAGAGTCCCCAGGGCAGGGAACCAGAAAGGTCTTCCCCACATCACCAAACCGGAAACAGCCTGGTGCTTGTCTCGCTGAGATGCTTAAATTATTACACTGAAATTAATTTTTAATTATATTCGTTTTCTTCTTTGGCTCTAGGGGTTTTCTTTGCCTCACATTTCCAGAGGCATTCAGGAATGAGATGAGACCAGTGACTGGCAGGAAGAGGTTCACTGATGTGTATTCAGAATTATGAACGAGGCTCAGGAGAATTCCCTGCCTGTGTCTGGGGGAAAGCCTGTCCCTGTTGGAGAAAGGTGTGGTTGGCATCAGAGCTGATGGGCTCCTGATCTGACCCTTGAGGCAGTATGAAACCAAGGAAGAGTGGCATGAGTTATGCTGGGAAAGCAGAACAAGAAAGGTCACTGCTCTGTCTTGAGACTGACTCACTGGAGAGTAACAGAGCACAGCTGGTTCAGTGGCTTTTGAGACTGAAAGGCAGTATTGGTCTGGGATATGTCTTCTACATCCTGTTCAATGTCATTCAGCAAGAGGTATGTAGCAGCTGACACTGACTTTGAAGAAGTACAGTTTTGAGTCTCTCACACCTGGAATTGCCTGCAGCCTTGTGAGCCTTCCTTTGCTCCTAAAGCAGCAGGTCAGGTGGTAAAACACTGCCAGGAGATGACAACAATGTTAATTCATTACTACCATTAGATAAGGAAAAATTCACTTCAGTGGTTCTCTCAAAAGCTAATGCAGATTTGGGGTACTTGCATTGGTCAGAGAAAGAACTGATGTGCCCATTCTTTTTGGGAGATGAGACACCTCACAGTCAGGAGTGTTTGCAGGCTGAAGGCTGCCAGACTGTGTCATCACTTCATGAACAAACCATCACACACTTGGCTGAAACTAATCAGACTGCTACCCGTGTCCTCTGGGTTGTCCACAATTCCTATTTGTAGTTTTTTAAGTGTCACCATATCAGCAGCCTGCAGTCTGTTGATCCTTCCTTGAAATGCTGGCATTGATTAGACATTCTTCAGAAAACATCACACCAGTAACATCAATAAGCTCCAGCCAATCTCTGTCTTGCATAAGGCTGCCCCTTCCAGAGGAGCTGCTAACCTGAGATGGTTGTGCTGGCCCCAGCTGTGGACAGAGGATCCCAGGTCACTTCAATCCCCCTCAGAGAGGCAGACTCCAGGTGTACCCCCCACTCTCTCCCCAGGGGGAAAGCTGCTTGCGCTTAGCTCCACAGCAGGGTCCAGCTGAGTATCTGGCCTGCCCATCTCCTAAGGAGTCTAGGGATGGTCACCTGGGAAAGGAGATTTTCCACAAGGCTTTGCTTTGCCTTTGTTCTAGGCTGACAAATGTGGATTTTAATGTCTGGCTGCAGCCAGGATTGTTGAAACAACATGTTCAACAGCTGCTGGAAGGTACACTGGAGCATAGTAATTGAGCAGTGTCACCTGCAGAGCATTGGGCTGTGCTAGCAGGTGAAACCCACCTCCTCTATAATTTCCTTGTCTTCCCAGTAGTCAGCTTTCTCTTGTCTGCCCTATGGGCCTTTGTTCTTTCCTGCTTAAAGACTCCTGCATGATCCAGTGCCTGCTGCTGCCTCTGACAAGGTAGAGTGTTTTATGATTTCTTTTCTGTTTACATTTTTACAATACAAAACTCAACATAAGAGCTGTTGTTTTTAGCTCTGGATGGCTTCAGTTTGGTACCTGGTACCATTTAAGGTTTTAGTAACTTGGGTAACTGGTGGTTTTGCTGCTAGATCTGAGGTTTAACATGTGCAAGGTGTGGCACACCTATCACAGATGTACCCCTGGGGAGCCCCTGGTGCGTGTGGAGAAGAAACCTGTGGGGATATATGGGCTCAATGACTCCTTTGTCTGTGCTCCTGCAGCTCAGTCAGAGCCTATAGCTCTGTGGACTGGGACACTCTGCTTGGAGAAGGTGGATGCAAGGGATAAATGGTGTTTTTCAGTCCATTTCTCAGGCGTGCTGTAAATGCGTCTAGACAGGCAGTACTTGGATGGTTGCCTTGTACCTTGCGGGGGGAGCTGCTCTTCCCGGTGGATTTTGCCAGATCTCCTTCATCTCCAAAGGGTCTTAACTCTCCTTAGCTACAGTAGAGATGCTTCCTGGCTATTCTGTCTGCTGGCTTGTTTACAAATAGCATCCAGCACAGGGGACCTGAGGTATCCTGTTTCAGCTGCCTGGTGAAGTGAAGGTGAGCAGACGCTGTAGGACTCCTTGCTACACCTGCACATCTGCCCAGCTGTGCTGTCAGAGCAGGTCTCCTGACATTGGGAATTATTTATAGCCTGCGGCTGTCTCTGAGCTCCCTCTTCCCCTCTGCAGGGGAGGAGGTTTCTGCATTCCCCAAAGGCTCTTCTAATGTGATTATCAGCATGTAAATGAAACCCAAGAGAACGCCTGTGGTTCTCCAGCAGAGCACAGAGTCATGGCTCACCTCTCCTCTTCCAGCCAGTCATGGAGCCAGGGGAAACAAAGCAGCAAAGAGGAAAATGTTGTAGAAAGTTAAGGTTAGGAGGAGGCACTGAGGAAGAGGAAAATGCAGATTGTTCTACTGTAAATAATGAATGGAGATGTGTGAAACACAGGTCTTGGGGGGGTCCTCAGCAGTTCCTCTGGCTTGCTGGAGAGGGCAAAGGGGCATCAGCTGGTTGCACCTTTGAATGCTTTGATTCCTTGGACTTTTCTGTGGGGTCACCTATAGCAGACTTGAGGGAGCAGGAGAGAGATTGTTTTGGTTTGGAGTTGAGTTTTTTTTAATCGTGTAGAGGGGTTTGTTGTGCCTTTTTTTTTTGGTCCATGGCAGGTTATAGTTCAAGAGGTTGCAGTCAGTTTTGTGATCTGAAAGTTCAAATCATAATTATTAAAGGAAGGACCATAATGTTTAGATATGGAACTTTCCCCTTTCTTTATAGCTGTGTGGATACAAAAATACTGCTTAGTTTTCTGCCATACCTCCTGTTCTTACCTCTATTTGGAATCACCTTGGGGATGACTGCTTGAAGAACAGGTTCAAATTCAAGAAAAATAAAACTAAACACGACCTCTGAGAGATGCTAGGCCAGAGCTTGAAATGGACCTACTCACCCTTTAAAAGATCTTTCTTCTTGTTTCCTCCTTTCTGACAACTGTATGTGTAAAGCACCTGAAACTAGTCTCTGGTGATCTCTGTTATGAAGCGCCCAAATGAGAATTACTTGAGCGGCAATCTGTCCACGGGTTGATTCATTCAGCTGATACCTCCAACATCCTGTGTGCTGAGTGCCTCCCCTGCTGTCCGGCGTCTTTGAGCAGATGGAGTAGCACTACTGCATGCCTGCCTGGCATAGCTGGCAAAGTAATTGAACTCGTTTTCAGAATTCATCTGCTGGAAGTGCTTACAGCAGTCCTTGATTTCTTTCCTAGTTGCAACTAATCTGCAAGTAGTAATAAAGACCTCTCGTGGGTGTCCAGGTGGATGATAATTTTTTACAAGGAAAGTGTTATGAGGGCTACAGGTGAGAAAAGGCTTATGGAAGGGGGTATGTTCACCACAAAGGTACCAACACTTCCAACAACACTTGTGTTTTATTGGATTAACACAGTTACAATGCAGTATGGAGGGCACCTCCCCACGCAAATGACACATGCTGTCCACAAGATCCTCCTGCCAAAAGCCAGACAAACCAAAGCAACAGCTAGAGCTCTGCTATGTGCTCCAGAGGGAGAGGACAATGGCTTTGGCTCTATATTAAGAAATAGAGGAAGCCCTTCCCAGATGGAGAAGCTGTGGCATTGACACAGGCAGGGACAGCACAGAGTTGTGCCCAAAGCTGTCAAAGGAGCATGGCTAACAGCACAGCTAAGCCTAGTCTTGGGAGTGAGAGCTGAAGCCTTGATCCAGTAGAGCAATGGGGGAAAATGAGAGAAGTGTGTTGAGGCTATCTGTCCCACGTCAGGTTTGCCTATACAGGGAGAAGAACATTAAAGTGCCCTGACATGAGACCAGCTTACATGGTATGTCAGGGCTTGTCTGGTGTTTTCATCTAGGAACTACTGGAGATGGCTTTGTAAAATGCTGTTCGGAAAGGAGACCATGGCAGGGCTGTATTTGTCCAGCTCCTGGATGCTGGCATATACAGATGCCATATGTGATGACAAGAACATTAGCAAGGGGAGCCAGGGAGAGTCCTTGGGCTGATATCAAGGCACATGTCTGTTCTTACTGGGAGGAATGTTATGATACAGCTCTCCCCTAGGTGTGGGCTGTAACCGGATTTATTTCAGCGGTCAGGTGCTACAAACCCTTAATCTAGCAATGCTCCTGTTGAGGAGAGGAGCACAAGTGAAGATTGGTTCCAAAGAGACCATGAGCAAGTTTTGAGATGAGGTGCATGCAACCCACCCCAGCTGAAAAAACAGGTTTGAATCTACTGCAGGCATGATGGGAGCTATGATAGGCCTTGTTCACTTAGTAGCCCCAGTAGATCACTGGGGTGTGTTGTAGTTAAGTAGCAGCCAATCTATCTGGTCCTTGTGTCAGGAAGAGAGGGGACAGTTGGATAATGTTGTACTTCTCAGGCGATCTGACCTACCAGTGGGATGGCAGCCACCTCTCTATCTTTCAAGGAGCAATAAAATACAAGCTGGCAGCACAAGGGAAGATTTCATTTGCAACCAGGGTGATTTTCTCAAGCACTTTGACCCAATTTTACATGCAAACCTTTTGACTGAAACAACAGGAAAGTTGTCAATTCTCCATCAATGCTCCTTTTCCAAATTTCCTTGTCCAGATTTTGCTCTTGGCTCCTGATCAAAGGGATCAGGATCCTTATCAAAGAGGTCATGTTCTGCCCTCTTACTAGGACTGCTATGCATGAGCTGGGTGCTTTTTGCAGGTTGAGGCTCCAGCTGTGGGAGGACAAATGTGTTTTCAGCACGTAGGCAACAGAGATGAGAGATGCCATCTGCATTTGGGTCCTGCGTGCTCTGTGAGCCTGGCAGCTCCCAGGAGCAGTGCACTGTTGTGGCTGATCTACTGCTGCACACCCAGGTCTGCCTTTCAGCACCACTGTCCCTGCTGAGGGACTCGCTGGCTTACTACTTTTTCTTCTTCCCCTTCCTCCCTCCCCAGAAATGGGAAGAACTTGTACTCCCTTAAGCAGGAGCGCCGAGGTTGGTGTGGGAATCCAGCCGCGAAGGTGGGGCATATTCCTGCTCTTCACTCTGGTGCAGAAGGTGCCTGGATGTCAAAAATGACCATGTCACACTGACCACCATTGCTCACAGCCGAGGGGAGCACATCCCCCTCCACTGTGGTTAAAGCAGAGGGAGGGAAGGGTGCTGTGCCTTGTCCCTGGCCCAGGAGTCTGCTGCAAACCCGTGCAGCCCGGTGCCGGCCCTGCAGTCAGCAGCACAGGATCTTGAGGAAGGCTTTGCGGAAGTCAGTGTTGAAGGTTGTGTAGATGATAGGGTTGAGGGCACTGTTGACGTAGCCAAGCCAAGTGCTGGCACTGTAAAGCCTTGGAGGCACGTGGCAGGATGGGCAGTGGGCATTGAGGATGTGAATCAGAAAGAAGGGCAGCCAGCAAACTATGAATGTGCCTGGGTTTAGAGAGAGGAAGAAAACAATCATGAGTTCAGGGGAGTAACTACTTGGAAAAGGGCCTGCACTTGTGCCCTCTCCCTCCATCCCCTTATTATTTCCATACATGTGTCTGTATTTCACAAACACTGAAGGCAACATTTATTCCTGACACAGAGGGACTTGGCAAAAGCTTGGGCTCCTTGGGACCAGCTCTGTGAGTGGATGGATGGGGCTTCAGAAGCAGCCTGGTGACAGACAAAAGCAAGTGGCCACCACTTTGAGGGAAAGAATGATGCCTCAGCTGCTTTAATCAGTTACAATTAGGGCTGAGTTATTTCCCTGCTACTACTGAGTTAATGAGGGGAAACAGTGAGTCTGGTGACCACAGCAGGTGACTGAGGCACCAGCCTGCTGGCTTCTCTATCCAGTTGTATGAACTGGTTCCTCTGCAGCTCCTTGCCTCCGTTTCCACTCCTGGAATTGAGCCCAAGAGCTTCTGCATGTATGGAAACTTAGGATTGTTCCAGCTTCATAATTGCAAAATAAAGGAAAAGGAAAAGCAAAGGTGTTGGCTGTTGCTCCCTCTAGCAGAGCTTGTTGGCCACTGATTTAAAACACAAGGCTAACAAAACATGGCAAATAATACACTAACACACTTGGCTTTCAACAACTGGGAGCAGTGCTCTAGATCCCTAGATGTCCCACCACTGTCTCTCCGGAGTTTGTGGAGCAGTGACAGCTGAAGCCAGGGCCTGGCTTGCATTTTTTTAAATCTCAGTACTATATTAGGAGCTTCTGTGCTCCGGGAAGTCCCAAACCATCACCCCTTGCATGCCACTAGACAGAGTGGCTCTCACTCACCCAAGACAATCGCTAGCATCTGTGTAGCCTTTCTCTCCCGGAGCTGGATCAGTCGAGGCTGCTGCTGTGCCAGCTTCAAAGAGCTGATGATTTTGCCATTGCTGAGCCTCTGTACCTCCACTCCTGGTTTTGTACACTTTCTCCTCTCTTCCTGCCTGCTGTTTTGTGTAGTCCCTGGTGTCTTGGTGAGGGATGCCTCATGGCAGAAGCTCCGGTACCGCTGCAGGCTGAAGACAGTCAGCAACTTCCTTTTGGTAGACATCTCCTGGCCTGTGCATTTGAGTGGGAGACAGGGGGGAAAGGTGCCTTGGCATCTGTTTGGCAAAGCTTTTCTCTCCATGTGTTCCTGCAAAAGAGGATGCCACAGAGGAACTGGAAACCATCTAAACTGTTCAATGGGACAAAGGATGATAAAGAAAGTTGTAGGAGTCATCCTTAGCCCCACTTGTCTCTTAGGTTTGCACTATCTCCTCTGGACTGACCTGAGGGGTGAACCAGCACTTGAGAACTCTCTGCCTCCATCCCACCAAGGAGAAACATAAAAGCAATAAGAGCAGAAACACCTGCTTGCTAATCTTTCATCTGTATTTTTGTGTTGGCCCTGCTCCCCTCAATATCCCCACCCTTTTAATGTAACTCCACTGTGCAAAAATGGGTAAAAGGAGTGGATATGTGTGACCAGGCAATTCCTTTCAAACTGTTGTGCTGGTTCCCATGGTTGCAGATATTTCATCTAGAAAGGTCAGTGGAACAAATGCTCCATGCACCGTGAGCATCTTGACCTCTTAGGTCTGTCAGATGAAGAGGGTTTTCTGTTTTAATAATGTAGGTTAAAGCCTGTGAAGTCCTGAAAATGAAGCTTCATAGAGCGAAAATCAATAACTGAAGACATTAAAATCAATAAATGAAGAAATTAGCCAGACTTATGCATGGCTGAGAAAGCCCTGCTCTGAAGAAATATTGAAGTAGGCTATGCTCTTTTCTAGTTGCCAGTTCTAGAGGGCAGAGATACACAAGGAGTACCCTCTTTCTAGAGGGCTGAAATGGATTTAACTGCAGCTTCTGCATCTCAAATATCATGGTGTATGAGCAAGGTATGGGATGAAAACATGTCATGCCCTTATGCTTTCTGTTCTGTGTTTTGACCCTTTGAGAAGAAGAGATGGAGCTGTCAAAAAAGACAGGGAATGCACCTACTGCGTTCATGTGGATCTTACTTGGTGTGCATGGCACGGTTTGGTGCTGGTGCTGTGGCTGCCCTGCCGGGTGAGGGTTCTCTTCTTTTGCCTTTGTCTTAGCACGAGATAAATCCGGACATAGAGCAGCAGGGTCACCATGAAGGGGAGGTAGAAGGACACCAAAGAGGAGTAGATGATGAAACTAGGGTTGGATATGGAACAGACACTAGGATCCCCTGGGGAGGAGAAGAGAGAGAGAGAGGGAGAGAGGAGTGGCTGAGCTGCTTCAGTTTAGTACAACGAAGCTCTGATGTGTTGGCAAAGCGAGTCAAAAGGTGGGACAAAGGCAGTCTAAGGACTGCAGATTATGCTGTGGCTTACCCACTCACCTGATACTTAAAATTAACTCTACGTAGGGCCATCTAGCATTATTAGCCAGCATGCATCTGCCTGCTTTTCTGGCCAACAACTCTGTTTTCTTTTCTCATGTCTATTCCCATCCTTTCTCCTAGGATCCTATCTCCTTTTATCCTTTCTCCTATTTCTTTGACAGCCTCTGAGCTGTTTAGAAGCAGAGATGTGCCTTCACCCCCACCTGTCTGGACTAGCAGCATTTCCCACTCCCATCCCCTTCTTGCCTCAAGCATTGCAGAGGATGGATGGGGAGCAGAGGACTTCTGCCCGTGGCTCAGTGGGAAGGAAGGTTCTGCTGCTCCTCTGCCTCCAGGGAGAACAGGTTCTAGCCCTATCTGAGGGAAAGGAAAAAGACCAACCTGTTTCCAAGGTGGAGGCTAAATTGTTTGCTCTCCTCAAGGGATTAGTTGAGGAAGCAGATGGCCAGTTGGATGGGAAGGAGGTTTCTCACAAGCAGTGCTAATATGCAATCCTTGCTGTTTAGAGATGTGTCCTGTATCAAATTGTGTGTTTGGACCTGTTGATATCAGCAAGGTGTGTGTTGTATGTACTGCATGTTTGGAGATTTGCTCTGTGTGCTCAAAGTGATTGTTTGATGGGAATCTGTAGACCTGGACACCTTGATGGGCATTGATTTGGCAGTAGAGCAGGTAGGTCTGCCCTCAGAGCAATAGTCAGTGTCTGTCTGAGCAAATGGCAAGTATAGGGCAAGAGCACATGGAGGCTTTTCTACCCTTCATAGTGTACTTACAGTTCCTTAAAATTTCCTGTAACTTGGCAAGTCTGCAGGACCCCTATTATATGACCTGGCCATGCACAGTTTCCAACCCCTCCCTGCATGCTGTTGTCCAGGACATCACCTACCTGTAGTATTGAAGCCAAAGAGGAGAGGACATGACACTGCAAATGCCAGCATCCAGACTATCACGATCATGAGAGACACCCTCCTGCATGAGCTCTGCCCAGTGCTGTACTGGTATTGAACTGGTTTCACCACTGCGGTGTATCTGCAGACCAAACCAGCTCCAGGAAGAGGAGGGGTAAGAATGGAGGGTGGAAAAGGAGTAGGTTTTTATGAGGAGAAATGAAAGCAACATAGGGAACATGATGGTGAAAGTGGTGAAGAAAAGGAAGAGGAAAGAACAGAAGATCAGGTGATGGGATTAGCAATTTGCAGAAATGGTAAGTGGGGCATTGCGGGGAGGAATAGAGGAAAACAGAGTTAGTTGGCAGCACTGCAGAAAAACTCTCTGCAGAACTGACAGCATGTGAAGCTACAAGGTTTGGGATACCAGATGGATCTAGAAACCCCAAGAAACCCACAACCCTCAAGCCCATAAAGTTATACGTGCACTGCTGGGAAAGAACACTCTCTGGAGAAACCACAACCTACTAAACTCTTTGTCTCAGCTGCCTTGTCTGGTGTCAGCCTGACTGATAGACAGTGGGTTGCCCACGGGCAGGTGTCCAGGACCTTCAGCTGCTGGGGTGCCCCAGAGGGTGCAGCTCAGCAAGGCTACAATTTGGAAGGCCCAGGAGTCTCACCTTTAGGATAGCCTAGGGGCTGTTCCTTGCAGATAGAGCCAAAATGAAATGGTGATAAAGATGTCCATGAAAGAACACTGGACCAACCCAGCATTGAGAGCTGCCTTGCATTATTAGCCTTGAACCACATATTACAAAGGTACAGCATGATTTTTTCCTTCTCCCACTCCTTGGTCCTAACAGCACCACATGTGCCAAGGTCTTGGCTCCAACCCTCGGCATTGCTTAAAATAGGCTCAGTCTTAATATGCAGAAAACAAGAGCAAAGCTGAAGATTACAGAGCAATAATCTTCACCTCTCCCTATGTGTATGCCAGGATTTTCTTTATTAAAACTTCACGAGTGAGATCTCCAGAAGGAGAAACTCTCTTTGAGACTCAATGGGAATTAGATGTTCCTGCCTTCAAAAAGCATAAGGATGTGGTTGACTACCTACTGGGGATGTCTTGTTGCTTGTGTCTCTCTGCCCTCCAGTGCAGACTGTTCTAGCTCATGGTGGGCAGACCCACATTATTAGCAGTAGTGGCAGGAACAGACTTGCAGGGAGGTTTGTGGTCCTGAAGACACCATTGCTGTCTGTTCACACCCCACTTCCTTGTCCTTACCACACTGGGGTACAGGGTCGACCCCCATATCCAGACTATCCCCCTGGATGTTGTCGTCTCTCACCTGTCGATGCTGATAGCACAGAGGTTTAAAATGCTGGCTGTGCACATCATTACATCCATGGTGACAAAGATATCGCAACAGATACGGCTGAATGTCCAGACTCCTCCGGTCACCTGCACCAGCAACCACAAAACTGTCAGCCTTGTTCTGCACCAAGTCCTGATAAGTTACCTGGAGGAGAGCACCTCCTTACATGTATCTCAACAGCTAGATAAATTCATGTCCACAGTGATGTGCAGAAGGAAACTGAGGCACCCATGTTGTGTTCAATATAACACAACAGTAGGTCATGGCAAATAAGCCTCACCTTAATTTCACTCCTTTATTTGCTCTTGCAGAGGGCGGCAGGGTGAAAAAACAGGAGCTATTCCTTCCCTCAAGGCCCAGCATAATAAATTGATTTAAATTTGATATCACTGTATATATCCCTTGATTAAGGGTTATCTGAGAAAATCTAAGGGCTGAAAGTGTTTCTCAGCTGATGGAGTGCTTTCGCAGGCAGTGAGCTGGAAAAGCACTGCAAATTTTATGCATTTATGTATGAAACAGGGACCTGAGACCGAGGCTTCTCTAAAACCTTATTTGGATTCTTATCTCAGTTAAATTTTGATTATTAGATCTGAGTGAGAACTCATAGGCTATTCAGATAAAGGGTCTTGGGTTTGCTACCACGTTGAGCTGTTGTTCTTGTTGTTTTGAATTTTTAATCGGAACTGTGAAATTTGTGAAAACTCAGCTGCAGCCAATCTTTCTGACGGAGAAAAGTGTTTTTTGGACCAGCCATTAAATTCTTGACATTACATTTCGGTTGAAAATTATATCCTCCAAGTGCCCTGTGGCCCTTGTAGGAGATGAACAAGGAGGCAGCCTGGCATCCACCTGCAAAGAAACCCAGCACTGGGCTGAGTGGGGAAGGGGGTAGGAGAGAAAGAGGGAGAAAAATCCATGCTCAGGAGAGAGCCTGGATTTTAGCCTGCAACCCCATAGATTCTGCTGTTTCAGCTGGATCCTGGGAAGCTATCAGAAACTGGCACTAGTTCCTGGTCTCTCTGCTTACATTTAGACAACATCTGGAATACTGCATCTGGTTTTGAGGCCCTAGTAGAGGAAAAACATTGATTAACAGGAGTGAGTCCAGTGAAGTCCACCAAAACAGTCCTTAGAGGCTGGAGCAGCACTTGTCCTGTGAGGACTACCTAAGGGAACAGGACTTTTTCAGCCTGGAAAAGAGAGGGTTTGGAGGGGTGGGAGGCTAACAGCACTCTAGTGCCTAGCTGGAGGTTATTTAGAATGTTGTAGGCAGGTTACTAAGAAGATGCAGCCAGGTTTTTCACAGCAGTGTGTGATGGGAGGACAAGAGGCAACAGGAATGAGCTGAAAGAAAGGTGCAAACTGGTCATGAAGGTAACTTTGCTGACCAGAAGGACAGTGAGACAGTGGAGGCAGTTGCTTAGTAAGTCTGTGCAGGATCCATTCTTGGAGGATTTTAAGACCCACTCAAAAATACCCATCCCAGATCAGGCTGGAGAGGGTGCCACAAGTAGGCTTGGCTTCTAAGGTAGTGGATCAACCCTGCAGCAAGTGTTGATGCCTAGACAGGATGCAGGTCCCTGCAGAGAGAAGGACTTGTATAAATACAGAATTCACTCCGTGAGAGTTGTTTAAGAAATAATCCTCAGAAATTTAAATGGCTTTGATAGTAGCAGCATTCCCACACAGGGGCACAGAAACTTGCTGGCGTGAACTGTGTCTTTAGGGCGTTCTCTGCTGGACCCAGCTGCTACATTTCAGAAGTCAGGTATTGAACCAGGCAGTCCTCCTTTAGACCTTCTGACCCCGAATGAAGGCAGGGAGAGAAATGGGAATTGGCTTGCAGAAGGAAGAAAGGAACTGTGCTTTCCTCTCCAGTTCTCTGATCCTGGTGGGGCTCCTTTGTTTACTTCTAAAAAAAAAGTAAGTGAAGGAGAAAAAGCCAAACCAAACCCATTGAGCTTTTCTGCACAGTTAGGTGAGCTACAAGACAGGGAAACTGAAGACTGTCCCTCTGAAATTAGGGATTTTAACAGGTGGGTTCAGCTTCCAAAGAAACCCCCCCACTGGTTTTACTTTAGTTTTACTTTAGTCTCAGTGAGATTTGCTTGACCACCTCAAAATATATATTTAAAAAAATAAATGCAGGAAGCCTTTGCAGTAAGGGATGTTTCTGCAATCTGAGGCAAAAAGCAATGCAGTTTCTATGGGATCTGTGGAGTCTAAAGAATATTTCACCAAGAGTCAGTGACAGGTGTTTGCACCAAAGCCAGCTGCTGCTAGACCAGCAGATGTGCAAACACTTAACTGAGGGAGTTTCCAAGGTCTTGAGCACATTAAAATGCTAAACCCAAGAATGTGAACTGTTAAAACTGAAGAAGGTGCTGGTGGGAATGGCTCTGAAGTGAGCCCTCTCAGGATGATGCATTCAGATATCACCATCTGCATACTAGGCTAGTTTGTGTTGAGAGGATGCTCAACAGATCAAAATGTTTGGGCTTAAAACCCATCCTGACTTCCACCAGCCATAGCTTCTAAAATGGGGAGTAGCTCTGCTGAAGTCAGTGAAGTAGTTAATATTTACCCACGGGGTATGTGAACCCAGAATTTATTTCAGAATTTAACAATGAAGAAGAGCCTTTATATTATAGGCCCAGCTCATAATTTTTAAAATTCTATTTCTGCTCTTCCTTTTATTGCTCTGTTCCACTCATCTTTGCTACAGCAGCTAGAACTTGCTAGTGTGCATTTCTGGTTTTCATGTGCTAGCAGGGTACCTGTTCTTTATCCCTCTGGGCCTTTTGTCCAGGAATCTCAAAGGACATCCCAGGTATTAACTGAATGAATCCTCACATCTGCCTGGGTGAGGTAGATAGTCAAATATTATTCTCTTACAGCTGATGAGAGCAAACCACAGAGAGATGAGCTGATACAATCTCATTACCACTCAGTGACTGTGCAGCAGAAGTGGGAACAGTGTCCAGATGAAATCCTGGCTCTGTCAAATGCTAAAGCTCCATATAGACTATTCAGGTCAGATTCTCACCTCATCTTTCTTGATGACCAGTCTGCTTTATCTACAAAATTGTGGTGTTATTATTTTTACCTTCCCAACTCTATAGGAAGGTTTCCAGCTTATGAATGCACAATGATATCTTTTTTAAAACTTATGCCAATCCATCACTTTCCTGAATTCTTAAAATAAACAAAAGAATCTCTGCAATTCAGATATGAATGATGATGCCACGATGAGGAGCACACGGATGGGAAAGTAGACAACCAAGTTGCATCAGGTGATGACTGGCACATAAGGAGCAGTGCCTCTAAGCATGCTCACTGAAGGGTTTTGTGTTTAGGAGAGCTTCTTCTTGGGGGTGCTCTTAGCTCCAGCAGCTGTGAAATGGCTGCTCATGGTTTTGCACAGTGGGAGAAATGAAGAGCATGCACGAGGTCAGGACTGCTGACAAGTGGTGAACTGCTGAGCTGCAGTAACTCAGCTGTCTGTCCCCCCATTGACAGTAGTCCAGTCCTTGAGCTCAAAGAGCAGTTGTAGGTCTTCCTACTCAGGTGTGAGAGACACAGATGAGGAGACAGTATCACTCTCATGCTCTGAACAGACTGGATCTCAGTGACAACCATCTTCTGAAACTTTTTTCCCCTTTGGAGGTAGAACTGGATGTTGCGAGAAGAGTAAGAAGGATGTTCCCAGCCATGCTGCTGCATGTCCTCCTGCACTTATACAATGACTGTAAGCCATGATGGTGTCTAATACCATCAAACTTCAGCCGGCAGGATACCCAAATGCCACTGTCTTAGAAACCTTGGTGAGCTTTAGCAGCCGTGGCAGCCACAGCATCAGAGATCAGTAAAGAACCGGGGCAGCAGCGTTGGTATATTAGACCTACCTGTTGACCCCAGAAGATTGCTGAACAGCATTTTTATGCTAGAAACTTCATTAGGTGGAGATGAGGATTTTGAGGCTATAAAATATTTCTATTGCTGCTTTGTCACAGCCTTCCCAAAAGACTTCTCAGAAAGAGACAGTTCTAATCTGCATGACTGACAAAATAACATATTTCATGGCCAGAGATGACTCTAAAAATGGAGTGTAAAGTACAATGTTCACAAGAGGCATTCATCCACCTTTAGCTTCTCCATAAATAATGGCCAGTTCTCAAATGTCTAGTTTGGCAAACGTTCAGTAGGTGAATAGATATTGTACATGGTTTTGGGGATTCAATGATTTTTTTTTTTGGCAATTTCCAGGCTCATAGTGTATTGAAACATGATGCCATTTCTGCTTCATCACTAGCATCGCTGATCCACAAACAGCAGCAAATATTGAAACAACTTTGACACTTCTTGGACTGTTTTTTAAATCTTAGTCTTACTGGAGTCCTACAGCCCAGTTCTCTAGGAGACACTGCACAGTGCCAGGAGTGGTAGTTGAGGATGTGTATGGGTTCTTTCCCTGTTGTTTGGATGACTCTTATATCAGCTACTTTGATTATCCAAGCTCCACAGATGGAAATTAGTCTTAAATGGGTCTACAAACACAACTAGGGAACAGACCTACTGCTGTGCTCACAAATCGTGACCACAGCACTGCATGGGGGCAGAGGCTGCTCTGCAGATGTGCCTCAGTCCCACCCTGTCCACAGCAAGAGCAAGTGCCAAATCTTTTCTAATGCAAAGCATAATGTGATTTCATTAAAGATTCTAATGCCCTTGAGCTGATAGACTATTCCAGTCTGAAATAAAATTAGACTTTTAATAAAATTTTACTTTTAACAATATTTTTTAGTTGCAATCAAATTGCAGAGTCTAATGGGATGGCTTCACACACACACACGCACTTATTCCTTTTTTTTTAATCACTTGATGTAACACACTCAAGCTGTACACATCCTGCAGGCCAGCTCCAGAACTGCTCCACACAGGTTAGTCTAAATTTTGCCACTGACTTTTTTAGGAACATGATCATGCATGCAGTGGTGTGGTTAAATTCTGCTGATCTTTCCCAAGATGCACTCACCTCTAGGTACACCATCCATGGCATCACCAAAGTAGCCACCAGCAAATCTGCCACTGCCAGGCTCACTACAAGGTAGTTTGTTGTGGTTTGCAAGGTGCGTTCCCTCAGCACAGCTAAGCAAACTAGCACATTCCCAAAGATGATGGCCAAAATCAAGATGCAGTAGCAGAGGGCATAGTAGGCATGTGAATGTGGCACGTCAGGCTCTGTAGTGTTGTTTGCCCCACAGGGAATGGGGTCAGTGGTGTTAGGATGACTGCTGGCTCTTGTGAAGAGGGCCATGGGGATGCCGCTGCAAAGAGAAAAGAGAGAGATGACCGAAAGTCAGAGCTCTACAATAATTGTGGAGAACAGTACCTTCTGTGGGTGGTGTATGAGTTTCATACTTCCTTTTTGAATGTTACTTCAAGCCAATCATAGAGGATCTTTTTCTGCTCATATATAGGCAGAGCTTTGCTTCAAGACTTGCTTGGCCTGTTCTGTTTTTCACTGAGAAGAATGCATGATTTCACCTCCTGGGTGCACCTGAAAGGTGCTTCTTACCAACCAACACAGCTGTATGGGATGTGGCAACTGTTTTAAGATGCACCAAAGTCACAGCACAAGTCAGCTGGGCAAGAGTGCAGTCTGAAAGGCAACAGTTTGAAATGCTGAGGAAGACCCAATGCAGTTACCCAAACTAGGGGTTTAGCCAGAAGCTTGGACCTTGTATCTTTTTTTCTGGGAAGTATCCTCTCCCTTCCCTCATTAAAAAAATGTCTTCAATAACTTCACACACTTGAGTGCTCGGCATCCTGGCAGAGAGGCTGCACCTGCAATGCTCACATAGCCTCTTGATCCCTAAGTGTCCAGCAGCACAATCTCCAGAATTTCTCTTTTCCTGCAGCTTGTTTCTGTCCCAGACCCTGCCTACCTTGCCAAAGCTTGACTGTCAGTGATGCTCCCATTTCATGCATACCGTGCTCTGTGTTTTCTGTGCCCGGCCAGAAGATGTGCTTCCTGTGCTGAAAAGCAAACCTACTTGAAGTTTGGGATGAAATAATGGAAGGATGCTTGCAGGGTATTCTGCATTTCTTTTTCTTACAATAGATTCAAGATTGTGCTCAGGAACCTACCCTTTCTTGATTTAGGAGAATGAATTTTTCCAGAAATATGAAGGCTGCTGTCCCAAGGTTGTTCTGTGACATTTAATTGCTTGTATCTGATTTTTTTTTTCTTTGCTACTGCTCCCGTTGGTGAACTCATCATCATTGTGACAGGTATGAAAGGCAAGGGCAAAACACTGCAATATCAGTGGTATAAATATTACTCTGTTTCACCTCACCCCTTGAACAGCAGCATCTGTGATGCATAGCTGCTACACAGCTACACTCCTGGAAGAGTAGCTGTGCAATAGGTATAAATTGCTCCAGTCCCTTGCGATATACTCATCCTTGAAACTGGTGCCACTCTCCTCTGCTGCTTTTTAGCTGGGAGAGGACAAGGGTTGAATGAGATGGAAACTGAACTTCCCTCTGTCCTGTGGTATTCTCAGGATACCTCTTATGGCATGTGTTTTGTTTGAAAGTGCTTGTGCTCTCGTCTCCTTCTCTTTCTTCTGCCTGCCCCTGACAAAGAAGTTAAGCCTTCCACGGGATCACAAGGATCTCTCGTAGCATGAGCTGAGTCCAGGACTGTTTGCTCATAAAACAGTTGAGCTGCAGGCACCCCAAAAAGGACTCATTTTGTTGCATCCCTTGCACTGACACAGCTCCCGCTCTGGGAATTCTGTATTGTCAGGGGCCAGGAAAGGCTAGTTCTGTAGCACTGGGAAAAACCCTACATTTAACAGCTGACTGATAAGCAAAGCCACAAGAGGGAATAAACAAGACATTATGCATAATATAACCAGAAGGCTTAAGGCACCACATTACACAGTTCGTCTGTGGGTTATCTGTCGTGTCTTCCCCTTACATCCTTGAGCACTATTTCCGACTCTCACCCGGAGGCCAGTCTTCCCTACCAAGCTCCCCAGCCCTGCCCATCCCTGAACTGCCCCCCAACCCTACAGCCCTGCTCACTCCTCACCGGGCCAGGGTGCTACCAAACCAGGCAAGTGCCAGCGTACCTGGATACCCGCATACGGGGGTAGCAGGACACCCACCACCCTAGGCAACAGGGTGGCAAGCTGAGACGGGGACAAGAGTCGCAGCCGTGGGGACGCAGAGGGAGAGAGGAAAGGGAGGAAAAGGGTCTCTGCCTCGGAGGGGTCCAGGTGCAGGTCCTGGCCCGGATGGCGGGTCCAAGCGCGGGATACAGAGTGCGGGGAAGGATCCGGTGTCCGAGCGTAGGGTCCAGACGCCTTTGGGTCCGTCTCCAGCTGCGGGTGCCGCTCCGCGCCCGCCGCTCCCGCACCCGCGGGGCAGCGGCAGCGGCGCCGCTCCCCGTCCTGCCCCCGACCCCGGGCTGCCGTAAGCCCGGCAGGGGCGAGGGAGGCTGGAGAAAACCGGGGGGGGGGAAGTGAGGGGCGAGAGGGAGGCGGAGGGGCTGCAGGAAAGGGGACCTCCGGCACCGGGCGGGAGGGGAGCGGGGAGGCAGCAGTCAGGACTTACCCCCGGCCCGTCGGGCCGTGGCACCGCCGCCGCCCAGCAGGAGTCGGTCCCGGTCCCGTTGACTCCCGACCCGACCCGTTCCCTCCTGCCGCCTTCCCGTTGGGGAGCTGCGGGGCGGGACCGGGCTGGCCACCTCCTCCCCGCCCGCCCCTGCCCCGGGACCCCGCGCTGCCCCCAGAGATTGCCCTTCGCCCAGAGGGACCTGGTGAAACGGGTCCGGGCGAATTTTGGAGCCAGGGTGCGCAGCAGCGGTGTGCTTTGCCGAAGGGCTGGAGGCGAAGCGGGAGCTGGGAAGCCGGGAGCTGGGAAGCCAAGGCGCCGGTGCTGCGGCGGAGCGGGGAGAGAT
The DNA here is from genome assembly GCF_003984885.1 of Neopelma chrysocephalum. Lineage (NCBI taxonomy): Eukaryota > Metazoa > Chordata > Aves > Passeriformes > Pipridae > Neopelma > Neopelma chrysocephalum. Next base: position 11,893,051 of record NW_020897715.1, read on the forward strand.
GCCTCGCCCAGCCGATAGAAAGTTGTCAGTTAAAAACCAGTTAGTTGAAAAAAAATTATCAAAGCAGAGATGGTTTTGAGAATGGGGAGATAATATATCTATCTATCTCTAAATAAACTGCCTTAAACCTGAAATGAAAGAGTGCAGGTAATTGGAGAGTGATGTTGGGAAGTATCCTTCTCCAGGGACCACTGCCAGTAGGGACAGCACGCCACATCTACCATGGCCAGACCATGGCTGCAACCCCTGTCTCTGAGATGTGGCTTCCCCTGAGATCTGAGATCAAGTCTCTGAGGCACAGTTCTCCTCCGACTGTGGACACCGGAAGAGCTCTGCGGGGGTACAAGTGATCCCGGTGGGCCTTTTCTCTCCTGGGGTTGTGCCCGCCACCTTCTCTGGCACAGCAAGTGGGGCATGCAGTGGGTTGTCATGAGGGTGCAGGGTGCTCGGGTGCAGGGCTGTGCATGCAGGAGTTGTGGCCCCAGGAGGGAGGAGGAAAAGTGCTGTTCCCCTTTATGTACCCACTGGTTAGGGTGGCTACAGGTTAACTTGTAGGTGGGCAAGCAAAAGAGAAGGTACTGTGGAGAGCAGGGTTTATCTTTAAGAATTTACTTATCTTAAGAAGTCTGCCTTGGGACTCTGGCTGCCTGGACTATCTCTGCTGACTGCAGCTATCCAAGCTAATCTCTCTGTGGGTAGGGGTGGTAGGATGGAGGAGTGCTGTATAGAACACTCATACCCATCAGGTGTGAGGGGTGTGAGTGACATCTTTAGCCTGGCTGGGCATGGTGGAAGTACCCATACAGGATTTGATGGGGACTAATCAGCACCAATGCCTTTAACTTTAACTGTGACCCTAAGGGAGGTCGGTGGATGGCGCTGGATGAGTGTGATGAGTCACTGCCTAGTCCCTATGGGCAACACATTCACACGTGTCCACCCTGGAGGATATAGCTGCTAGGCTATTGGACCAAATGAGCCATGAAGGGCTCTACAGCCCCTTTGTTCCCTTGGGAGCTCCAAAATGGTGTGACATGGACTACACTTACCGTGCTTATGTTATATGCATACAGTTGAACTTCTGCTGTCATCCGTACTTTGCTGCTCATCTCTGGGGAAATGCATTTGCTAACTGTGCCTGGAGCAGTCAAGGAAGGGGGGAAGCCCTCCTGCCCATGCCCAGCAGAGGATTTTTAGCTGTGAGCTTGAAAAGAGTCCAACACACTCACAGTCGTGTGGTTAAAACCACAGGGGAAAGCACACACTGTAATGCTTGTTCTTACTGGTGAGGGCTGTGTGAGCCACAGGCTGGGTGTGAATGGCCAGTAAGCACAACTCCTCACAGTGGGGCTAGCAAAGAGATGGAGGCATTTTAACTTCACTTTAGCAATTTTTAAATGCAGTTTGTTTGTGGGTAGTTCCCAAAGGATTGTGGCCAGCAAGGTACTCACATCAGCTCTAGGATGATGGGACCACAAGGCACTACAGCAACAGCCTTTAGTGCTGTTATCTGTTCAATGTAGCAGCTAACCACTGATCAATAAAGAGACATTGCCTTGCCTCCCTCTAAGATCTTATCTTCCAGTGCTGAAACCTTCCCTTTTGCTTTGCATTTTGTGTCAGTGGATTCCCTCTTGTGAAACTTGTTTCTTGCTTTAATTATTTTTATCTCATTTCTTAATATCACTCTGACTCCAGAAAAAAAATAATCATAGACTCATGATTATAAAAAATAGTCATAGACTCAAAAATAATCATAGAGTGGTTTAGGTTGAAAAGGACCTTAAAGATCATCTAGTTCCAACCTGGCCTTGAGCACTTTCAGAGATGAGATATCCACAGCTTTTCTGGGCAACCTGTTTCAGTGCTTCACTACCCTCACTGTAAAGAATTTCTTCCTAATATCTAATCTAAACATACCCTCTTTCAGTTTAAAGCCATTCCCCCTTGTCCTGTCACTATGTGCCCTTGTAAAAAGTCTCCCTCTGTCTTCCTTGTAGGCCCCTTTAGGCACAGGAAGGCTTCTCTAAGGTGTTCCTGAAACCTTCTCTTGTCCAAACATAATCTAGTTGGAAATGTTGCTGCTCTGTTGAAGCTCGTTCTCCTCAGTGCTCCCTCCCCACCCTCTTCCTGGGGTGGTTCCCTTCACGCCCCCTTATTTTCCTGAGACTGGAATCTCTTTAGGGTAAGGGCTTAATGACTTTTTTGTGTTTGCTCTGCAGCAGAAGTCTTGTGGAGCAAGATAATAATTCGTGGGATCATTTAATTTAGAATAGATTGTACCACACACAGAGGTAGGGTTGGATTAAAATTGCATAAGCAATCTTGTTGTGATATTTGCCATGATTTTTTTTAATAGTACAACTTCTTTAATACAGTGTGCAATGTCTCTCTCATAAACTCTTCGCCTTCCTCCTACCCCAAAATCAAGCGTGTGATATATATTTGCCCCAGTTAAAGATTGGACAAGTTGCAGGCTTTGGGTGTGACAACATGGTATCACCGGAGCATGGCAGAGAAACAGGTTGTGAGAACCTCAAAATGAGAGAATGAGCCAGCAGGTTTCACTGCTCAAACTCCTGGTTCTCCAGCTCCAGCACAGGCTTTGTGCCCCATGTGCAGAAAGCTGAGAGGCCGTAGTTCTTAAACCTGGTCCATTCCCTCTGGGTCCAGTCCAGCCTATTTCTTTGCCTTCATCTCCAACACCAACTTCTTCTTTTCAGTCCTGTATGTCCACAAACTCTTTGGTAAAGATTTCAAATAACTTGGATAAATGTCAGTGTTCCCTCTTAATTTTCCTCACCTCCTTGCCCATCAGTCTCATTATTCCTCTGTACTAAGTTTGTCCAGTGAGTGTTGGTGCACTCCTGTTCCCTTATGTCTGTCTCTAGTCTGTGCTCGTGTTTCTTCCTTTGGTTTCTATCCACAATCTCAGCATCCTGTCCAGTTCCTAAACCTCTGGTAGCTTCATCTAGCCTATTTGTCCTTCTCTACTACTTCTGCTTCCCAAGCTCCTCACTCTTAACCTTGCCATCTCTGGCTGGGTTGCTAGTCCCCTCCACTCCTGCAGCTTAAAGGATTGTTTCCAAATGGTATTTGCTGTGCTTTCACACCTCAGTTGCTGTCACTACAGCCAGTATTTGATGTGCAGTGTCTAAAATGTGCCACTCAGGTGGAATTAATCCTCCATCATTCATTTTGCAAGTAAGGATGCCCTCCTGACAGTGAGTATTGTTAAAGTACTCTGCATCCAGGGGGATTTTCAATACCTGCCTGCATAAAGCCCTAATCTGACCTCATGGCTGTCCCTGTTTGGAGCGGGATGCTGGACTAAACACCTCCAGGGGACCCTTCCCAACCTGAGTTATCCTATGCTGCCATGAAAATAGCCTTGCCTGATGGTAAACAGAACTTTCCTGGCTGGCACAACCTGCAAACTTCAGATGAAACTCAAGTTCATTCCCATACCATCTAAGCAGGATATGTCTATTTGGCCTTGACAGCTTTAAATTTTTTACAAAACTCACCTGTTTTCACAGTGGTGACCAAAAAGGAACTCATTCAGCTTCAGGATAATGTATACATAGCACCTTGTAGAAGCAGGACAGATTCCTTGAAAAAGCTACCACAGCTCATGTCAGATAAGATTCACAGGAGATTCAGATCCTGCCGATATTGATTCCCTTCTGCTCAACACTTACCTTTCCTGTTTCCTCTTCTGGCAGTCTGGAAAGAGATGGCACAAACCTGCACAGCACACAGAGATGTGAGCTTAGCCTGCAGGGAATGTTTGTCATGCAATCACATCTGCAATGGATTTTATACAGCTAAACAATATTACTTAAGGGTAGGTGGTAGCAAAACAAATTTTTCTCATCCACTGCTTGGGTATTAAGCTGGGACTTTCATGTCCAAGTCCTTCTTCTGTTTCACCTCAGGCATAATCTGGTGTAGATGAGCTCTCTTTAATTAGGCAGAACTGGGACTTCAGGCACTGTATCCCATAAAGAGGGCTGATCGGATAAAGCCAGCATCCTGCCAAACTCCCCTCTAAAATTACTGTTTTGATCCTGTTTTCCTTTCATTATAATTTGGTCATGTTAGAACATATGTTTTGCAGTGTGCAAGTGAAAGGATGGATCCTGACACTGTTAGTTTTCTTCTGCATCCAGTACTGGGCAATCAACGCTGCTTGTGAGGAGAGGAGATGGAGCTTTTAAAAATGAAGAGGGTGACATCTGCAGGGAAGCCTGACAGAGGAAGGGCTGTGGAGAGGGTCAGGGGATCACACTGCTATACCTCACCTCATGGTGTCTCCCCACAAGCTTCATGCTACACCATGCACAGGGAGCCCAAGGGGCTCATCCGAGTGGAGCAGTTTCAGGAGATAAGAGAGGAAAAATACCTATGTGAGAAAAAGGGCATCGATGTTCAAAAGTATCGTTATGCTCTTCAGGGAAACCTGTTCACATTTTCATGCAAAGAAATCATGGAGCAGCAGGACTGTCTTTACTCTGTCCCTCTTTTACTCCTTGGAAAATGAACCTGTTTGGTCTGTGATAATCTCTGCTGCTGGGGTTCTCGCCATGCCCTCTCATGAGGCACAACCTTTCAGGAGCCGGGGTAGTCAAGTAATTTATCAAAGTGGCCCTAAATCTCAGAAAGGCTGGTTATGGTTTAGCACCTGCCACAGACACGTCTGGGGGCAGGGAGGGGGTGGAGTTTTTTTCCTTCCACGTGGGACAGCTCTGCATTACTGGAAGGGAGCAAAGCACTGCTGGAGGCAAGACTGGTTGTGGGGACAGTTGTTCAATTTGAACGGGAGGAGGGGTTCTATGTGCCAAAGCCAAACGCTAAAGCTACATTCTCTTCTCAAGACAATATACTTCCTTCTCCCATTCCTCCCCATCGCCTCAGCCTGAGGAACCTCAGCAAACAGGATCCCTTCTTAGAAATGTCTGCTGTGGCATCAGCTCTTTCTGTGGTGCCTGTGCCCCTCTTCTTCCCTCACACCTCCTCCATCCTGAGAGGCTGTTGGGGTCTTGGCATCATCAGTAATATATAATATACCGATGCATTATATCCTATACCTGGGATTCCTGCTCCAATCTGGCTGTCCACAGCTCTGAGCAATAAGCTCGTCTCACAGCTACCAGGCATTTTTAATCCTCTTTTCCTGTCCGAGGTAAGAGACTGCATGCACACACAATGTTTTCACTAGGCAGTGGCTCTGGATGCCTCTCCTTTCCAGATTGTGGTGTGACTGTGCGGCAAAAATCCACATCACTAGAGAGGATGCTCACTGGGGAGATATCATGCTTCCTAAATAGACTTGGACAGTCCTAATTGCTTCTTACTGAGATGGCCATGTATCCCACAACACATAACAAACTGTTATGCAGGAGTGTTGCCTCTGCTAAATTTTGACTTTCTAGCCCTGAGGCATGACCCATGAGTAGAGCAAGAATGTTCCAGGACACTTAGTTTCTACTTTAGGAAAGACAACAGAAGATCACATTTCCACTTTTTTTTCATAAATTAGTTGTTCCAGGAGCAATGGGAGGAGTAGGGTCTGCCCTCCCATGAGTTTGAGACCCCTGCCTTCCTCCCACCACTGTAATACTGTCTGTTCCTCTTTTACTCCCTGGCTGAGCAGGAGAGTTCTCCAAGAAAGCACAGTAGCACATCAGGGAGAGCTGGCAGCAGTGGAGCCTGAGCTGCTGCCTTTTTCCTCCTCATGCTGCTAGTTTGCATGGGGCTTGGAATAATGACATCCTCTTTAGGCTTGCTCCTACTCCCCCTGTCAGACTTGGGTCACTGGGCTCAAAATTTTTGCTACTGTATGTTTGAGATGGTGTGATTACACGAGTCATGTTTTCTTCAAAGAGCTATGAAGCTAAAAACATCTGAACCATTTTTACTTAAAAGCACTGGAACACTGAGCTGAGGCAAGGCCCACAAAATTATAGCCCGAACAGTGAGCCAAGAAATTAGGCTGCATTCTGGTACTCTTCATTATAGCTTTCAGAGGTACTTCAACTGCTATATACAGACACACCATGAAATGATATCAAGTGAAAATTGCTGGGGTGGATGCAGCATTTATGCATTTCCCTGGCTGTGAACTGAAATCTCTCTCTGCTTTCTGTCTGCCTTGAAATCATACTGCCTCACAGACCTCCCCTTTCTCTTCTGCACCCCCTCAAATACTTGCCCTGAGTCTTACTCATCTACTTGCCTCAGTGAACTCTGATTTACCTATGGTTTCTTGTGAACTTTTCAGTGCAAGCCTCTATTCTGGGCTGTCTGCTGGGACAGCAAATGGTGAGAACCGCTACACTGGTTTTCTACTCTGCATCCCTGAAGCGCATTAGAAGATGAGCAGCGGTTTAAGGTGTAATTCAGAACAGCATCTTATTATCTCACTGCTATTTGCATGCTGCTCAGGTTTCAAAACCTGGCTCTAAGTGCTTTTTCCTGAAGATGCAAAGAACAGCTCCATCCGAGTCATCTGCAGGGCAGTTGCACAAGTGTTATGGAGCTTCAGACTAATTTATTTATTTCTATTAAGCCAAGCCTCTGAGAGCCAGAAATCAAGAGTTCCTGCATGCACTTATTTTCAACTTTGGGACCCTTTTCTCCCAGATTGAGTTGCGGAGTGAGTGCTGTGGGCCTGGGGCTGTGAGTGCCATGGGATCTGGGCCACCACAGCTGCTTGAAGCCACAGAGTAGTTCCTTGTGGCTGGTGGTTGGTGACAGGGAGCAAAGTGGTTTTGTGGGGGAATGTCTCACCATGGAAAATGCCTGAAAGCCAAAACCCCATAGCATTTGGCTTGCTAGATCTGATGAACAGATGTTCTGTTTAACATCTGAAAGCCTGTAATACTTTCACTGTCCTACTCCTGCAGCAATGCTTATGGATCGCTTGCTCAACACTACTGCAGAATGCTGCTCAATGACCTTCTGCTTCACTCCTTTTAATTGTGCTACATGTAGCAATTTTCCATGCCAGTGGCCTGATTCCTGCTGAACGTTTTCAAAAGTGTTAAATTAGAATTAGAACACAGGGGAATAAAATGCTGTTTTGCCTTTGTTGAAACCCTACCTCTTAAAATTGTAATCTCTGGTGGTTTTGAGCACAGACTCAAAATTTGACAGGGAATTGCTGCAGGAGCTTTTCTACTCATATGGGGATTGATCTGATGTGCCCCAACCCAGACCTGAGGTTGCACATATAGGTGATATCTCATGAACAGGTTTGGTCTGAGTGCTCTGACCAGCATATCTGCTCTCAGGGTGCGTGGGCTCTGCTTACTTGTACTGATTTTTATTTTTTTTTATTACTTGGACTGAATATTTTTATTACTTCAGCATCTAGGACCCTGACTAAGGTGAACACCATCCTAAGCTGGGTGCTGGGCATAACTGTAGTAAGAGGAACCTATTTCCCTGTACACAGGCAAGACCTGCATCATGGGATGACTGCAGCTGGAGTCGCAGAGACTTGACTTCTGCTGGTGGAAGGGCTGTTGAGGGAGGTGGGGTGCACGGGAGGCTGCCACAGGGCACATGGGATGTCAGTGACAGAGCAGTGATGGCAGCCCACAGGCCTGTCTGTGGAATGTGAGAGGACAAGGTGTTGCTGCCCAGAGTGAGAATGGATGCACACCGGCTCTGGAAATGTATTTGAAAAGAGATTTTTCATGTAGTAGGTGCTCTGCTGAGTTTGATACATCCCCTGTCTTCATCCCTCCTGCCAGTGGCACGGCTGGATGTGCCCCACTGCAGTGGGTGGCACTGGAGCAGCATCTCCCCATTTCCTCTTGGAGCCCAGTCCTGCTGGTGGTCAACAAAGCTGCAGCCTGTGGCTGTAAGCCGGGATGCTGGGAGAGTCTGAGCACCCACGGCCCCACGTGGGGCTGCACTCCCAGGAACAGCCTCTGCTGGACGTACTGCAGCATCCTGGCATCAGCACTAAGCCAAACCCCAGCCCTTTTGGGTGGAGCACCCCAGTGGCTCAGCCAGAGGGGATGACTCAAAGAAAATGTAGAATTGCAGAAGAGCTTCATAATCCTGCTCATGACCGATGCTCCAAGGAAAGAAAGAGGTATCCTGCATTGGCTTCCCTGTCTAATACAGCTGTGTACAGTCTTCTGACTCATAAAAACACTATGTTTTTTTTTCCAAAAAATCTATATCTAACTTCTTGGTAGCAGTGATAATGGTGTGGCAGTGAGTCACACAGGATAATTATGGTGTTTAAAAAACAATCTTTGTCAGTGCTGAGGGTTTTCTCTTCTAGTTTCACTAACTACCTTCTTATGAGTGAAGATTAATGAATGCTCAGGAATGGGCTCTATATGCACAGCTCTGAAGAGGTCATCACTGGATTACAGTATGAGGGGTCTTTTTTCACTGCCATGTTGTGGTTTAACCCCAGCCAGCAACTAAACCCCACACAGCCATTCACTCCCTCCCTCCCCATGGGATGGAGGAGAGAATTAGAAGAACAAAAGCAAGAAAACTCATGCATTGAGATAAAGACAGTTTAATAGGTAAAGCAAAAGCTGCCCATGCAAGCAAAGCAAAAGAAGGAATTAATTCCCCATTTCCCATGAGCAGGCAAGTGTTCAGCTGTCCCCAGGAAAACAGGGCTCCATCACATGTAACAGTGACTTGGGAAGACAAATGCCATTACTTCTAACGGCCTCCCTTCCTTCTTCTTGCCCCAGCTTTATATGTTGAGCATGATGAAATATGGTCTGGAATATCCATGTGGTCAGTGGGGGTCAGCTGTCCTGGCTGTGTCCCCTCCCAATCTCTTTGCACTGCCAGACCAGTCGCTGGTGTGAGGGGCAGAAAAGGCCTTGACTCTGTGTAAGAGCTACTCAGCAATAATGTAAACATCTCTGTATTATCAGTGCTGTCTCCAGCACAAATCCAAAGTGCGTTCTTCACAGCTACTGTGAAGAAAATTAACTCTACCCCAGCCAAAACCAGCACATGCCATGATGCATGTTTCTGCTTTGGTTTGGCTACTTACCGACTCTCACTGTGGTTTGGTCTCTGGTGTACATAACTTCAGCTTTTTCGGTGCTTGCAGAACAGGCCCACTCTGTAACATGAGGTGCCTGAAGAGTATTTTAGGTGCTGCTCATCCCACAGCCTTGTCCACTTGACTTTCCCTAGCAGTCTGCAGACGAGCCAGCCCTCCCAGGCAGTCATAAAATCACAGAATGCTTGGAAGGGGCGTTAAAGATCCTCTAGTTCCAACCCCAAGTCCCATGTCAAATTTCAACTCCTCCTCGGGAGTGGAGTGATTATGGTTTCATTCCAAAAGGCAGAAATAAGGAAATAAAATGCTATTTCTGTGTGTTTCCACCTTCGGTGTAGGAGAAACACAAAATGATATTAAGTCAAGTGCCTTTTGTTAAACTGAGCAGTGAAAAGCCATTTGTCTGTCTTGATGCTCTGGCTGGCATAGGAGAGCAGCAGTGAAGTTATTAATACTTTTATGGCACTGTTATTTGCTCTGTTTAGTCTGTTCCTGGCTCATAAGTTGGCACTGCCCAAAGCAAAGGCCTGCTGTTGTGAGGCCCATCTCCCGTCAGTGTCCAGAAAGATTCAAATATGACTGCCCAAAGGAGATTGCTAATTGTCCCTCTTTGGTCCTAGGAAGAAGTCCACAAATAAACTGTGTTTTGCTAGCTGTTACCTATCTGCTGGTTCACTTTAAACTACTGAAACTTTAGCCTTGAGTTCACCCCCTGAAAGCTCTTGGTTGTATAGAGATGCTCAGGAGAACAGATGAAGCCTCTGCACTGTAACTCTGGGCAATCTCCAGTCAGGACTCAGACTCCTCCTGGTCCAGCTCCCCCAAGCCACAGTGCACTCCATGGGCTCACCAGCTCTCTGTAATAGAGTGTGGGCAGTCACCTTGCAGGCAATAGGGTCGCAGGGGATCTTCCTTCAGGAGCTACCTCTGATTAGCAGAGCCAGCTGCCTTGGGGCTTTCTCTGCCAATGCTAAAAGCAGTGTGTTTTTGCTTTGGAGAGGTAATCTTCACAGTAATTGCAATCGGTCTGCAACTGTAGGAAAAATTGAGAGCTCATTATTTCTCTGGTTTAATATGTGGATGTAACAGTGCTGATACCAAAAGACAGAAAACAATCACGTTGCTGGTATTAATGTTCCTGAGGCAAACTCTGCACCATCAACAATTCAGTTCACCAGATTCCTCCTGCTGCTTACACGGAATAAGTGCTTGCCACCTCGCCTTGTGCTTATGCTACTGTTCCGAGTAAGATGTGGGCTAGCTATAGTGTATCTGCATTGAGGAGTTGCACATTTACAGGATGAATGTGTTAGTCAAAGGAAGGAAACTTCCAGATATGCAGAAAAAAGCATCAACATTCATTAGTTATAAATATAGCCCAAAAAGTCAGGCAAGACACCAAATGCAGTGAGAGAAGAGAACTAGTTATTTTTCTAACCTTTTCTCTTTCAATGCAGAACATTAATCTTTTCAGTTCCTCATTAGAGATGTCTGTGTCTTACTTTGTCTTACCTGCTGGGAAGGGAGTCAGAGCTACTCTCCGTGGTGTGGTGTGTGCTGGCACGCACCAGTGACGCAGTTCTCGCACCATCGCTTGCAGCTGTGCTACCAAGGCAGGAGACCCTGGGCACAGCTGGACTGGGAGGCCATCCTGCAGCCCAAGATGGGATTGTCACACCAGGGCTAAGGCAAGGGTCCCTACAATGTGATAGAATAGAAGGCTACCTGTACTCTGAATGCTTTATTTCTTGGGTGTTTGGAAGTTTTTTTGTTTGTTTGAGGGTTTTTAAATTTTTTTCTTTTCTTTTTTCCTTTTCTTTTTTCTTTTTTTTTCTCCCCCCCCACTTTTTTTTCTTAATTTCCACAATGGAAGCTTCACATGAGATATTCTTTCAGTAAAACAAAAAGCTATGAAACTTTTAAATGCCCAGAGTTTAGTGCAGCACTGTGCAAGACTGGTCATCATTCTAAGAGGGACTGGAGAGAACTAAACTGCTGTTACTTGTCTTGCTTGCCAGCTGCTCTTGCCTCAGTGGGTCAGTGCTTGTCAGTTTGGGCCAACCATAGTAATTAATTCCTTGCCTAAGCCTTCCTTGGTGTACTAAATATATCCATAGAAGTTCTTGTTGTCAGAATCTACAGATTCTGAAGTATTTCAACATATTAGAGGGAAAGTTTAAATTATTCCAAGCACTTACAACACTAAGGACATTTGCAGAAGAGGAAATACATGCTTTGATGCATAGGAGTGAGGGATGGTCTCCTGTCATTTGCTGACGTGGATTTGTAGTGACAGAAAAGGGGAGAAATAACTTTGGACTTTTTATCATGAACTTTTAGAAACCATAGAAGATGTATTTGATAAAGATATCAAATGCATATTAGGTTCAGGAGAGGCTCCTCCAAAGGGGGAAAATGGGATTAAGCTGCTATGCAACAGCTGCTGCGCTGTGCTTGGTGCAGTCAGGAAGAGGTGCTGGTGCTTTGGTCCTGTCTGGGGTGGGGCTGCCACACCAGTAGGCTCAAGGTGGAGCTTGCTGCTCAGGCTGGAGTTCACAGAGCTTTGCTGCTGCCCTGTTGTTCTTTTGCTAGAAGAGAAACCTGCCGGCTCTCACCAGACCTCCAACCAGCACATACATCAAGTGGGCAACTGGGGAATTAAAGCTCTGGATTCAACGTGCACATTAAGATCACTTCCATAGGTTGGCCATATAGGTCTACAGGTGTTTTGGCTGGAGGATAGTTCAAGAGTAGGTGTGAAAGGAGAGGTGTTTCCTGGTGGCCTTTCCCAAAAAGTCCATTCAAGAGCATGTTCGGGTAGTAATATTTTTTAGACAAATGCTTTCAAGATCAGGCCTCACAGGGTCCACGGCTTATGAACCATCCATGTAGCCAACATAGGTGTGCCTGCCACCCTTGGGTCCCTGCAGGCATCCTAACTCCCAGACATCCAAGGGAGAGAAGGTGCAGAAGGCACCAAGAAGAGCAGCAGCTCTGCAGTACCAACCTCACTGCCAGGAACCTGGAAGGATACCAGCACCTAGATTTCTTTGGTACTTTTTCAAATATCACCCAAGGCTACTGCAGAATGGTTTGGTAACATTTTTCTGTCTCACATATAATTGCTGACTAATGGCCTTGTTTAAATACTTGAGTTTATGATCTGTTTTTCTCCTAAGCAGCTGTTTAAATGCTTTATTAATGGTTACTAATTAAGTCTCTTGGATGAAGTCCCTTGGAGACTGTCCAAAGACATAAACCCAAATAAGCCTGGATCACAGGCACTAAAATATCTTCCCAAAACCCATGTAAACAGATGCAAATGGACCAAAGAAAGATCTGATGAAAAGAGGTGGATGGGTAGATATATAATTTCAGATAGGTGTCATCGAAAACCTAGGGTAAGGGGAGGAAGGAAAAAGGATTTAAATGCCTTGAGGTTCCTTTTGCGCATGAGATCTTAAAGTCAGCAGCTTGTATTTATGGTTAGCTCAGGTCACTAATGCCCTTCTGAGCCAAGGGGCACTTGGGAGACCTGCAGCCCTGAGCCATCACACCACCGTGCTGGTGAAGGCCATGAAGGTTTTTGCATCCCAAAAGCCATGAGCAGCTGTGAAGTCAAGCTGTTGACCTCAATACGCTGGGTTGTAAATCCCATTGGAGCCAACCCTGCCTGGCTTTAAAAGGAGTTTAGGTAGGCAAGAGATCAAATATTAAGAGCAGGAAAATTAAGAGCAGATGAAGTTTCAGTGCATTGTTAAGCAGGGGATGGAGGCGGTGAGCAACGTGAGCATCAAGAACTGTGTTTGCTGACAGGACCAAAGGATCGCCTGTCATGGCTGTGCCTGGGCACCCCAAACCAACCCAGGCTTTGCCCTGTCTGTCCTGGAGCTTGTTTGGCAGGATGGGGATGGGAGGAAGTGTGAATGCATCAGAGGAGATGTACATTGAAAGTTGAAGTGAAGAAAAAATATAATTTGACTTATGTTGGAGAGCTGGCAAACCCATCCTTTCTGAAACGCAGTGGTCACTTTCTGAAAGTTTGAGTAAAGCTGCCCTTGATCAGCGTTGTATGGGTGTGGGCTTAGCAAGCCTCTCCAGGCAGGACTCAAAAGACAGGTTTTGGGCACATGCTGCCTCAAGTATTCAGGGCTCAGCTGTATGACTGACTTAGCAGAGATGTGTTAACAGCTTTTCTTCTGTGAGGCTTTGAGGGAGTTTCAAGACCCATGAAAGCACAAGTTATAGCTGAAAATTTTAGAGGTGTCTTGCCAGCTTGCTCTGTATCTTAAGGCTAGGACTTAGGTAAAGGCAAAGTGCTGCAGCCCTGCACTCTGTTGGGGGCTGGGGTGGTTGTAGAGGTGCCACAAAACCCAGCACTTTGTGAGATGGGGTGTGCAGGTCATAAATTTCAAAGGATGAAGATCTATTTGGCTGAGAAACTTTCCTTCTCCCCTCATCACTAAAGCCATGAGCTTGCAGATGCTCCTCCCCTCTTCCTTCTCCCACGAAAAATCAGTGGTGTCCTTACGGGTTATTTCCACCAGAAGGGATGCAGGAGGGGTTGTCTCCCACCCTACAGCTGCTACACTGGGAACTAGAAATGCATTTGCAGACACATGCAACTGACTGCACGTTGGTGGTGTGAGCGTTTATGCTTATTTCAGAGAATAACTTTAAAATAATCTCTTAAATTCTGTCCGTAATAGCAATGCCTGCTGGAGTGGGAACTGTGAGAGCTATTGCTTGTGAACTTTCATGGCTTCATGGCAGCATGGCCTGGTTGCTCCTCCCAAGGGGTCTGTGCTGGTGTGTGATCAGCATCTTCATGCCGGTCCAAGTACAGTCCTAGGAAGGTGCTGGGTTATGATGGCTTTCCTGGGGTTCAGACAGGGAATGAGAACTCCTGGGTTTGTCTGAAACGCTGCCATTCATCTGCAGTGGGGGCAAGTTGCTTTTATCACTCAGTGTTTCCCTTAATGCTTCAGGCCTCCAAAATCTCACAAGAAAAGAAAAAAGAGGGTTGTGCTGTTGTCTGGGGAAGTTGGGCTCCTGCTGTTTGCTTGTTTGTTTGTTTTCTTTCTTTCATTTGATTGCTTTGTTTTTAGTCTCTCCCAGACAGCTGGCTCTGCCTCATTCAGCTGGCTGATGGATGACAGACAATGTTGCTACATGCAAAACAGAATTTGTCTAAATAGTGGGATTCTTCTTTGCTTACTTATTTTAATGAGACAAGATGAGAGAGATGGGATTGTGGTCAGTAATACTGCCAGTGCTGTTATCATGCACTTCTTCTGGCTTGGGCAGAAAAGCCTGGCAAGAAATCCCTGTAACGCAGCCAGAGAATTTAAAACTGGGGAAAGGCTCAGCCACGATCTTGGTGAGACGTTCATCAGTGCTGTGCTACAAGGACAGTCCCTGGGCGAAAGAGGTGCTAAACCTTCTAATGGTACAAGGGCTACCACTGAGGGGGACATGGGAGCTGAGCACTTTTCTCCACCCATGTTTGAGTCCCATACTGGGACTGATGTGGGTAGGGAGATCCTTGTCTGCCGGTTTGTAGGCACAGAGAACTTTGTCAGTTCAGCTCAGTTTCCACAGACACTTCTAATTCCTTGGATTAATGATATATATGCCTTCCCTCCCTCCTGATATAATGACTTGGTCTGCAAGATGTATTGCACAGTGTCTGTATAAGTGTTGCAGAGTTGTCATTGATGATGATGGGGATAATGATGATTACTACAAGAAACTCCTTTGCCAAGGCCTTGAAGCACAGGCAACCCCATTTCACCAGGGCCCTGAAGAGCATCTCTGATACTCAAAAAGATGTGCAGTGGGGGCCATGATGGCAATATTCCTCTGGTCTCTCTCCATACAATTGTATAAGGGCACTTTCCTGTGTCTCCCAAAGGTGAGATAATATTTCATTCTCCTATTGTGCTTCAGGCTTGGGTTTCAGTGCACAGACCCACCAAGTGAACGGGTCAGCCAAGGAAAATTGCAGGAAAACAGGTATTTTAAAAGCAATGCAATATTTCAAAAGCAGCTATATCCTGCTTTCAGAAGGGTCTGGGGCTCAGCTCTGAGGAACTGTGTAGGTGTTTTGCCCCCTTTGAAACAGAGCCACGTGAGAGACGAAGAACTGCCCCCATGGACCTGACCTCACAGCATTTCATAAATCTGTGTGGGCCTCGGAAATCAGAGCTGCTGTTTGCAACTGTTCTGCATCCCATGGGATCCGCCTGGAACATTAGGACTGCAGCCCTTCTGAAGAAACCGAGTTATTTTTAAGGAAATTTGACTGTAATTTAACTTTTTTTTAATCAGCACTTACCAAAAGTTGAAGTTTTGATAAAAATTACTTGAACCTCCCACATTTTCATGGGAAATGGGGATTATTCATCCCTGTTTTGGCACAAGGAGGCATTTCTAGTTCTATGAGAAAGTGGCTTGAAAAACTTTGAGGTTCCTGTTCTTTTTTTAAAAAAAAATTATGTTCCATTTTCCATACTCTGAGATATGTGAATGTGAAGCTTTAAATATACATTTCTGAAAATCCTGATTTAGGAGTGGTGCCGTAGTCTGAGCATTGGGCCACAAATCTCCGAATACAGATCTTGCATTTCTTTCTCAATGTTATACACAATTGTACATCAATAGGATTATTTTTTTCCTGTATGGGCAATTTAGCCATTGACTCTTGAATTGAAAGGTCTTCAGAAAAAAGCCAACAACAACAACTTAAGACTGATCTTGACAGAGCTGCAGCCATGTTTGCCAGCTGACAGTGAAGCTTCACCTCCCTGCTGGTGGTCTAGGAAAGGCTGTTGGCTGGTTATGGTGACTCTGGAGGGAGTTGTTTGCTGTTGTGGCTCCTACCTTGTCATATGGCCTGGTGTACACCCCTTGCATGATCAATACACTCAGCCATACATCTATTTTGTCGTGTGTCCGGGCATACAGACCTGGATGGAGAAAGTTGCAAGTGGCTTGTGAAGTCCAGCAATGTCTGGTCCCAGGCAGATGAGGGGAATGGAGGTGTTAAGAATGGAGGCTACTGCTCTAAACAACATCCACTGCCCAGTTTCATGGCTGCAAGGAGCCTGAGGACTGGGGAAAGCCCTGAAAGGAGCACTGTTGGAACCATGTTTAGCTCAGGAACATAATACTGCACTCCCTTTGCCAGTCTTGCAGTCTGAAGAGGGAGTGATGTACTGCTGGTAGATTTAGGCTGCTACTTCATCCCAGCAGGTAAGGGAGAGCTGTGGCCATGGCCCAGCCCATCTGTGATTATTTTAAGCATGAAATAACTCAACAAGGCAGGGGTTATTAACATTTGCCACTTGCCTCTAACTAAGGTTGGACCCATGCATGGTGAGGTGGGGGGACCACGCAGCCACGTGGCTCTTAATGTACTGGGGGACAACTGGTGCACCTCCAGCACCCCACCTTGGGCCAAGGAACCCGACCAGACCCTGTCAAGTCATGGCTGCTCTCCCTGGGGTAGCACCTGCTGTCCCAGCTCTTGGCAAGCAGCTAGAGCACCTCCCTAGCCAGCAGGGTCTCAGTTGAGCATTTCAAACTAAAACAAATGTCTCCTGGCCAAAAGTTTATGGCTTAGCAGCTCTGAAGGAGGGTGTTGAACCCACCCTAATTCTGTGCTTTTATGTTCAGCTGCATCTTCCGATCCATTTTGGGACCTGGGATCGAAGCCTCCTAGAGGGTTGAGCTGGGGCCAGCACTCAGGGTCCCCTGGGGACTCAGAGTAAGGAAACCTCTCTGTGATGGTAGGAACGAACACCTGCATGTGCATGCCATGTGTGTCCATGTAAGATGTCCCCCTGTCCTTCTAAGTGTTTACTGAGGACATGCAGTATATTTCTAGAAGTATATTTCTAAGCAATTTCATTTTCCCCACTCCCAGCTATTACATATGCAATTCTGAGGAGGACCTCATGTCAGGATCCTCATTTTAGGCTTATCTTGTGTGTTTGTGTGTGCTGGAATACCTTACAGCTGCATCGACTCTGTCCCACAGAGAAGCCACAGGGGACCACCCTCTCCCTCACAGACCAAAGGTGAGGGTACAGCTTGGGAGACTTTATTTCTTCCTTGACTGCTGACAGGTTTCCTATAGGAGCTTCTACCTCATCGACTGAGTGTGTGACACCTCTAAGGAGCACTCCAGGCTATGGGGTTGGTATAGACACACATCCTAGATCACCTCTATTCCTCCACTGAGTTCTCACCCAAAACCTCCTCAGGAGACAGTAAGACCCTTGGTTGGGTCATACCAATGCATCTCCCAAACTTCATGAAATGCTGGTACTAATCAGTAGCAGGAACATTGCAATAAAAATGGGCTGATTTGGTGAAGAGGAAGGAGGGTGAGGCTGAGAGGGGAGAGTGTGTGGACATGAGATCAATTGTTTTTCCTGGCATGAGTTGTATCTAGGCCTCTCTGGCTCCTCTTAGTTCTGTAAAAGCGGAACCAGGGGTTGGAAGAGGGTTGCAGATGCAGGAAAAGGAGCTGTTTGGTGGAGATTAGTGAAATTGTTGTGTGACTGGCTGAAAGGTTGCGTGGTGGAGGCCCCTCCTGAAGGGTTAGAGGGCTGCTTGCTCCTCCATGCAGGGAGGAAGAGAAGACAAGCAACCACCACACGTCACAAATGGTGGCAGCAAAGCCCCACAGCCGAGAGGTCAGGTAGGACTGAGCCCGGGTTCTTGCTCTCTCAGCCTCCCTAGGGTGGCCTCTGCCAGGGACACACACAGGGGATGTGCCACAGAAGGCTGTGGCTTGGGCCACCCGTGGCCCAGCAAACCTCAGTGTCCAGAGTTGATCTCTATGAATTTGTCCTCCTGATTCAGAGAGAGATGTGAGGAGTTAGGCATGAGGTAGCTTGGCTTTTCTGCTAATGGTGGCTGACAAACAGGATTTTAGTTCCATGCAAAAACTCCCCTTATAGCTGTTTATGCAGTGGTTTATCCAACACGGTTTCTCCCAGGGGGGAATCCTTTCCTTTCTACCACTTTTGGGTCAGAGGATTCCGTGGTGACAGTTGTCCTTCATCCCACTGTGGAAAATGAAGAAGGTAACTGTTTTGCATGCAGCAGATAACAAAAGGCCAAAATGGTCCTAATTTTCACAAGGAGAAAGTTAGAAGAGAGTACCACAGTCTCACCTTTGGGTCTCACTCTGCTCCAAGCACAAAGCTGGTTATCCTAAAGTAAACCTAACTGTAATATGTGACCTGGAAATTAAATTAGGGGCTTTTCTGTATCCAATATGGTTTTGGTTAAGTGGGAGCAGTGTTTGGACAGTGAGCAGGAGCT
The DNA here is from genome assembly GCF_003984885.1 of Neopelma chrysocephalum. NCBI lineage: Eukaryota > Metazoa > Chordata > Aves > Passeriformes > Pipridae > Neopelma > Neopelma chrysocephalum. The sequence continues at coordinate 11,911,442 of NW_020897715.1, forward strand.
CAGTTTAAGTCTGCATTTCCAGTTCTGGTTTGCACAATAGTACTAATTCTCAGCCTCAGCAGCCTAAGCTTGGCAATGTCTGTGCCCTGTTTTTCACATCACACATCACACATCACTTCTGTAACTTACAGCAACATTTTCCGCATTTCTATGGCACTGCCTCAAGTGTGACCTAGGATTGAGTTTGGTGGGGCTTGGCAACCAAATGTTTTAAATGAAAGGCATAAAACTTAAGATATTGCAACTCAGTGGTGAATTGGTAATGGAGGGGAAACTGTAGTGAAAATAAGGAAAGTTAAGAATGATATCCACTATGAAAATGGCACAGCTGAGAGGACAAAGCCTACTTACATCTTCAGTAACTTTTAAAATATCATAGTTAACAAAATTGGCTCCATTTTAAAAGTTTGCTTTTAAAAGCTGCATTGTGCCTGTTTCATTCAGCAATGTCTCAGTCGCACACAGCTACTGGGGAATTTTGATCATTTCAACTTTGGATCTGCAGGAAAAATTGTTAGTGAATAGCATGAACCCACACAAACTATTAGCTGTTGTTCTTTGTCACTGTTGAACAGAGTAATTAGTAGCTTTTAGGGATTTTTTTTTTAATGCACTTGTTGCAATAATAGAGGAAAGAAAGATATGGAGACTAGAGGATTGAGGACTAGACGTTGTGAAGAACGGGAAATCCAGGGGAAATGAGACTTTTCAGTATGAGTGTGGATCCTGCTGCTCCCAAGGAGCACCTTGCTGTTTCAGAGCCTAAACTGACTAGCAGAATATATTTCTGATATTTGGAGGGGGCTGACAAGGACTGAGCAAGTGGAATGCCTTGCTTTGATAGACTTGGTGCAGAGTTCTTAAAGCTGGAAGAACAGGAACTCACTAATTTTATCTCTGAACAGTATCTCAGACACCAGTACCCCAGACTTCCAGGCATCTGGCCCCAACATCGAATACTGTTGATGTTCAGACTTGACAGTAACCCCAGCATGGTAAAGTTTATGGCTGATCTTGCACACAGCCACCAGCAGGACTCATGCCATGCTGCATCAGAGCTAAGAGGGGTCCGCAGGACACTTGCCATCCACTTTCCGTGTCCTCCATAGAAAAAGAAACACACAAAGACACCTGCCACATTCTTTTGTCTTTTTTTTTTAATTATTCCTTCATATTCAAACTTCACAAACAGTGTGAACTTGTACAATACCTCAGAAAGTGAAACTTACAAAAAAAGTGCTGGTAACATTAAAAAAAAAAACAAAAAACAAACATCATTCTTAGCAACATCAATTACTCTTCCACACAAAACAGAAACCTTGTAAAATTTATTTCCGTATTTTTTTAAGGCGTAATACTTCCGTATAAAGTATATGCAAGAGATAAAACTTCACAGTATTCCAAAATGTCACAATAATAATAATAATAATATAGTATAATGAAGCGCTACAGTTAATTTTCTTTTTTTATTTTTTCCTGTTTTAAATAACAAATACAAGTCACAGGTAAATATACGTGAGAAAAATACGAGGCTAATATTAAATGGCAGGTAAGGATACTCTCACTGTAAGAAAAAACTGGCAGGATGTGTGTATTTATTCTATATTTTAAAGCACTTGATAGAAAAGGCGTATGCAAGGTTTTTTTTTTTTTAACAATTTTCTATTTGCTTGTTTTTGATAACTGACATACCATTTACAGAGTATAATGAGAGAAAAAAAAGGAACTTAACCCCTCAAAACTTTTGACCTGCTCTTCACATCGTCACAAACCATGTTTCTCAAGAGATGCCTGTACAGCGGGGGGGTGTGTGTGTGTGTGTGTGTGCAGGCAGCAGTGCGTGCTCGGGGGGGTGTGAGGATGGCTGGGTGTCCAACGACATGTATGACCATGGCAACGTGTGTCGGCACCTGCAGAGACCCATCCCCTGCGGAGGATCCCTGCCACTCCTGTGCCAAATCCTGAAGTCTCAATGTTGGCAAGCCGGCGCTCGAGGTCATCATCATTGGCTGCCTGCATAAAGACCTCAGGATTTAGGCCTGGGTGCAGTTTCCCATTCACTCAGCATCTGTTGAATGCTGCGAATTTCTTCTGTCCCCAGGAGGAAAATGTCCAATTTTTATCTTTTACATTTGCACACAAGAAGTGTGTACTCTCCCCTCCACCATTCAGCAAAGACTGACCAACAAATTTCCACCTGGGTTCAAGGCAGCGCCGCGAGGAATGGGAATGCAGCTGGAAGCCCCCTCTGTGTGCATGTGCAGCGTGTTGCAGGAAGGCCGGTGCCCACTTGCATGTGTAGCACTGCAGCCCCCACCCAGCCATCCCCGCACCCCGCAAGCTCAAGCTCCGTGCCCATGCCAACAGCCAGCCACTCGGCCCACGGGAACAAAAAGACAGCAGATAGCATTAACACATCAGTAAGGTGCTCAAAGAAAAAAAGGTGGCTCCCACTCCAGGAATGGGCAGCCACATAAGGTGCTTCAAAAAGTGTTTTTTTTTCTTTTTTTTTTTTTTTAAATTTTTCTTTCAGTTTCAGACATTTTAAAAAAAAGGACTGATTGAGCATGTGGTACGTGAGAGCAAGGCCGAGAGTTTTGAGACTTCTGACATCCTCCATAAACAAGAGCTTCCTCAGGCCAGGATGCATTTTTGTTTGCTTATTTTGTTGTTGTTATCATTGTGGTGGATTAGTTTAGATGGAATTTTATTTTCATATAAACCAAAAAAAAAAAAAAGGGTAACAAATCAACCCAATGTGAGAATTAGCATAAAAGTCAAACTGTGTTATTGGGCTGAGTTTTTGTCTTAGTCTTTTTTTTTTTTTGCCCATTCATTCATTTAGCACCGTTCCTTTTTATTCTGGTTACAACCCAATTCCTTCTGTAATTATTAAATGTACAGGAAGGACCAAGTAGTTGTTTTTGTTTTTTGTGATCTATTTCAAGAACCCAACCATAATTCCTCTGCTGCTGCTGTGTTTGTGTATCATCTGGTTTCATGAGCTTAAGGTGAAAGGTTAGTCTGTTGATATTTAAGGTTGACGTGTGTGTTTGTATGCATACACATTGTTCTATACATACACACTGCATGGAGTACATTTTAACTGGAGATAAAGTCAACTGGGTTCAAACACATATGCACTATCTTCTCCTATGTATTTGAAACAGTCTGGAGCTTTGATTTGATTTTTTTTTATTTAAAGTGCATTTAAAGCAAAATAACTGGCATTCACATACCCCACGGAAAACATGATTGCAGTGGAAAGCTTGACTATGCTAAACTCCTTGGACTTGACAACACTAAAAGCAAATGGGGCAGTGATAGGCCTCAGTGTAGGCAGCTATTACTGGGCAGCACCATCGGCAAAGAGGGAAGGCAGGAGGTGGTGGAAGGGAAATTGCTTTAGAGGTTGAATATTTGAACTGTTTTCAATTCTGACACAGCTGTGTCATTCCCAATACAGCTTCCTTTACAATGATTAATGACCTATGTCTTACTGATGTATACATCTGACTCTTCCTAGTTCTGTCTTTCATTGTGTGTGTCTCCCAAGTGCCAGCATCTATTAGGAATAAGGCACTGTTGAAATTACAGTTTTACAAAAGATGCAAAATAATCCAACCCTAACCATCTCAATTGCCCACACTGCTCTCCTCCCCCTCCCTCACTTTTTTGGGGGGGAAATATTGCATGTGATAGGAGTTTATTTTTATGTTCTCTGTGTCAAAAGTAGGCCTTGGACAAACGTCTTAAGTCCATCAGCACCAAAGATGGGTAGGACTACACCCTTTCTCTTGTACGTATGTGAACACATGCAGACTTCTTAATTGGGAGGGGGGAAATAAACACACCATTCCCCTGTTGCTCCTCCCTGGCTTTAGAGCCCAGCCTAAAGAATGAATTTCCAATCGCCCATCTGTAACATCTTCATTTACTGGATCATTTATGGAAGCAATCTAGGGATTTTTCATTCCCACCACCCAGGTGCTACAGGTTTTACAGGTGGATTTCTGAAAGGCCAAGCTCCAGGAAAGCCTGCATGGAGCTTCCTGATCTTCAGAAAAACAGCACGGGCGGGCGTTCACCCTTGTGCTTGCCTGACAAACAGACACCTCTCAGGGGCTGCCTTGCACTGATTCTTAAAATCAGAAAAGCTTCAACAGCACATCTGGCTCCTCCATGGAGTGAAGGATACTGACTATGCAGTGGGCAAGCCTGCAGAGAAGCTGGGAGGCAGTTGGGTCCCTGTCTTTGCCCACAAGCCGCTGTGGATTGCAAGCCACTTTTCCACTGTCCCAATGCACTCTTTTTACTCCATGGTTTTGATTTGGGAACAAGCCATCTTCCAGTAACTGGGTGGGGTTTATTTGCCCTAAAAACACTGCAGTCAGCCTATCACAATATGCATTTGCTGTGGTAGCTGGTGTATCCTTCTCCTGCTACAAGGCTGAAAACGATTCACGAACTACCTTCCTTGAGCCTGGATACCACTGGCTCCTCTCACCCTCCACCAAAGGCTAGGGCTGCCTTGTAAAGCAGAGAATATAGTAGAAAATGAGAAAAGCAAGCAGACAGTAGGGGCAATAGCAAACAAAACATGAGACCAGGTGGTCTAGCATTTAAGCTCTAGGCTAGTCAGTTTAGCCACCATCATTAAAATGGACTGAGATTAAAGGAGTCTAAACTGCTATGGACTGGGTTTTTAGAAGTGACACAAACCTTGGGCGGGAAATGAGTTGCCTTTTTTTCTTTTAGTGGTTTAAAAGTCATCTCAATAAGGCCACAAACTGCATTTGTCCTGTCAATGTGACTGCTTGCAAATGGCATGAATTGAAATTGAGTGAGTGCTTCACAAAGTAGGATAGAAATGGGAGAGAAGAACCACCCCATGCTCACTACAGCTGCAGCGTAGGTGAGGGGAGTGTTTGAGGAGGTGGTGGTGAAGGGTGTCTCCTTGGGAAGACCTGCTACGTGTGGAAAGGGAAAGGAGCTAATAGCATCTCCCTTGCTCCTCTTCCTTTCACCACCACCTTACTGTTTTGCTGGACACCTATAGACAAGTAGCACTTCTGAAGAGCCCCCTCCTGTGTCTCTCACATGGGTAACTTGGGGAAGGGGAGGAGGCTGGTATAATTACAAAAGGGGAAAAGAAGGCACATGATTTTACTCAGTCCTGACTGAACCCACATTTTGAAAGCAAGGGCAGTTTAGGTGGAGGGCAAAAAGTGCTCAGTGGAGCAGGTGCTCACTGAGAAGAAACCTCAGGGTAAAGGAAGAGGGAGAATAAAAAGGAAAGGCAGGAGAAATGAAGGCCACATTCAGCTTTCTGTCTGCTTGACAGTCTCAAGATTTGGCTGCATTTTCATCCAGGAAGGAAAAGAGTCTGGTTGGTTTTGAATGTAGCCCAGTTACATATCTCCAGTTTTTCTAATGGCTGTTGGTGTCTTCCTCCTTCCCTTTTCTCCAGTCCCATGAGTACCTGGAGCACTGCTTTAGTCTTTTAAGCCTGTTCTTCAAACATGGAGAACACGGCACACCTCTTTGGTCACCCTCAGCCTCTACTTCTCCTCAAATCCAGACTAGTGATCAGACTGAGTAGTGCTCCCCGCTGGTCACTCCCACTGTTGGGGTGCCAAAAAAGGCTTTGATCAGCAACTGAAAGTGTAAGTTATCCTCGTGGTTTCAGTTGCGTTGGTGTGTTGGTCACAAAAGCCACTGGTAGGATGAGGGCAAACCAAGGGAGCTGTTGACTGAGAAACTGAGATGTCATTTACAGAGGTCATTATGATCATCATGTCTCTCAGTCACTTAACCCCTTGTGTACTGCCACATCTCAGTACCATGATTTTTCTTTCTCCTCCAGTGACTGTAAGCCTTTTTCATTTCTATGGTAGATGGGAGAAGTAGCAGAGCTGATGGTCCAGCTTTGGGATTCCAAAACACTGTTTTGTATTTTTCCCCCGAGTCTCTGACTCAAAAAGGCATTTAGTTTCTCTCTCCTTCTCCCACCATCCCCTCCAAATTTGCTCAGGAAATCATAAGGCAGAGCAATGAGAAGTAGGATCATCAACAGCTCTATGAAGACACAGGGTGGTAAAATGCTTCCCTACAAACTCACAGTCCAGTGTTTGTGACATTTCATAAATAACTTTTTCTTAAAAAAAAAATAACACAAGAACAATCCCTTTACTTACTCATCTGAAACAAAATAAACAGCAGTGGCTACAAACTTCTTCTTGTAACAATTACAAAAAAACTCCCAACAATACAATCCCCCAACTTTTAACACACGCCTTGAATGTTTTTTTTTTTTTTAATGTTAAACCTCAAAACTGCAGCATATCCTTAAGGGCAAACTTTTCAATTAGTTTTTTCTTTCTTTTCTTTTTTTTTTTTTAAATAATGTGTTCACCAAAAAGAAAAAAAATTCCACAAAACAGTCTTGTACCAAGAAAATGCATTCAAAAATAGAAAGTACTACACAACAAAAATATGTACCCTTCCTTTCCAAAAGAGTCTTCACAAAAATGTAGAAAAATGCCAACCATTTTTTTCCTTTCCTGAACACTTAACTTTCAACCTAGGGCACAAGTATTTATTGACTTATAATGTCTGTTTTTGCATAAAATATGGAAGATAAAAACCAACTATCAGGACTGTGAAGTTACAAACAACACCTCATTATTCTCCCCACCCCACATTCCCTCCTTAGGAAACAAAACAGAGAAAGCCAATGTTTCAACAACTGATTGAAAGCTGTCAGGCTAGGAAAACCCATCAGCTGATATGGGGATTCAAAGATGATGGCATAGCAGGAAAATCATCTGTCTTTTAAAATGTATGCTTTTTGCATTTATCTCAACACTAGTCTCTGCCCCGATGTACTCAAATGACCAGGCACTATGGATACAGGACACTGCCGGGCACAGAAAGATCTGGGAAGAATTTGGGGTGTGTGTACGCATTTGCACACGTGATGTTTTACTCACAAAAGAACTGTTGCCATTTTGAAAGACAGAGAGGATGTTTCCATATGCCTTAAAAGTGCAAGGGCCATTTCTGGATCATAGTAGTTAAATATGCAAAAGTTTTACTATGCTTAATAGTCAAGTCCATTTTTCTGGCAAAGGCAAGCCAGAGATAGATCACATCAGTTCACGTCTGGGAGTGGGTAACAGCTGAAAGCTGGTAGGCAAGAAGTGTCACACCAAGGTGCATCCAGAACTGATTTATTCAGTGGGAAAGTGTTTTGCCTACCTTGAAAAATGTTCAAGGGATTTTATGTGATTAACACAGCCGAAAGACCAATGGTTCTGACAGCAATAAAATCTAGCAGTGGGGACTTAGGTACTATAGGGAAGGCAGCTGTATCTTGCACGCATGTGGCTAAATCCATCCTTTGGGTACCTTCTTTGACTTCATTGCAATTACATCTGCTTGCACCAGGGATGAATTTGCCCCATGTGGTTCTGGATTTTACAAGTGTTGGCCATTTAGGAGCCCAACCCTGCAGAATACTGTGCTAAAATACTCCAGATTGCAGAGCTAGGATCAAAGAGGCTTCTCTCTTCTTCTGTTTGAGAATGTTTGTTTTCTTTCTAGCATATCTTTTAAAGGATGCTTCCATAACAATAAAGAAGAGGGGAGCTTTTTCTTAGCCTTTTCCACTGCGTGGCTGTGTGTTTTCCTTTTTTTCAAATGGCAAAATGTGTTTGTGTTTACTTCCAGTGCATTTTTTCTCAAAAATTCAAAACAAAAAGGAAACATTACTTTTCCCATCCTTCAAAAGGAAACAAAACCAAAACAGACTGATAAAGTACAATACAATAAAAATCAGGCATTATAAAAGACAACATGATGTGCAACAGCAATACCAAAGAAACAAAAATAAAATATATATATATATTAGGATACAAGTACAAATGAACCAAGAAAGCTATCTAACCCCACTACTGGATGATTGGTAAGCATTGGTTAAGAAATACGTAAGGCTATTCTGAGATTTCTAACTTAACACAGTTAACCACTGCTTCTCCTCTCACACCTTCACTTCCTAAATTTTTCACCTTTCACTCACTGGTCTTCTATGTCTTGAAATTGATTTTTTTCCTTTTCGTATTTTTTGGTCTACAGTAGAATTACATGTTAATAACAACAGCAAAACAAAACTCAAGTTTGTTGTGAGAGTAAGTTGGTGCCACATCCATGATGCAGAAGAAAGAAGACAGACAACAGAACAACTGCATTCAGCTCTTCACACACAAAGCATATTTGAGGGCAACAACATAGTTGACCAAAACAAGTTTGGAGGGGCAAGCAGCAGAAGCTGTAGGTTTATAACTACACCATCAACCAGAGCCTGGTCTTTTGCCTTTACCAATGTTCTTGAGGACAACAGTAGCTCAGTTGCTATGTGGCTTTGCCATTCTTGTTATTTGGAGCAACAGCTGACCTGTTATCTACTTCACCACTAAATGCACACCTGGTTCAATGGAAAACCAAAAGGAAAAGAAAAGGTAAAAGGCTCCTAGCTGGGGGGAGGGCAAGGCTATCCCAAGGTCACCTTGGCTGATGTGACAAATCCCCAGCCAGGTGTGATACTAGGATCAATGAGGGAGGGCACCTGGCTGGCAGGCCATTTGGAAGCAGTCTTGAACCAAATTCAGACTGTCTAAGGTGATGTGACAGATTGCTTAGTCTCCTCCATTAGAGAAGTGTGAACACTGACAGGTTACTCTGGGATCATTCTGTTAGTATAAATTCTCTTAGTTCAGCGGGGATGAGAAAGCATACATTCTCTATGGCTTTCCAATTGCCTTTGTAAATGTCAGCACCACCAGCCACCAGAAATGCATTCCCTACAAACTTGGCTACAGCACTGTGACTGAAGCTCCATCCTGATGCCTGGCATTTTCTTTTTTCTGTGGAACTTCTGAAACATAACTTTTTCCTCAAGGGTAACCTCTGAAATTACCATAATGTTGAAAATATCATTAGCATCTTCTTGAACCATAACTACGCCACAGTCCCAGCAAAAACTCAAGCTGATCCTCAGTAGTGCTTGCCATTGTCAAGGAAAGGAACGTACAGAAACAAGATGATCAAACAGTACAGGAAAGTTCTGTTTTGGATCTAGCCTACTGGCCAAAGGGATTTTCATTCAAGAGAAAAGGTGCAACAATGAAGCAGGATGACAAATGGAGGGGAATTATGCAAGTTAGTGTTTCTCCATCTGGAGAAAAAATAGGGCATTAAGTTATGCGGCATCTCTAGTCAGCAACATATGTTTTGGCTTCTTAAAATAAACCTCAAGTTATCCTTGGTTTCTCAGTCAAGCACTGTCTACAAGGGGCTTTAGTACCATGCTGAAAAAAAGAAATGAGTTTGTGCTATATTTAAATGCAGTTCCAGTTAAACTAGTTTCAAACTGACCATGTAAAAAGGAACAACTTATTTAAAAGCCATTAAAACTATACAATCACACTTATGCCCAAGAACTGATCTGGTCGAGCACTGAACTGAATGGAAACATGAAGTGGAATCTGGCTTTTAAAAAAGGTTTTAATTCCTGTTTACGTGGACTAGACCAGTTCTTTTGAAACTGAGTCAGCTGGAATCAGGTTTAAACAGGCTGAATTCAAACCAGGATTTGGAGCACGGCTCAAAGCCCACTTCTTCAGGTTGCAGTACTTCTAAAAAACTAGTGCAAATGGCATCTTATCACAGCATTGCAAACATGCAGTGTTCCTCTCCTTGTCCAAATATGGTTGCCATCAGGTCACGCCACAAGGGAGGAATATGCAGCAATCAGTCAGCTGGAACAGCTCAAACTAGAGAAGTTCTTTATTTTACCACAGCAGGAAAGGCACTCTGGACACAGCAGGCTCAGTAAACCCTCAGCTTCACCTTTTTTCTGGAGCAGTCCACTACTCCTCTTTGACAATGCAAATCCACTCTGACAGTAGCAATATTTGCAGCTGCCTTAAACAAGGAAACAAAACAAAAACTCACCTAAACAACAAACAGGCGTATGTATTGGCTCATAACGTGAATTAACTTCAGCAGACTGACTTCATTTCCTCCCATATCATGACTCTGTAGCTGTCACTACTCTTATGGAAGCAAATGCCACTTTACAAAATAAAGGTGCTCTCCTGCCTCTCTATTAGGCTGGCTCTCAAATGAACTGTGCTATTGTTGGGTATCTACTGACTCATTACTGGAAGTTGATCTTCCAATGGTTTTCATCTTAGAAGGTTCCTGCAGATGGCAAAGAGAGAGAGACTGCATGTTCCATTGTCCTGCTTGCTTTCAAGGGAAGAGTCATTCAGTAGTTCATCAAACAGTACATCAGGGGATATCTCCAGTTCTTCTCTTCCAGTCCTTTCAAACCAGGGTGGCTGAAATCTGAGTGGAAATCTCAGAGCTCACCAGAAAAATACATCCTTAGCTCCAAAGTGTCTCCTGGTTCCAGACAGACCTGTTCCTTCCCACCTAGCACCGCCTCTTGTATACCACTCCTCCTCTAGTTCTTAATACTTTTCTCAAATGAGGCAGTCCAACAGACTGACCATTATCAGGACAATCTGCTTTGCATTGTGCAGCTCTGTGAAAGATCTGAACTACCCATTTCTCGGTGCTAATAAAGCCAAAATACCTTAGCTTCAAGTCTAAGGAGAAATTCAGGGCATGAATAGATTTCTAGTCCCCCAATTATTCTAGACCTCCCTTAGCAACTGGATGACTACCTTCCCATTTTTGTCCATGAAACTCTGTATAGACAGGTGGCCCCTCCACTATAGGACCAAAGGAGATGGACTCATGTTTTACATTCTTGTCCCAGTTGCTATACAGAGCATCTTTCATGACCCTGTTTTACCATCTGGCTGGAGTTGCAATTATAGTCTTACTGAAGAGATTCAACACAAACTTCTGAGAGTTTATAGATCATAAAGAGCTACAGCAGAGATTAATCTTGCTGCACATTACCACTGTTTTAATTTTTCTCATCTTATGCTTGTTACAAAATTAATGACCAAGGCATAGGCCAACATGCATCTTGACTGCAACAGTATTTTCCAACTTAGAATTCCATTTGGTTCCAGCTGAAAGCCTTCACAATGCTAGACTATCCCTTTAAGAAGACAAATCAGAGAGAAGATCTTAAAATGCTAGACAGCATCTTTGCCTAAGCAGGAATATTTCTGTATGTACTGAATTCCACACCACCCTTTCTTGCCCACATGTCCCTCCTGCTTCCTCTTACCCCAAAGGTTTGACTGGAACACCTGTAATTGTGTGTTCAGGATGACTGTTTATTGCACTGTTCCCATAACAGCCTCAGAAAGACGTGCTTTTTTCCAGTGACCTTCTCCTTTGGTAAGTCTGCTTTGTGGCTTCACTTCTTGAGCTGAGAGATCATGCTTATACTGAAGGGATGCTAATCACAGTCAAACCTCTTGAACAGATTCTATCCGACAATGCAAGTTTTGACATCTGAACTAGGAATCAGTATCTTTACGTTGAAGCCTTAGGCTGGTTTACCAAATGAGCAGTTCTTTTAACTTTCTCACAGCTCCAAAGAACAGTCTCTAGAGAAAGGGGGAAAAAGATCCGTAGCACCCTGAAACCTGTGATGCGCCTCTTCAGTTTCTATTATAGTGCTTTACTTTTACTTTAAGAGAAGGTATCTAATACAGCTGTCTCAGTGTCTGACTACTTGCTTAAATAAAGGCTACCCTAGTTCTCTTTCAACTTGGTCAGGTTTATAGTACATCCTGGTTTCTGTGCTTATCCCTTTCTCTTCTCCCTTCCTGCTTAATTGGCCCCTTCCAATCCCACCACATGTAAATACATTTCAGTAGTGCAATGCAGTGCAGTGCAGTCATACTTAGTGCAAAAATAAAAAGCCTTATCCAGACCAAAAAAGCACAGACTCCCTCCCCACCCCACCCAGCCCCCAAGAAATCAGCACTCAGTAAAAGTATATGAATGCCCCAAAATAAAGGGGGATTTGCAGTCTCCCAGCCACACTTTTGCATGCCTCATTTTCTCTCCTCCCACTCCATGTGGAGATCTCATTAGCAGATAGGACATTTACTGCAAACACAGTAAGTCAAATGACAGAAATCAGAAGGGAGACAAGCCATTGTTGGGGGGCTGCAGAAAGAAGAGAGAACTAAATGGATACGGCAAAAAGGTCAGTAGTGGTTTTACACAAAGTTGTTGGATGCAAACTTTGCAAGGGCACCCCTTGCAAAGGGCATGTGTATGTGTAGATAAAAAACTAAGATGCTTCCCTGTTCCAAATATACAGTCCCTATTTTAACAGTGCCCAAGCTAAGGTTCTGTAGTGCAATCAACTTTTTGAAGCTCTCTGTGGCCACCCTAAAACAAATGGACAGATCACCACTAACCTCAGTTCCCTCCTGCTCATGCAGGCACACGTGCATGAACAACTCCCTCCTCCATCCTGCAAATACTTGAGGACATATGTGAAGTATTTATTTCATGGCCCACCTAGGACTATGGTGGGAAAAGCAGGAATTTTGATGACAGGAATTTAAGCTCTTAAGTACTTTAAAATGAAGACACATAAGAAAAACAAAATAAAGCTCGCTAATTACAAAGGCAAGTGTTACTGAGTCCCAGTCAGCCCATAACTCCCCTAGCCCATCTATCTCTTTTAACAAAATAAAACATCTGCCAGGGCTTGCCACTTGTGAAGACAACACTTGGGAAAACACAACAAAGACTTTGGGGTATTCACTAGTTTGGAGGTTATAATTTCAGTTTGGACAGCCACAAGAGCCTCCATCAAACCCTTGTAACTACTAGAAAGGAGTGTGGAGAACCACTAAAATCAGTGTAAGAGGCCACATCAAGGAAGGAGGAGCAAGAAAGGGAAATTTATGAAAAATGGAACACATTAGGACAATACTGCTGCTGTTAGACCAATCTCAATGTACTTGCTCAGTGTACAGAGGAATACTGCACCCTGCTTCACTTAGGCTCAGGCACATGCTTCCACTTGCCTTCTGCCACTTCTCTCACTCCCAGTCCCTTATTGAAGATGGTAGCTCACCCCAGAATGTAAACAAAAGCAAATACCAAAAGATAAACCAAATTATAACCAAGAAGCAAGGTTTCTCCTTTTTCTTTCTCTTGCAAAGATACAAGCCTTGCCTGCAGGCAGATACACTCTGTTTAACCCCAGTGGAGAAAAGTGTTTCACACGCACAGAAATACAGAAAGAACCTAAGAGAAAGAAACTAAGTAGGGGTGCAGGGATCCTGAATATCCACCTCAAAACCAGAAAAACGCCAGGCTTTAAAGACTCTTGCTGTTTATCTTTACCAATGAGCCTACAATGAACAACAAAGAGAGCACAATGGAATCACTAGCCGTGGCAAAGGGAGAGGACCTAAACCTGCTCTTTCAGGGTGCAGAGCTACAGTGGTGCATCCCATGCCTGAGCACACATGAGGCAAAATGAATAACACTTGTCAGCTCTTCTGTAAAGTCTATAAACACCAATTTAGCCAGTATAATCAGCAGCAATGAATTTTCTTGCTGTTCAGCTGTGTGTACTTTGAGGGGGTCCTACCTGTTTGCTGAAATGCTGTTCACGCTATAAATTCTCCTGCATATCCAATGCAGTAGCACTTATTAAAAAAAGGTCCACCAAAAAGCTTGATGTATAGTTTTAGGGTTATATAATCAGATCTTACAAAGAAACAACTTTATTTTACCCACATGAATATGTGACCATCATAACAGAAAAGGTATGGCCAGAGTGCTTCTGGGTAGAGCAGTCAGAAACCTGGAATCAAGTAATTCCAAATATCCAAATACCCAAATGCTTTTACATTGTTCTGACAATAGAAAAGGGACACAGCAAGGGTATAAATTAGGGAAAAGGGATTGCAGTGAAGTATATATCTACACTAGCTGTTGTGGCTCACTATTTAATTTTTTAAGATAAACATGCTATCATCAATAAATCAAACCCAAAGAAAGACTCAAGGTTATTTAGTATTCTCTGAACAAAACAAAATAAAACAAAAAATTTCATGCCTTGTTCAAATGGAAGCAACCTTCCTGCTTTATATAGTGCTTTTGAATTAAGTTTCCCAGCAAGGAGAGACTATATAATCACAGAGCCCTTAACACAGGCAAAATCTGCCTGGTGGAGTGAAATCAAATCTTAGGTCAATTTTATGAAGATTAGAAACTTTGGGCAGAAACATGCTAAATTACGGGGAACAATCCTGTGGCATCTTAAAGGGTGTGTATGAAACTAGGATTACATATGCTTTCCCTGTCAGAGAAAATGGACTGAAGTCAACAAAAGAGAGTCCTGCCTGCAGAATTTGGCCCATAGAGTATTGGTCCAATCAATTTACAGGATTAAGCATAGATCTCACTGATGCTGACAAGAAAGGTCATGGTGTACATCCTCCCTGAACTGAGCAGCCTATTCATATTATGTTTGACAAACAAAAGCTCATTATGGGTGGAGTGTATGGGAAATCACCAATTTTCTACTTCATTTCATTATAAGAATTTCTTTGAACCTGAACTTTGGAGCAAGAATCTAGGGAACTGATTGTTCAGAACATATGAAGCTGGGAATAAATTCCAGACTCAAAGGACCTCTCTCAGTTTCACAGCAGACCAAGCTACATTCTGGCATTAGGACAAAGGAAACAGGGCACCTCGAAAGACAATTAAAGTTGTTGAAGATACTTGTGAAAAAGTAGTTCTGATTCCAATAAATGAGTGACACTTCTTCCACCAATAAATAGGAACTATATATTTTTTACAAGTTATTTATACATCAAAAAAAAAAAGCAGCAGCAGATACTGGGGATTCAGTCTTTTCCTCTAAGTGGCATGGGTGAAGAGCAAGTCCCTTGTATGGAGTTCAAGCATCCCCCTCTCCTGGGAGGCCCCCTATCTTTGGTGCAAGCACCCCCAAAGTGGGGGACTCTCCTCTTATTCAACCTTGCAGGGAAAAGCTTTAAAATCCCTTTCTGTCCCGGCACAGTAGAACAGAGCAACATTCTCTTAGTACAAGGTTCTCCCTCTCGTGGTGACAGTGTTACCTACTTCAACCGTTGTGTTCCTCAAAAGCTGTATAAAACAGAAGAGAAGTGCAAAAAGGAGCTGAGTATAAATGCTGTCGACCACAGAAATGTGAGACCATTGCCTGTATTAGTCCTGGAGGTCTACTTGGTCAACGAGGAGATGGAAAATGAAAGTAATAATGAAAACCATATATTAGAATAAAGCTAATATTTGGACAGTCTTTCCTTGATGTTTATATCATTCAAGAAAAGCAGCCACTGCAAGAATCTATAAACTGTAAAGTTGATATCACCTTCTGTTTTCTCTCTCCTTAAAAAGCAGAAAATATGCACATATGAAATGAGCTTCTTAGAAAATCACAATTCTTAAGATTAGTATTCCTTCAGAGAATGAAAAAGAAAGGATATATGTTCATAAAAAAGCAAGATTTCTGGATTCACAAATGACTGACTGTCTTTTATGTAAAAGATATGTTAAAATAGTGTTCACCAGCTGATTATTTTGTTAGTTTCACTTTCCTTTAGGCAATTGTATCTGTACACACTGCGTTCTAAAAGTACAATCTCTAGTGTGGATAATCTACCTGTTTGGTACCATCCTGTTTGTAAAACCACTTCTTAGCCTAAAAATATAAACTGTAAACTGTATAACATGCAAAATGAATTGAGGTGTTTAAAAAAAGCATTAGGAAAAATAAAAGGCAACAAAGAAGTTAAATCAAGAAACACGTTAAACTAGTAATTATGCTAAATGAATTACTGAACCTTACAAAGGATTAGCAGGGCAAGTGTGGAATGGGTATGCAGCCATTTAAATGATCTGGCATTCTCAGTCAAGTGAGAACACTTTCTAAAAAAATATGTATGATTCAGCATTCAGTCAAAGGAAAAGGCAAAGAGCATGGTCAGAAAATATGGACCACTGAATCAGCACTCTGTTGCAGCAGCTATATGGAATTAATTTGGGAAATGGCACCTGTTTGGCTTAATGGGACAAAGCCCATCCTTCATGTAGTAGGGTAATCTAGTTTTGTTACCTGCGTAATTAATATTGAGAGGATAGACTCCTCCTTCCCTTACAAATGGGTATACACAGAGTAAAGAAAAGCCAGACTTAGAAACCACTGCTGGAAGACCGTAACTTTTAAACTGCAAGTAGAAAGAAAAAGAATGTGGCCTCCACATAAGTGCAAATGGCAGGAGCCTGTAAGGAATGCTGGCACTTTTTGATTCCCATGCTTGAAGTTCTGATTGCAATACCCCGAGATGTGGCATAGGTAACTCCTTCCCTCTCTTCTCACTCCAAAATAACTATTTATTTGCAGAGACACAGATTTGCTCATTCTCCGTGAAAGCACAATTTGTAATTGATGTGACCATCTCTCATTTCTTCCAGTATTCACAGTTAGAAGAAATGAGATATACTGAATACCTCCTCCACAACCCTCATCCACTTGGTTTTGCACATTTTCATTTAGAAGTGATATGTTATCAACCAGAGGAGTGAAGATCAGCTGAGATGTACCTGAATTAGGAAAGCAAACATAAATTCCCATGCTCTCATAAGTTTGCACTCTCACTAATTTTGAATCAAGACTTCCTGCCTGGGACATCTGTTGCAAGATGAGAATACAGAAAGGACACAAAAAGCCATGAGGCTTGGGTGTCTACGAGCTTTCCCTGGGCTATTTGGATCTAGATGTTGACATATCCCTCCCTAGTGACATTTTTTTCAGCAGCTCTGTGGTGACAATTAAAATCCAGTGGGACTGACACAAAATTCAGACCCAGCAGGAATGTCCTATGAAGCTGGTGCAGGGAACACTCACCTTGAAAAACTTATGAAATGAAACTAAAACTTTCAGAGGTTGTTTTAATTTGAAAAAAGGGTGATCAAGTGGATAAATAAAGATGCAATTGGAATATATTACTAGCAGTGGATGGAGGTATTTCTTATCCAATTCCTACCGAAATCCATTGGCCATATTCAGCATTACTATACAGAGAACAATGTTTTTCTACCCCACCTTAATGCAGAAGATAATTTTAGGAAACCTTAAAACTTTAAAGAAACAGAACTTGGAAGGAGTGAAAGACCACTTGCGGCATCTTTCTCCAAGGCTAGGAATGGAAGAGGAAAGTCTGACATATACTTTTACAAATGAAACAACAGGACATCTTAGAGAGAGCTAATAGATAACCTTAATTGTCTTGATTAATTGTTCTTCTGATATGAAAGGGTAGCAGGGAACAATCTCTAACTTTTTGTAGAGCCTAATACTGTTTTACCTTTTCTTTAAAAAAATTATTTTTCTACATCTTACTACATAGAGATTTTAAAAAATCCTGAAAAAAATGCTTGTAAAGACAATAAAGAAGCCAATAATATGAAAAAGCACACTAGAGCTGTAATATTGGTAAATGCTTCAAATAGCTGCAGCAGTTGATTGGGTTGTGAATGATACATGTGAAAAATTATTTTTCTATGATCATAGGCAGATGCAAAAGTTAAATGATTATACTATGTATATATATTGATATAGAATTGCTATATATATTGTGTACTGTATGTTCTAGCTTTCAGAAATACTGTATTGTAGTGTACTGTACTTAACTAAGCAGATCTAAATAGCAACTTGTCATTTTCCACAAAGTCACTAGTACTGTTAACAAAAACCAAAAAGTCTATTTTCTCCAGTAAAAGAAATACATACTGTTACAGTCACAAGACATTTTGACTATAGAGAGACAATGTACATTTAACCAAAGAAAAACACCAAACCAAAATAAAAATCTCACCCCAAAATCAACCAGCCAAAACTGTTGCATTATCATCTTATTCAAAAGGGGAAGGGAAATGCCACCAATCTAAGAAGAGGAATAGCATTTACTTAAATTTTTATGACTGAAAATGAAAGAAAAAAAATCCCCCAAAATCTTCAATTATCCTGTCTGGACCAAGGAAAACCCCCTAGTCAGGTAAAAGAGTCAATAAAATGCTACTTTGGGGGGCCGGCACGATACCAAAATAAGCAGCTGCAGCTAAACATACTTAATCATCCCACTAACTGAATGGATGCAAAATGAGTTCTAGAAATCCTGCAGTTCTCATGGATTACTAATTAATCTTACTGACCAATTTCTTCTGCTTCTGAAAATCTATTGGTCTTCTAGACACACTAACCATGGTCCTGAAGAGATTTTGGCAAAGACCAAGGGAGAGAAAGTTACTTATTATTTGGTAGTGACTGCACATTTGAAATGGATTACTCAGATGACATGTAAAGATATTAATAATCAATATGTTTCAGAGTACGTGAGGTGGGGAAAGAGCTGTTTGACATGGCACTTTGGAAACCAGAGACTCCAGATTTGGAATATTTTAGAGCCTCTCAATATACTGTGCTGCTACCTGTTTAAAGACTTGATAATTTCTTAGTGTTCTTTTTAAGGGAGAGTGAACAAGCAGGTTATTTTGCTTGGATTTTATTTCTTTGTAAGGTGAACATGTTGAAATTCAATGGAAATGAGTGACTGAACTCAACAGTATTGCTCCAGAGCTGTCATCCTCCGTGGATGCCTATCTCTGCTAGTGAGGCCTGCTGAGATCAACTGTTTTATTTATTTTGTGGCTGAAAGACCACATAAGGCTCTGAGAGACATAAATCAGCCTTCCCTTCAGAATGAGTACTCACAAAAATACACTGGACCAAATCTGGGTATCACATTTTGAATGAGGGCAAACATCTTATTTGGGCAAACATCCAACTATGAGCATTTGGCTAACAGAACTTTTTAAATGAATATATGTGTGCATATATACTGCATGAGAAGCGTACTTATTTTTCACTAGAGTCATGCCAATGCTCCACGGTTAATATTGTAATCATTGTTTCATCTAAACCCTTTCCTGCATCTAAACCAGGCATATCCACATGCTCAGTTAGCAACCTGTCTGTAAAGCCAGGAGGAGACAACTGGCTCTCTACCTCGACATACATACATACATACTCAGACATACATCTGCATGCACACACACAGGCCAAATAATTTGGATTTACTCAAAGATCCCATGGGCACCAGCAGACTATGTGACAAATGAAAGTAAAGGACTTCATGGGAAAAATGAAAAGAAAGTTGGGTAGTTGAGTGAATGGAATCCTGCTTCCTGAATGCGATGATCCTCTCTAGTCAAACAGCATATATTCAACATGAGGGTTGAACCTTCAGGGAACTTTATAAGGTT
Source organism: Neopelma chrysocephalum (assembly GCF_003984885.1). Classification (NCBI taxonomy): domain Eukaryota; kingdom Metazoa; phylum Chordata; class Aves; order Passeriformes; family Pipridae; genus Neopelma; species Neopelma chrysocephalum. The sequence goes on from NW_020897715.1 coordinate 11,930,780, forward strand.
TAACAAAGAAGATGGCAATATCCAGGTGGCAAAAAGAAAAGGAGCAAAGTGAAATAGAAAAGGTGCCTAATTAAACATACAGATCTCAGAAAGATGTCTGTCCATTTAGTAGGAACAGGACACTGCAGAATCAGACAGTTGAGCACAACAATAAGTATCTAACCAAGCTCTGCACTTTTCCCAAGTGCAATAGGACTATGAACTTGGCAAAAAATCAAATCAACAGTATAAAGTGTAGAAGTCTGTAGTTCTGTCTGGAAAATATCTAAAGCAAGCAATGTTTTGCTACACTGGTAGCAGATTTTCCAGCAGGAAAAGTCCCATTGGGGATCTTATGAAAACATGTGGGTTACTGTAATACCTAAGCTCAGTCTGACACAGAGCATTTAGGAGGGATGCTTGAGGTGTGGCTGCATGACTATGCATGAATTTCGCAGCACAAAGAGGGCTCAAGTGCTAATAAAGTTTGCATGAGGGGTAGAAACAAGAAATGTCCCTATGGGCTGAACTGGATAGAAGTTCTCACACATGATGGGATATTGGTAGTTCTTTTGTTTGTGTAATGTTATTGCTGCAGTAAAAGGATATTTTTAGAATATGCTTTTCTTAAAAGGAATCGCAGCTAAACTAATCAAAGAGTCTATATTTATCGCCAGTGACATGCATGCAATCCCAAAAGTGCCAATAGAGGTTGCATTGATAGAAATTCAGAACAGAATTTACCCCTGGGAAGTAGCTTTTCACTGGATTTCTCTCTCCACTAGCACTGGAGAGGCTGGAGTGCCTTACCCCCATATTATTAATTTGGTTTAGGAAGAACATTTACCCTCACAAGTTTTAAAGGGAGCTGATGCCGATCAACACAATCAAAAGTAGGAGATCTCTTTGGAAGAGGACTGAACTTGGAGCTGTAACTGAAAGTAAGAAACAGCGGAGAAGCACCTTCCAATATGAAGAGAACACTATGCCTCACTAATACTTCTTTACTTCTTTCCTGCCCTTTCAAACAGGAAAACGCAACATAACATATTTCGTATGAAAGGAATGTTTTAGATAAAACTTTGCTATAGATACAAAACATAAGTACACTCCACACTGCTCAGATGCATTTCTGTTTTAAGGCATCAATTGTCCATGAGGCTGTAGTGTATTCAAGGCTGTAGTGTATTTGCTTCTGAAAGAAGTATCTTAATGCTCTTTGCTTTTTGAAAAATAGTTGATGTGTAAATTGGGAGGTTAAAATACAGTTAACAAAGTGTTTAGAAGGCTCCAGAGAGGACTATGGAGGAGGTTGAGGGGAGATTTCATCAGTCTCTACAACTACCTGAAAGGAGGTTGTAGTGAGGTGGGGGGTCAGTCTCTTCTCCCAAGTAACAAGTGACAGGATGAAAGGAAATGGCCACAAGTTGCACAAGAATAGGTTTAGATTAGATATTAGGAAAAATTTCTTCACTAAAAGGGAGGTCAGGCATTGGAACAGGCTGCCCAGGGAAGCGGTGGAATCATTGTCCCTGGAAGTGTTCAGAATGCGTGTGGATGTGGCATTTTGGGACATGGTTCGGTGGTGGACTTGGCAGTGCTGGGTTAACTGTTGCATTCATGATCTTAGAGACCTTTTCCTAATCTAGCTGTTTAGTTATCTGCACTAGGAATAATTATATGGACATACATTCTTATCTAACATGTTTCTCAATTACATTTTCTTAGAAAAACAAAAAAAGATTCTTCCTTGTGTTCCCTTACACCAATAGGTTTACAAGAGTTAAGAATGCTTATTTTTCAGATAGGTTGTCTCTCTGTCACTATCTCTCTTGCGGACCAAATCTCTCTGTTCTATTGCAGAGAAAACATAACCCACCTTTTTTTTTTGGTCAGAGTTAGTTTGAAGAAAGGCACATACCTAAAGCTCTCTCCATATTTCCCACCCGAGTCATCTGCGAAAATATCGTGACACCTTTGCTCCTGCTGAAATGAACCGGAGCACTGAGCAGCTTTAAGGGGAACTAGCTGAGAGCTTATTACTTCTTGCCGGACAAATAAGGTTAACAGCAGCAAGAACACTGAGTTGGCATGGCCAGAACAAGCCCCTGATGGACATGAATCTAGCACTAGGCCACCTTCATGCACTTGACTGTCTTACTGGACATACTGCAGAGACTTGCTACTTTCAGCATGTGCCCCTCTGCAAGGCCTTTTGACCTGCATTTGGTTTCTGTCAGCAGGACTGTCAAGGTTTTCAATTAAGTACAAACTCAAACTCCAGACAATGTATTATCTGTAGTTTCCCTCATAAGCCTTTTTTCACAGCAGAGTTGTGATTGCTTAGGGGCCAAGGTCTTACTGAAGAGAAACCTTCTGGGAGCAGAGGAGGCTCAAAACCTCTCAGGGCCAAGTTCTCATCACATTACACCTCCTTCACAAATTTTCACAGCCAGCATAAAAAAAAATCAGGGAATGTGAAAAGCAGCTTTAGGCTGATCGGATGCTGATGCAATTAGGCTACCTGCTGGTTCTTTTCTATCAGGTTTATTTCAATAACTCAGAGGAGCTGAATTGAAAGGGTTGGTTACCAAGGACTAGTCTTTCTTGGCATAACAGCCACCAGGTGCTAATTTGATACTAACATAGAAGGGTTTGGGTTGGAGGGGACTTTAAAGAATCATCTAGTTCCAACACCCCCTGCAATGGGCAGGGAACCTTCCACTAGACCAGGTTACTCAGAGCCTCATTCAGCCTGGTCTTTAACACCTACAGGGATGGGGAGTCCACAACCTTTCTGGGCAACCTGCTCCACTGTCTTTACTCTTCTTGTAAAGAATTTCTTTCTAGTATCTAATCTAAACCTACCCTCCTTCAGCTTAAGGCCATTTCCCCCCCATCCTATCACTACATGCCCTTGTGAAAAGTCCCCCTCCAGCCTTCTTGTCTTTAGGTACTGGAAGGCTGCCATAAAGTCTCCCCAGAGCCTTCCTTTTTCCAGGCTGATGCTTTTTTTTCCTTTTCAGTGGCAAGTCATTTTCATCAGTGAGAGTTAGAGGATTTCCTTAGCATAATTGTCAGAAGGGTAGCAGATTTAGGCACACTGAAGGTCTGGTCATGTTTGAAATGATTTGGGTGCTTCTGATTTTGGACTGGACTCAACACTCCTGCGAAGAGTATGTTTTGTACCTTCTCCCTTTGGGATTTGTTTTCATTATTAAGAGACACAGCAAATGCTAGCATAATACTCACTAAAGGGAAGAGATCTGTTCCTCCACCATGTGAGTGATCCAGCGTTAAAAGAGTAGCTCCAGGTTGAAGGAAACCAATCAGTTTGGGGTTGATAAGAAGTGAAGGGGCTGATGGTATGTGGGTTATTACTCAACTCTCCTTTGGATAAAAAAGAAATCAAAAGAGGAAAAATGGGTTCCACTTGGCCTCTTTGATCTTAGAGCAAAAGGAAATCTCACTCACTTAAAGTCAATTAAAAAAAGTCAATTAAATGCTACTCTTCCCTGTTAGCTTACTGCGAACTTGAGCTGCTTTTGAAGCTAACTAACAGTGTGGGCCAGAGCAGGTCTAGTGAAAGCATGACAGATGTTGAGAAAGTGTCCCCAGAGTAGCTCCTGCAAAACATCTGTAACTACTTCCCTTATAAGAGATTAATAATATGGGTTTTCTGAGACAAGGGACCAGACTGAAATACAATATTACAATTTATAGACTGATGTACTGTACTGGTATGTTCCCATTATTCATGAGTTGTGCCTGCTAGTCCTCTGCAAGACATCACTGTAGGCAAACCTCACTAATGCACACACCCCAGACATGCACACGGACACACTCAGTAGCTGTTCTCTCCTTGCTGATCAGCAGACACTGAGGTTGTGGTCCTGCATTCCTTGTGGATTCGTATTTCCCAGGCAGACCTCAGTGGAATGAGCAAGAGAAGTTAAATTTTGGTTCTCTGATTTATGATTTCACATAACACAAGAACAAGGGTATTTCAAGGAACAGTAACAGAATTAACTTGAAAAGGAATCATTTCAATGAGGGGGTAATTTACCTGAGGAACTCACTTCCACAGGACAGCATGGGGCCCAGCTAGGAATTTATAAAATAGATCTTTAAAGGACAATGAGAATTACCTGCCACAATATATAATTTTTATATGGGATAAAAACTTAAAGTCATAATTATTATGCCTTTAAGTTATAGGCAAATAAATATTTTATTCAAATTTATATGTTTTTTATATGTACAAATAGTTAATGAGGATTATAATAAATCTTCTCCCTTAGGCTTATTGCTTTGTAATTATCCAACATGGGTCTTTCATCTTCCTTCAAATCATCTCTAAGTGGCCACATGTCAGAGACAGAGTACTGGATGAGATGGACCACAGGGCAGATCTGCTCTGTCCAATCCTACATTTCCAATTCACTTCACCAGCCTCAGCAGCAGTAAGAGAAGACACACTTCTCATTTACTCTAAGGCTTCCTTTATTGCACTTTTGCCTTGCAGAGAGGTCTGGATTTGTAAGCTTGAATTTATGTTCTATTTAATGCCCTTTTCCATTACCAAAGCAATATAAAGAGAACTTAAGGGAAAGTGAGAATCAAGCTCAAGGAATGCAGGATATTGCATGCTTCATCAGAAGGATGTGTGCTACAGTCTGCATTTTCTCATCTGTATCATTTTATCGTGTGTTTGGCAGGAAGCCTTTTAAGCATAGTGAGATGAGATTCGCTCAAACACTGTCAGCAGTGGTTTCCAGATCACTGTGACTGCCGTTCTTTCTGCTAATATTGTAGCAATACATGAAGGCTGAATATACCTGCAACATTTGGATATTATAGTTGTTTCCAAGTAGCATATAAGTATTTCAAAGATGGGAGGAAACATTACTAAAAAGAATTTAACATTGTAAAAGACAAAGGGGGTTATGTTTGAGCTCCTAAATTCACAGTGACCTGGCAAGCACTTTCAGCTACATTAGCAGTCATGCTGCACGTTGCTTCATGTTTTACAAAATCAAGTCTCGAAGTTCAATAAAATCAGTTAATATTTCAGGCACTCATTTGTGAAGACCTTGGCCTAAATTCTTTGACAAGTGTTTTAGAATTCAATCTAGTAAGCCTTAGCTTTACTTGAAGAACTTTATTTATTTTTTCAATTGGCACCCTCCATTCATTCACAACTGATCTTTAATTCAAATTTTTTAGACCTCATAAAAAGTTTGGATTTAAAAGATGATGCTTCTTTGATTTAGGGAAAGATGAAAGCTGAAGGATTAAAATTTGGACAGGATTTTTCTCTCTAAACATGATAGTACTTGGATTTTGGTGGATGTAAACCCTGATTCTTGTTTCCTGTTTACTGGTATATCTCTTCTGGCATCAGAACCATATTCCAGAATATGCTACATCTTGACTGTAGTTCACCAAAGTTACAACAGCAAATTAAACAGCTTTTCCCCTACCTCAGATGACAAATGAGCAGCTACATATTTTTAAGCTGGGTAAAATTTTTCACTCGTTCCTCATATGGGATAACACTCTTCTGTACTAAAGATCTCAGAAGAAAACCTCCTTTCCCCAGAGAAAAGTCTCTAATCCTTTTGTCTAGGTTCACCTTCCCCATTTTCTTCCACACCCTTGTCTCTAGAACCTTTGTTTTCTGTATACAGATTTAGTGTGCCTTTGCATGGCAGATATTAGTTCTCCCTCTCTGTGTCCTGGGCTTTGTCTTTTCACTTCTCGGTTTACATGCTGGCATTGCTTTTTCCAGTCTGGTTAAAACAACAATATTTGTTAACTAACTTGTGCCCCTTCCCCAGCCCCTTGAGCTACCCAAACAAATTGATAACATAGAAAGACGTTACTATAAAAGAGACTCATTTGCTCTGGCACTCACCTCAAAGTCTCTCTTATGCTGCGTACTGCAGATGAGAATCAGGGCTTCAGCATTTAGGATCTGCTGAAAAATACCTTGCAGGGTATAGAAAGATTCTGAGACTGAACCAACTGTCAGGTTTTTTTTCCCAAATAAATTGTAATGGAACAGGCATAGAACATATCAGTGAAGTTACTTGTATTGAATGACAGACATCTGATAGAGAAGCCGCAGGTGCAAAGTTGTATATGGAGATTTATCAAGTCAACAGTTAGAAAGTTGTCCAGCATAAAAAAATGTCTCATGTGAAATGCTCAGTGTTCACAAGCAAAGTTCTGTAAACTTAAGAAAGCTTAATTTAAATATAAACACAAATAAAAGCTAAACTAGCAATTTTTCTTTTTTTTCTTTTTGCATATTTTTGTTAGGTGCTTTTCTCTGCCTAAAATATGAAGTCCAGAGTGCAGCTGGTGTAAGTCCTCACTACAGATTTCAAGCAAGACAGTGTCAGACACTGATCCAACTGAACTAAGGACCCATGTACTTTGGGAGTTGGCTTTGGGGGAAAAATTCTTACACAGATACACAGAAGACAACTAGGGAGAACACCAGTTCAAACACAGTAAAACAAAATACAGAACACCGACATATATATGCAGATCAGGAATCAATCTTTCACACTGATCCTACATTCCTTGCATAGCTTAGTATATGCAGAGAATGCGGGATGTGGCCCTTCCATTAGACATTTTTGCAAATGAAGGGAAGATTATTTGCAATGGTAACATTTTAAGTTATTTTGGCATCAGCACAAATTACCAGGGGCAGGATCAGATTCCCACACAAATATGGAAGCTCTCTAGCGAGCAAGGCAGGGATGAGAGAACAATACAGCAGATTAATTCTTGTCCAGTGACCAAAAAGAAGGGAAATCCTAGTTATTACACACTTCCAAAACTTTCGTTACTTTTTCAAATAAGAAGAAAGACTACAGATTATATCATCCCCAAAACCAAGGAAACATTGCTAGAAAAATCTCTTTCTCAAAAGAAACCATCCTTCAGCAGAAATAAATTCTGAGATGGAACCAAAAAAGAAACAATAGAAGCTTGGTAAGAGCCAAAAAGAGAACCATGTAATTCAAAAAACAAAGTAGCAGTTCAAATGATACTGCAGGATGCACAAACACTAGTAGATAATCTCACAGATGACTTCACAGAGCCCCTCATCGACCCAGGTAATTCTTGATTCCATTAGAAAAGAGAGAGAATAATACTAGAAAAGAAAATTAAGAAACATCCTTCCTCTTTTTTAAAATAAAAATCAAGATCATCTCCCCTCCCCCCCTCTATCTGGAAGCAGGTTAGCTAACCTTAACAGTCTCAATTTAAAATAAAATATATATTTTTATATATATTCATATATATAATAAAAGAGAAGATATTAGTGGCAGTGTATGCAAAACAAAAAAGAAAACAAAGAAAAATTACTTTTAACAATCTCACTTTTTTTGTTTTTTTACACAAATACTGTTGTAAATATATTAAAAAAATCAGCATTCTATCTGGTAAACGTCACTTTTGCCCCTCTATAAAATTTTGAATTAAAAAAGTCCCAAGAACTCTTTTTTTAAATTATTATTCCCCTCCCCACCCACCCTCTATTCCTCTTTCTTCCACAAGAATAAATCCTGATGCAACTTTTTTTTTTTTTGCAAAGATTGTGGGAACTAACCCTTCTCTTGTACCTAGATCCATAGGTTGCAACCTCTGATATCTTTGATTTTCCTCTGTGTTTCTCTTTGCCTTCTGTGAAAGTCCCTCTTGATTGTGCTGAGGCCCTGTGCTCAGCGAAGACACTGAATAAATTACAAAAAGCCACCGTTGCTCGTTGTCTGAATCTTCTTGGTTTCTGCTATAAGGTGGTGGTGGTGGTACGAGAAAAGCAGCGGGGAGGGTGTGCCAGAGAGCGTGGGATGGAGCAGAATCCAGGTGAGGAACCTCTGATTCTTTTTCCTCACCCTGCAGGGACTCCACACTATCCAAGCCACACTGCCTCGCATTCCCCTCAGCCCTTTTGTGTGTTTGTGGATGCGTGTGTGTGAAAAAGCAGACTCGTGGTGGAAACCAGCAGGGCCTTGTTTCCTCTGGTTGCTGCTCAACCAGAAGCAAAATATTCCACAGTTCTAACTGGATACTGTGAAGTCCAAAAGCGGTCAGCAATGTGAATCATGTCCATTGAAACACTGCAAGCGGTGTACTTATAATGACAGTAGGCCTTGTAGATTTGTAGTATATTTTGTTTTGTTTGTTTTTTTTTGTAGTGCTCTTCACAAGTGAGAAAAAAAGATTTTTTTTTTGTTTTTTTTTATTATTTTTCTGTCTGTTTTTTTAAATTTTTTTGTGGTTTTTTTTTTGTTGTTTGCTTTTTGTAGTAAAGAAGGGTTGTATTTAGAGGCCAGTAGCTAGAGATCCAACCAGTGGAGCTCATGAAGCACTACCTGGCCTTAAGGCCACCATCCGAGGGAGGTTGGGAAAATTATTATTCACCCAGCCTCCGGAAATGTAATGTACCAGCAGGCAAAAAACAGTTCTTCATGTAGTACAAAAACAACAAAACAAAATGAACCCAAAAAAAGGAGGAAAATAAAGGTAAAAATGAAACAAAAATAATTTCTTAAATTCTAGTGCCATAGCTTTCTTTTTTTTTGTTGTTTCTATTTTTGTTGTTCATAACAAAGAGAGAGAGAGAGATTCTACTTATCCGTCTGACACATGCATCCTCATGTGGTCGTTGAAATGCTCGATTTGGTCAAACTTAGCTGGACAGACAGAGCAGACGTATGTGGTCCCCTCCGTGCAGGCCACCACCCCGGCAGGGACAGCCCTCGCGCCGGTGCCGGTGGCTCCAGGCGTGCCGTTGGTGGCACTGTGCAGAGCCACATGCCTCTCCAGCAGGGTCTTGTGGGAGAACTTCTTCTTGCAGATGTAGCACTCGTAGGACTTCTCCCCGCGGTGGAGACGCATGTGCACATTAAGGGAGCTCTTCTGGGTGAAGCGCTTGTTGCAGATACTACACTGGTACGCCCTCACGCCGGTGTGTGTCACCATGTGTTTGATTAGGTAATCCTTTAAAGAGAAGGAGCGCCAACAGATGCTGCATTGGTGTGGTTTCTCACCTGTCCATTACCAATGAAAAAGAGAGAGAGAGAGAGAGAAAGAAAAACAGACAAAAAAAGAAGATCGTAAAATTAAACCAGCCCAGTAGAATGGTTTGCAATAAACTAATGGTAAGTCTCATGGGGGTCTTTGGAGAGCTGCTCTGGCTAACAAAGAGAAATTCTGTTAATAAGTGTGTTTTGATACACAACATTTTTTGTAATCAGAGGTTTCAAATGCTTTACAAAGGGGCCTGTAGGTATTCACAATCCACATACAGTAAAAAAGAGTTTAGGTGATCTCTTCAAGTTCACATAGTAGGAACTAAGACAGGACTGGAGTTAAAATGTCCTGATATCTACACTCAGTTTCAATGGCACAGCCTCTTCTGCCCGTGTCCTCATGCTCGTTTCTAGACAGGTGTTAGCCAGGTTACTTTACCTTTCAGTGCCTCCATTTCCCTGCATGCAACCTGCGTGCAATAAAAGCACGGACAAAGCTAGTGATTACTAGATGGCTGACCTGTAACACATTTATTTTGGCCAAACTGCTTTGTATTTCTCAGAAGAGAAATGCTAGAGATTGCCAAAGGAATCCAATGCTTTATAAGAGGTTTACATTTGTTGCCCCCTTTTTTCTGGTCAAATCTCGTAGATGAAACATGGATAAGAGTAACTGAAAAGGGAACCTCAGTATACAGAATTGCCTAGGCTGGCCAGCACCATGTGAAGGGCAACCTAACAGATAAAATTATAGTGTAAGAGACAGGAATTTTAAATTATTTGACTGCCAATTAAATAAAACACCTTATGAGGTAAATCAGAGATAAAAAATACTTATGCAATCTACCACATTGCCTTGGATCTCCAGGACTGCTGTAAAACTGATTATGGTGACTTGTATAACTGAACTCCGATCATGAACTCTGACAAACAAGTGACTACAAGGATGAACTGGGAAAATTACTCAGCTGAGAACATATGGTTGCTTTGTTCAGGCTACTCTGAAATCCTCCTCATGCTCAGAGTTCTTCTGGGAAACAATGCCACAGTCTCATGTTTCATGGTATCAAGCAATGTTTTCATGATATGTTGTTGCATTGACAATATAGACAATAACCAACACCCTGAATGCCCCATCAAAAGCTACTTTTGTTTTCTGAATCGCTTGTGGTATATTTCAGGTGTGGTAATTCATCATCCCCAAAGCTGGTAGGGAGAGAGATAGTTCTGTAACAATCAAAATTATTCTCTGTTTCACTGATTGAAAAAATTATTTTCCTGTGGTTATTCTGCAATTTCCCATCTAGCAGAGATTTTTCTTTTTTTTTTTTTTTCTTTCCACAGACATCCTGCTTCCTCCTTTTTACAGTCTGTCTGCAGTGTTTTAAATCCTGAAGAGTCAATCTTCAGGGACCATGACACGCCTGTGGTAATATATAATTTACTCTTTGTATAGTGAGATTACAATATGCCAGTTATACTCAATTTTAGTAGGAGATAATTAATATGGATTGGATGTGAAGGACCTACTTTTTTATCTCTCTGAGTCTCTGTTCCTTTTTATTTCATGGTTTGCATATATGATGGTGACATCCATGAATGAAATCCACTTGCTGCTCTTCCTTGCACTCATGAGTTTGTCCCTATTTGGTGAAAGACACTTGGTCAAAACACTGAGTCCTTACTTTCCTGATGGCTTTGCCAAACACAGTAGTGAACTGAGTGTAGACAGACCAATTTGCTTGACATGTTATGTGGAAAATGATAGTCTGTCAGTCAGAATAACATCTGATTAATTTTAAAGAGACCGATTATATTTACAGTGCTCATTTTTGCCTGGGGAAATATACGTCCCAGAGTTTGTAATAAGTTGGTCTCCTCCACTCTAGACCCTGTTAGGACTATGCTATAAAAACACCTTAATTTTTTCCTGCATATGTTCCTAAGAAACACTGAGTTCTGGCTTTTTAACCTCAGTTTCAAAGCCTTCCTGGGAGTTTTCCTCTCCTACGAATCTCAAAACTTTTTAGGGTTTTTTTTTTGTATGCAAATATATGTGCTTCCTCAGTGAGCACTGTAGATTCTTTATTCCCATGATTCTTCATTTTGAAGTCAGAGAAAACTTTGCTCAGTGAGTTAAATGTGCATGTTCCTCCTTTTGCTTCTTTATTTTGTATTTGGCTGGTATTAGACAGCAATGTGGGACACTTAGAAACGCAGAATTACAGCATATCCTGAGCTGGAAGCAGAAAAAGCAATGTCAGTGCCCGGCCATGGTCCCTTCAGTATGCCTTTTCCAGCTCCAGTGTTCCTGGAAATGTAGCCTCTGTGGCTCTTTGAATCCTAACCCTAACCATAATGGATGCTTGGTCTGACACTGAGGCCACAGAATCCTAGAATATTCTGAGTTGGAAGGGATCCACAAAGATCATCAAAGTTCACCTCCTGGGCCCACACAGGAGCACCCCAACAGTCACACCACGTGCCCAAGAGCATTGTCCAAGCACCTCTCAAATTCTGTCAGGCTGGTGCCATGATTACTTTGCTGAGGAACCTGTTCCAGTGCCCAATCACCCTGTGGGTGAAGAACTTGTTCCTAATATTTAACCTAAATCTACCCTGAGACAGCTTCATGCCATTCTCTCATGTCCTATCACTGGTCACCAGAGGGAAGAGATCAGTTCCTGCTCTTGTGCTTCCCCTTGTGAGGAAGCTGTAGATCACAATGTCTCCTCTCAATCTCCTCTTCTTTTGGCTGAATAAGCCAAATGACCTCAGCTGCTCCTCACATGACTTCCCCTCATTCCATCACCATGGGTGCCCCAGATTATGGTGGTATGGAGGCAGCAATGTTGGGGCCCTGCACAGACATTGCATCCATTCTAGCACTGCATTTCCACAACACTGCGTGTCTTGGAGAACAACACTGTAGGATACATTAAAGCCAATTTGTGGGGAACATGGAAAAATACTCATCTCTAGTATGTTTGCATCCATGTGAAAGAAGAAAAGGAGGTTGGTTTCTGTTGCATGGAAAGCTACACCAGACTGTAGTTTTCGGAGCATAAGAACATACAGAGATTTGAACACCTTTAGATTGTTGAATTCTGGTTTATGATTAGACTTCTCCATGACTTCTCTTGTGAGCCCTCCAAACAGAAAGACTAATTCAAACATTTACATGTCCTAAATCTTTCCCGTTTTCTGTGGATCTTTTCCAGAGCCACTTTGCCTGGCTTCTTTGACCAGGGATAGGGAAAATAACCCTGACAGTGGGAACAGCTGTCTGCTCTCCATTTTTGTAATGATCCTGTCCAGCATTAGACAAGGTAGCAGACATTCTATCTCTGAGGCTGCACATACAAAGATTATTTTCAAAAGGGTTTTCTGAAACCCAGCCCTCTGTTGGTTGAGGTGCAATTATTCTCCCAGACATTCCAGGAGCCAGTTTGTTCCCAAATGAATTTTGAAATAGTTTATCTCCCCGAATCTCTCCTTGCCACCACAGTTCATTATTCCGGGCATTCTCAGACCCATACAAATATAACATTAATTAATGATTAGAGATGACTACCAATTTCCTTGGTTGGCATTACGTGTAATAGCTAGGAATGTTTTAAGGTCAGGTCTTCCAGTACTACTCTTTATCTGACTCCAAATAAAAAATGCAGTGCACAGCTTGGGGGTAGGAGAAATGAAACACCTAATCTCAGTGAAATTATTTGTGAAAAAGCCTTTCTAGCTTTTAGAACAAGGATGTAAGGAGATATATTTGAATGTGTTCTGAAGGAGATATTTTTCTGAATAAAACAATGTACGTAATATTTTAGCTATGCATCCACAACAGAAAGATGAAGAACATAAACAGACACAAAGGGTAATCTTGGGATTCAGGACTCTTGATCCTTGCAATTATACATTTTGTACCAGTCCTGAAACGTTGATCTTTTTGTATACGTACATGTCTGCCTTAGATGTCTAGAGGAGTTTTTCATTTAAGTGATAAATATAGGTAAATTGAAGTTAAAAGTTTACATACGCACATGGAATTGAAGTCTATTGCATACAACTGAGAGGCATGACCTACATTCCTCCCATACTTTGGGTAATTTTTCCAGGTTTCTACTCCATGTATCACAAACCCAGCATTTATTTTAAGATCTGATGTTAACAAAACCACTGCTTGGTGAAAGAAATATTTACTCTTTCTCTAAACTAGAATTTCTCTCCAATGTCATAAAGAGCTGAGGGCTAAAGCAAGCAAAATTTAGTCCTGAACTCATGATAGCTCCTCCATGTAAGATACATATATCTCCTTGCTTTGAAATCTCATAACTTGAGAAAGCTAGAAAAGGCAGTTTTGGTTCAGTAGAAAATACAGTTACCTATATTGTCTCAATAGCCCATAAACCATATACTAAAGCAGCTGCATTTTTAAACAAAAAAGTGCTGATGTTGTGTTCTGTTGTGTTTTACATATATTCTTTCAAAATTTTCTCATTGAAACCTATGTTTCTGTACTCACAGCTAGTGAATTATCTGACTTACCAAGAGAGAAGGGATTACAGCAATCAGCTTCAATGTAGCACAGAAAGACCTCTTTCCCTCCTTCCTTACAAAACTCCCAATTTACTTTCTTATAGCAATACGTGAGATCAAGAAAATATGTGGCAATGTGGGTAACATCCAGGCCTGGACCTACTGCTGCAGCTCCATCAGTAATGACCTTGCCCTAACCTCATGCCAATTATCATCACTTGAGCTTAAACCCCTGTAGCTTTAAAACCTACAGGGGTATGCCCTTTCTTAGTAGATACAGTTTTTCTTATGACTTATTACAGTTTCCTCATGCCACTTCCATTTAAGGTTGCCTGGTCACCTTGCAGGATACAACAAATGCTTACCATTTCCTTGGACAGATGCAGGGCACATTTTACTCCAACTAAAATGAGCTTGTTTCTGCACCATGCACAGTTAGGCCCCTGCATGAGATCTGTACGTTTCTGCAGAGGCTCAACTTCAGTGCAGTAAGCTTGGGAAGTGTTCAGTGACACCCTGGATAACCCCTCTCTTCTGTTTGTGTTGGGGGCTGGCATGTTGGCAAACAGAATCTAAGTCCATGGTTGTGAAGGACTTTCTCTGGCTTCATATGTAAGCCAAAGGGAAGTACTCTTACCTGTGTGTACAAACATGTGCTTGACATAGTTCTGTTTGGCGGTGAAAGTCTTGTTACAGAGAGTGCACTCGTAAGGCTTTTTTTCGCCTTGCCCACCCGCTGTGCTGTGGCCCGCAGACGGGGCCAAGGGCTGTGGGGCTGGCAGCTGGGCAGTAAAGGTTGACAGGCCAGGCTGGGACACTGTCACAAACTGTGTCTGTTGGCCAGCTAAAGGCTGGGGCAGGCTGAAGAGAAAAGGTTTAGGGCCACTGCCAGCAGACTGCGTGGTGAAAAGGGCAGGCAGGTAGGTGTTGCCAGCTGTGCCAATGACCTGAGTGTTGCTGGTCAGAGTCAGTGGCATCCTCAGATTGCTGGTGAGGGTTTCTGTCTGGCGTAAGTAGATCTGTGTGGTTGGCAATGGCTGGGCAACAGTTGTGTTGACAGAAGGCTGCAAAGCCCCTTTTTCGGTGCTGTTATTGACTGTGAGCACTTTGCTGTCCATTTCAACGTCATTGCTTCTCTCTGGTGAGGAAGAGTTGGCATCTACATGTTGCTGCTGCTGCTGCGGCTGAGTGCCATCAGCAGGGACGTCATTTTGATCTGCTTGAGAAGGTTCTTGCTGCCCATCCCGGCCCAGAGCAGCCATAAACTGCTGTTCCATGGAATCAGGCTCAGTGCCAATGGAGGAACTGACGCCTGAGTCAAAACTTTCCCCTTTGGGCTCACTCTCAGTGCCTTCTGCTTGGTCAGTGTCCTCAGTGCATTCCTCAGACTCATTGCGCTCAAGGATCTGCACCCTCTGTTGGCCATAGTAGTCATAGTCATCCTCCATCTCCTGCTTAATATGGATGTTGCCCATCAGGGTTTGAATTCGGACAGGGCGTGGTTGCTTGCGGCAGTGTGTGGTCTCTGGAGTGGTGGAGAGGTACCGCTCCATCTGTTGCGACCGTTCATGGATCCGGGTAATCCAGCTGGGATCTTCTATGTGATGGTCCCTGGGGAGTCCCAGGGCTGTTTCATGGTGGCTGACCACAGCTCCACTGTAAAAGGAGCGCTCCCCACTGCCATTTTGCATGGAACAGGCATAGAGGGCCGAATAGATCCTGTCCACACTGTGCTGTGAATGGCTCTGCAGGTAGCCAGACTCTGTGTCGGTGCTCTGCCCTGAGGTGCCTGATTCGGGCGTTCCCCTGGGTGTCTCCTGGCCAGAATCCTGAATCACTGGGTAGACCTCTCCCACATTTTGCGAGACAATCCTTGTGCACTCATCGATCACAGTCTTGATCTGCAGGATGCTGGCAGCTGTGAGGATTTGGAGGGCCTCTGATTGTGAGACCCGCAGCACCCCGCTGTACATGAAGTCAATGAGCTTTTGCACAGACTGGACTGACACCACTGAGGGGATCTCGATGTCGCTGTAGCCCAGCAGCAATTTGTCCTGGAAAAAGGGGCTGCCAGCCGCCAGCACACAACGGTGGGCGCGTAGCATGCTCCCGTGGATGCGGACCGTCACGTCACAGAAGTGGCCACGGTTGCGCTGCTCGTTGAGGGTCTCGAGCACAGAATTGCTGAAGTTGTGAAGGTTGATGCTATGTATGCGCTCTGTCATCCCCTTGCAACTGATGTTACCTGGAGCAAAGCAGAAGACAAAAAGAAAAAAAAAAGAACAGGTTGAGTCTTGTCCTCTGCAGGGCCACAGTCAGAGCACTGGCAAAGGTGACTGCCCACTGGGTAAACAAAAGTGACTGCACTGTAAAAAATCACATACAAGGGCATTGGTAAGAAGACATCATTTTTGTAAGGCCAGGAGTAAATTTTGCTACTCATTTGCAGATGCTCAAGTCCTGAATTTTTGGGCAAAAGCAAATGAAGACAGGTGTAGCTGGGCCTAAATTCCAATCATATTACTGGGCCTATCGTTTTTTCTGGCTTTAAAAAGCTTAGAGCCAGCCAATTATAAACACTGAGCACACGGATTAAAGCTGGATTTTAAACTGTTTGGATGTGGACCATGCCAGAAGAGATCAGAATCTTACTTTAATGACCCTAAGTTGTTAATGCAAAGAGTATATATGAAAATGTGATTTCTATCTAGATTGGTATTTTAAGGAATGTGGATCCTATGCTTCACAGTACAGTGAAAAAAACTGGCAGTTACTTTGTAAAATCCAAATCTGGTTCAAGATTTAGGCTGTAAATGTTCCTAAAATCCCACGCACAGTTTTGTCTGGGTTCTGGTTTAGAACATTTGCTACCCAATAGTGACAAACAGTCCTCTGAAAGAACCCAAAGCAATAAGTTAACATGAGCTGTCCCCTTAATTTTTAGCATATCCCAAGTTCTGACTTGCAGCAGAATGTCATCATATAAAAACAAATGTTTTCCTGCTGTTATTTACTTGACAGAAACTGGAAAATTACAGACACTTACTCCAAGGAAGATTTTGTCTTAGTTTGGCTGGATAATCTAAATAGAGAACAGTTTAGAAAAGCATCTAACCAATTTGGGTACAGAGCCAATATAATATTCAAATTTAACTTTTACAAGTGACTGAAAAGTAACTTCTTAATCTCTCTATCCACTGTTCCCTATTTTCATCTTGCTTCCTTTGGTTTTAATGCATTTCTATTTCCTTTCCTGTTCTTTACCATTTTTAGTTCTATTCAGATTTTGATGGGCAGAAACTGTTTTTTTCACCTTTTAACTCTGAAGAACCAACTGCCTTTGGAATAGTAAACAAATAAAATAATATTAATAATTTTCTTCTCTTAGCATTTGTAGTACCTACATCACTATGGTTCCTAGAAAAGCGTGCAGAGAAAAGTAATGCTAAATCACCACTAGTATTACAGACATTTTATCTTGAATATTCCTACCTAAAGCTACAACCCCTCTTGCCACAATTACTTGTCAATGCTTGAGGATCCAAAAGGAAAATTTGGTAAGCAAGCATGAGTAAATTAAACTAGCTTATTGTCACTGTCTAACAGAAATATACAGGCAAATAAATAGCATTGATAGCATTGAAAGCAGTGCCTTTTAGCCCAGCAACATCTCTCTAGTCCACCCTAAGAAGTGCATTACATCTCATACACGGGCACTAGAACACTATTCACTGCAATTTGCAGGAAAATGTGACATCTTCCCTGCTCTGCCTTTTCCTTCCCATTTATTCACTTCTGACATCTCAAGCACCCTCTATTCTGGTGGTTCAATGAGAAACCATCTTGGACACAGGTGGTTGTTTTAATTCTTTGAAGTAGCTAATGATAAAAGGGAAACACAAAGGTCAGGAACTGGAAATCATGATGGGGCCTGGCTGTCTGAAGAAGTCTGATGTTAACAGATGTAAACCAACCAGTACCAGAAGGGCACTAATTGCCATGTGTGATTAGCACACTGCAGGGATGCTCAAACAGCAGAAGCAAGGAGGAAACTACTAACAGTATGATGGAGGTTGTGAAATACATCTGTCTTGTTCATAAGCTTAGCCAGGAAACCAGAGTTATTTCCTCTGATGAGACTGACCATAGGACTGGAAAAACATCTTAGGCATTCAAATGCATTGCAACTATTATTACACAAAATAATGTACAGAAGAGATGTATTTCCTCCTCCTTCCAGACAGAGTAATTCTCCAAATGCCTACAGGGCAGTTCAGGATGCTTCCCTTCCCAACATGTCAGATCATACAAGAATCCAAAATGTATTTACATAAAAAGTCAGGCAAAAGCTTTGTTCTGGTGAAGCAACAGAAGGGTGGAAAATTAATGATAAATAGATGACACATCTTTTCAAGACCTACTGTAGGCCACAGCAAATGATTGTATAGCTACCCATTTATCTCTGTCTTGAGTAGTATCAATGACAACTTGTTTTGATCCTAGGACTGTCTTTTCACAGAAACATGACTTTATGTTCTGCTTTGTCAAATGAGGTATTTGATAATAAGAAATATGCAGCAGTCCAACTCAATAACCAAAAAACCCTACTTTCCACATACATGCACACTGTGGAATCTTCTACACATATCAGAGAGGCTACAGACAGGTCTCTTGATTTGAAGAGGTGCAAAGAAATCTACTTTTTCCTTTATGCCCCTTGGCAGATAAAATAATTTTGTGAGTGGAACTCTGAAAAATGCATCCTCAGGACAAGTTGTTTCCAGAAAGGTGTAATATGTATCATGAGACTGGATGACTTCTTGGGAAAGTAAACTCTGCCACTTATCCACAAATTTTGTACAGAAAGGAGGAAGGGCAAGGTTCATCTATAAGTTTCAACAGCCATTCTCACATCCTGGCTGTGGGAATCGAGTTGTGTAGCCACAGAGCATTCTGTTGTTAGATGGCTTGATAAAATCAGGCAGCTAGGCTTAAACATGGCACAGAAAAGAGGTTTGTTTGCATTGTTGAGAGTGATGTGAATATCTCTCCTCTCTCCTCTCTCCTATAGGAGCTGATTTAGGGTGCACCTTGTGGTGTAGGACCTGATCTGAAAACCAACTGAGTCACTTCATAAATGGCATGGAATGCTTTCTGTTGTTCCTGTTAGTAAAAACAGAGTTTGTCCTTAGGAAAAAAAAGTCCTTTCCTCCTTTACTTCTTCAAGTGAAATTGGAACATATACCACTTCTTCACCTAAGAAATAACTGAAATTTACTCCTTAAGGATAAAACAAGAAGAGTGGTGGAAGAGACACACAACAAATGGAAAAAAAAGGTAATAGAGATTTTGAGGATGATTATTCTAGGTCATCTTCCTTGACATCCAACACTGTAAACTATATCTATCCAAAGTACAGACAATCAAATAATTTGCAATAGTGTCAGAGACACTACTGCACAAACCACAGCAGTATGAAGAGCAGTTTTAACAAATTCCAGAGACTGGTCTGTAGCAAAACCCGCTGTCCCATGCAGATCCTCTCCCTCTCTGCAGGAAACTGGGTACAGATTTTTGTGGTTGAAAGCTGAAAGTCCAAAGGTGATGCTTCCCATAAAACGTGGACTTTCCAATGCAGGTTTGATTCTAAGCAAATGCCACATTCTGACAAAGGCTACTAGAGCCTTGGACAAGCCAGAAAGCGTGTCAGCTCTTCACAAGACCCAGCTATACACACGCGCACTCACCTACTCGTCACTGCACAGAATGCCTGGCTCAGGAAAAAGACTGCTGTCTCAGGCTCTTCTCAGGCCTGCCACTCTTCCTTTCTGCGAAATTCAAGTGGTCTTTGTTAAGTATCCCCCCCTTTTTTTTTGTCCAGTAAACATGATGTAGAGATCCCAATGGACTTGTTCTGAGAAACTCCTGTAAAATGGTTTTGTCCCCTTTCTGTGAAGCTAGTTCTGATTGGAGGGGTATTCACAAACCATATAGGAAAGAATGGGTGTGAAAATGCAAAGGCCATTCTTACCCAGATGGGCAATGAATAGGCATTTGCAGTTAAAAAAAAAAAAAGGCAGAAAAAAAAAAGAAAAGAAAAAAAGCCCAGACAACTGCACAGATTATGCACATTTGAAATCCTCCTGGGATACAATTTGAAGCTGGCATGGCATAAAGGTGAAACATATTACTGTGCAACTTTGAAAAAAGCTTCATTTGCCCGTATGCAAATGTACCGATTAAACTGTCAGGCTATTCACAGAAACACGCATGGAATTCATCCTCAACTAGTAAGAAGGAGTACAACGTGGATGGGAAAGGAAAAAACTTTTGTTGTGTAATACATGACTGAATGCTTAGATTAGTGTTTCCCTGAATCTCATCCACCCCTCCTGCTGACTTTTATGCTATGGGCATTCAAAAGAAAGTAGGTTTTACCATGACAATAACAACGACAACCTCTCCAAGTACAGTACCAAAGGGGAAGGCAATGGCAGAAGGAAACAGCAGGCAGTGGACTCCTGGAAGATGCTATAGAAAATGTGGAAGTGCTGCAGTGAGGTACATCGAGCATGGCCTGAGGCAGCTTTCTATTTGCCACGGTTACCATACACAGACCTACATAAACTAGAAAGTTACAGCTTGCAAAGGTGATTTTTTTTTCCAAAACCATAAAAAATGACCCCCAGCAAACACATGATGTAGCAGAGATAAAAAGATGTACAGAATACTGAAGACTGAAGGCCAAACACAAATGGCTATGCTGTACATTTTTAAATGCATTGAGAAAGGATTTTTTTTGTACAGCCACTAGATGTCCCTTTCTGCAAAGCCAATTGCTGGCAGCTTTAATGTTCGTACCTGAAGGATATCAGAGACTTTGATTTTCTCTAGTGTCCTTTAAAATCACAGTACCTCAAAGCTCATTGCACAGTAATGACTACCATTTCTAGAAACACCCTGATGATGAATCCACCACAGCTACCGTAACTCAGCAGTAGCTTCGTGCATAGCCTGCACCTGAAGCAAAACTGCCTAGGACACTGGAATCCAAGCTCTTTTTGGAAACTTATTGTGTGTTCTTTCACAGGAATTACTAGCAGAGTGAAACCCAAAGATTCTGTCTTGCTTTCATACTTACAAGGGAAAGAGAATAATCGTCTCATATCCTTGAGAACTGGTAGGCTTGCTAAGATATATAGATTAAGTTTTAGCCTCAATCTTCTGCAGTAGCATTTAGAAAATTGTTTGGCAACCCATCTCACTGGTACTAAGACAAGATCAACTAGAACTAGCTTGATGTATTTGCCTAGTTTGTCTTCCTGACAACCTTCTCAGCCCTTGCATTAAGAATACACACTTTGAGAGAGAGCAGAAAAGTTGGAGGTATTGTATCTTGCACAGAATATGATAACTTTATATTCTTAATATCAAAATGACAAGTGCCCCCCTAGTTAGGAGAACACCCTGGCTAAGACAAAGATGTAGAAGTTAGGCTTAGTAGGCCTTCTTATCATAGAATCATAGAATCAGCTGGGTTGGAAGGGACCTCCGAGATCATCAAGTCCAACCCTTGATCCACTACCGCTGCAGTTGCTAGACCATGGCACTAAGCGCCACATCCAGTCTCATCTTGAAAACCTCCAGGGACAGAGAATCCACCTCTCCTGCTTCTGAAGTTGTTTCTCTCTGCATCAGTAATCCAGCCACTAGTTCCTGGGAGCACAACAAGCCTAACTAACCCACTGCTGCTGGAGAAAAGCATTATCATCTACTCCTTACTCTCTTCCTCTACCATGAGTGGTTTTGGAAATCTCTAATTCTTGGTCTTCACACCAAGTGCTGTATGACCACAGCCTTCTGTTTGTATCAGAAGGATGCATTAGGTTCTTCAGATAGTCATCTAGTCTACTCCCTTTCCTCATGGTGGGAACAACTTACCTACACTATCTCTTCAGTAATTTGTCTACCGTGTTTGCAAAAAAATCAACATTGTGGGGGATTTCCACTCCCTCCCCAGAAAGACTGTCTGCTATCTTTCTAGCAAGAAAGATGTCTTAGTATTTAACTTTGATTATTCATCGTTTCCTCCAGCAGATAGAGAGAACTATTGACCACTTCCCTCTTTATTGGACTCTCTCATATATTGAAAGGTGCCTCACTTTTCTTCTTTAGACCTAACTTTTCCAGGAAATACAAATTCAGGTCTCCAAATCATTCTCACTGGTTATAGGTATTCCCCTCATTTTTATCATCCATTTCCTTTCCAATTTGTCTTTCTTTCACTTAAAATGCAACTCTACAGTGGATAAAGTACTCTAGCTGAGGGAGGTGAATGAGTTGCCTGTTTATCATCATATATGATACTCTTTAAAGACTTTACAGAATAAATAAACCAACCAAACAAAATCCTGTTATCAAAACAGATTTGCCCTAAGAAAGATATATATCAGTAAAGAATCCTTAAGTTGGGATGAAAATCTCAATTCTTGCACAAATACAACAGTTTAGTGGAAATACAGCATTTCCACCACAACATATGAAAACTACCATAGCCCCAAAATTTCCATAGGAAGTTTTTTCATTTCCATACATTAGTGTGTTATATTCCAAACTTTGCACCATAACCATTGGTGCTTTCTTCAGCTCCAGTGACCTGATTTATCCCAACTGAAAAAGCTTTATTTTCTGTTGTTCTAAAGTTAGTTACTCCAAAATGAAACTGAATTAACAGAGCAAAATTTTCTATATAGTGTTTCCATATACAAAATTAGTCCTGCATCATGTTCTAACTCTCTGGGACCAATTTAGTGGGGCAACATTTCTTCCACTCGAAGAAGTGACCAGAATTCAAATCCTGAAAACCTGGTAATGGTTGACTTCTCAGCATATCTCAAAGACAATGGAGAGGCCATTTTAGTCACTCCTGCTCAGACTGATTCTCCTGAATACTTGGCCTCGTTCTAAGCAAGAGGAAAAGCTTATATGGAGTTTCAGGAACACAGAAGAACATTTGTATCCTCAGCAGGAGATCTGACCAGGAGTAGCCCTTGCTTTCTGTTGCTTTAAAGGTTTGCTGGAGTTTTCACCCAATCATCTGCTTGAACATCTTGAAATTCAGTATCTCCTTCTATAATATCTATCCAAAACAAACACCAGATGACACTACACAAATTGCCCTAACCCTACCAGATTGTTGTTAGAATCAAAATATGTAGCAGTCTACATTTAACAGGAAGTACTGCATTTTTACCAGTACAACATCTATTAATGTGTCAGTAATACACTCTATGGAAGAAAGAATCACTGCGTTCTGAAAGCTGTCAAACTTCTCTAAATTTCATCGCTAATAACTACATTTGTTTGAAAGACATAAATGCACGCACACACAAACAGAACCTTATTCTCCAAGAATAAAACATATCGAAGAGACAGCAAACAAGAAAGAGTTTGCTTAAACTTTGTTCAAGAAATAGACTTTTTCTGAGACTAGAGAATGTTCAGCAAATTTCCTATGGATGATTTATTCAGTTAATTGCCCTGTCCTTTTTAGCATTTACCTAATGATGAGATACCCATTTAACATAAAACTGAAGACTAAACCATAGGTGTTCTGTACATAAATGGCTTCTATATCCAGTGGGCATAAATCCCCAATGTCAAGAATAAAAACCTCTATTTCAGCCTACATGCTTGAGGAGCAGGCAGTGAGTCACCTTCCTATGCTTCGTCTGAAAGACCATGAGAGGTGTTCATCAGCACTAATCCTGTTTGCTCTACAATCCACAGGAGGCAATGTCTGTGCCTCAGTTTGCTCCACATGTAGAACAAGGACAGCATCACTCACCCCATCCTGCAGGACTGCCTGCCTTAATTAATCCTAACAAATTGTTCTGCATTCCTTGGATAAAGAATACTACAGAAAGATGAAGAATTATCTCCACAGTTCTCTTCAGATTTTGTTCTCCATGATTACCAAAAAGTTGTTTTCTTCTCAAACTGCTTAGTACTTTACTTCCTCTATACCTCTTTATGGTCAGCATCCAACTTAAAACTGTAAAACACCAGGTAAAAACTGCTCTAACTCATAGCAGTGTCATGACCAAAGCCTTCAAAGTGTTACAGCATGTTCAGCTATTTTTAAGTTAGAGAAGTACTACATTTTTAGTAACATTTTTAGCCAGGGTATTTACTTTTCCCACTTTCACTCCAATCTGTATACTTGCTATTTTAGGAATTTCAAAGATATTTTAAAGAGGGTATAGGCAAAAGCCATTTTTTATTCCTAGGCACATATTTGGGGTCCAGTCCAATATACCTCCACACTAAACACTGGCACACATATACACACACATTGCTTTTCTCAGGTCCTCTCTCAGACTTTGTCTTCAGACCTTGTGCTGCTACAGCCATGCCATTGTATCCCCCTAACACAGACTACATTGATGGGGGATACTTCTCCTGTAGGTATCTACAGCACCTCCAAGCAACATGTATGACATTACCAGAAGAACCTGAAGCTGTCATCACAGCTGCATTAACGGGGATTTCAACAGGCTGGCTATATCCTTACAAGGGTGGTAATTCCTGTGCCCCAGCCAGCTGCAACCTATTTATGTTAACAAAATATAAGCTTGCCAAATAGCATTTTAATGCTCTTTTTTAAAAATGTAAAGGGAGAAAACTATTCAACTGCCCTCTTAAATTTGGAAACAGAGAAACAACATGGCCACATGATGGCACCATTTCCTAGGAAGAGATACGAGGCCACGCTCATCCCTTCTTCAGCAGGGAACATTTTCATGTTCTACGTGAAAACTGTTTCAATCACACTCTCTTGTTCCCAGGGAGTCATGCACGATCCTGCCAAGCCCCAGCATGGTCCAACTGTTTTAACTGGCTATAAGTTTACAGCAGTTTGGCTCTTTAAAAATCTAGGTGCATCTATTGCTAGTTTTCCCTCACAGTGCCAGGTGCTGTTACTCAGAGGGCGTTTTGCACTGGCAGACCCGCAGCAAGAGAGCCACTGAATAGGGAAGAGGTGAGATGGGCCAGCAATGCTGGTGGAGTTATGGTGCAAGCACTCCACAAACAAAGAATAGGGGGATGCTTCTTGGGAAAAAAACCATCACTTTTTGGAAAATGTAGGCAAACAAGGTGATTTATTTTGCCGTTCTATGGTCCTGATTAAAAGATTACTCTAGTCCTTAAGAATACCTTCACCTGCTTTAAGGGCTTTTGTTTAAATCCTAAATAGTGTATTTCAGACTGAATACCCATAAGGAAAGTGGATAAGGATTGCTTTTGGTTATCTTGCTATGGGGGAACTGTATAAACTTATACCCTCTCTCAGAAATGTTGTTTAGGGAGGAGAAAGGGTTGGGGTTGGAGGTGGGAGCTGAGTCTGGAGAAGGAATGAATTAAAAGGATAATAGGTGCAAATATATTAAAACACGTCTCCATAAGAGACAACTGCTATTCCATGAACTCTTTCACGTTTGCCCTGTATTGTTAGGTTTTTCCCCCAGGCAGAAAGACAAGGAGGAAAAGCTTATCAGCCTGAGTGTGGTTAAATTCAGTAAGCCTGAAAGCCTGTGGGCTTTGGTTAAAAGGAAAATATAGATTAAAACCTCTTAAGGTAATTACCTGTTTAGAAGGTTTCTATTCAAGCTAGAATCCTCTACAGGGAGTGTTTGTAGCAGTCTGTTAGGAGAAGGGTGCGGTCAGATATGGGTGAGTTTTGTGGGAGAGCTGCTGCCTGCAGAAAAGCACTGCTTATATCCTGCATGGTTCCAGAGAAAGGCCTTTCCATGTAGGAGATTTTGTTCTGGTCACAAAACTACTGGTTGATGGGAGAAACAAGGGATAGATGAAAAATTGTAAATGCCAGTCCTCAGGGCTGACAAAAGGATTCTTTTATCTCTTCCAGTGACTTTATCTAAGCCCTGAGTAGAGGAAAGCTATCACATGAAAATGCTAGATTTTATTTGGTTATTTTTTCCATTTATCTTTTTTATCTACTAGTGAAAGGGTAATTGTCAACTAGTACAACTGGGTGCTTTGGTGAATATTTCAAGTTAGAAATACCGTGAGACAAATATTCATACTGTTTTGGACTGTGGCTTCTTTATTTTGAGTTTATGGGATGAGTGTTCAGGCCTGCTTATAATTCAGATTTAAATATCAGTGGGAAACAGCACATGCTCATGTCAACAATGCTGAAGGCCACAGGGAAAGTTTCTGTGCTCTGCAATCCCTGGGAACAGACTTATTTCCAAAATTTGATAGGAATAGAAATGTATGGCAGAATGCTTTAAACTAATAAATCAAGGAAATAAACAAGAACACAGCATTGTTGGGTGGCTGGATATCATCAGATGGATCTCTAGCATCAAATGTACCTTGTCAGTTCCAATGCTTCTCACTACCCCCCAGGGAAAAGGCCCTGGAATTACATGTATACACAAGCATACAGACATCAACAGGTGATACTAATGTAGTGCATGAGAGTTATTTCTCAGGTCTGCCTTCAGGCACATTCTACCCTCTACTCAGCTAAGAACATTAGAGATAGCATCTGGGAGTTTTATTTTGAATACAGGGAATATGCCCTGTTTTGAAATGTGGCGTAGGATCAAAACACAAGGTAGTTCTGTTAAAATTGACATGGTTGCCCAATAGACATGAAACTATGGGAAGAAGCCCCCTTCTCTGTTTTTATTTCCTCTATCATACCCCTTTTCACACAAAAATTGCTACTTTGTGGATTTTTTCTCTATCTGTGTAACATCAATAAATTACATGTTATCACTCCTATCATCTAGTTATAAAGAGCCTTTCAAGATTTTTAATAGATGCACAATATTGCTACACTTACATTTTCACTGGTTAAGAAGTCAAAGATAGCTGTTGTGAGATTACTCTTAATTTATACTACTTCTCTCTCATGGGCTTTCAAGAAGCAGCATTTCAATACAAGTCACAGATTGATACAGAGTATATATTGCACATCCCAGCCAGGCAGAGATCCTTTCAGTGTTTAATAAAACAAAGCTGGGATGAGTAAGGGTTCTACAATTTGTTTATCTTTTTTTCATAGGTGCAGTTAATTCTTCAAGGAGCTAATAGAGCTGTCAGATTACCTAGAGATCTTGAATTCTCTTTGTACTCTAATTCCTGAGTGGTAGATGCATAAGACTAGATCTCATGTTATTTTAGCCTTATAAGTGACTCTGTGGACAATGAAAATTGTCGCGGAAAACATAAATGAAAAGATGGCACAATGGCATCCCCTCTAGAAGCAACGTAATTGGCGTCCTTGGGAATCCAAATTCACAGTGCCAGCCAGAACATGTTGCTGCGGTCTGCAAGGCAAACACCATGACACAAATGAAGTTTAGTGACATTCTGACAGGCTTACAACTGACTTTCACCTATGGAGTAGATCAAACACCACATTTCTTGTGAAAATACAGTGACTTTCCCCCACAACATCTCCTAGCACACTTTATACACATTAGTAGGTGGCACTAAACAACACCTCGGTATTATGTTTCAGGTTCTCTCCCAGTACCACACTAAGGCTTCAGTTCAAAAAAGATTTCAATGAAAGAGCTCTCTTTGTTCAGCTGTTCAGTGGAGAACAAGGCAATAATTGTTTTTGGTTTTCTCTGATTTGGCCCTACCTTTTTCTAAAGTTACTGAGGGGGATCACAGCACAAAGATTACATGGCTACTCTACTACAGGCAAACAAGAGAAAAGAGGAGGAAGTGCCTAGGGAAGCTTAGAGGAAAAGAGCAGAAAGCTCCAATGCTAAACAGATCGCAGTGGTGAACAGGAGCAGAAGGTGACCAAGCAGGTCTTTACACCTGTAACTTTAGAGTTGCATAGTTTCAACAAACCAGGCAACTAATGCACCAGTCAATGTTTCTCAAACCATGGAACGTGACTCCCGAGAGAGATGTAAGCACTAAGCTACGTAGCATTTTAACAACCCACAGTAGGACAGAAGAAGATGTAGATATAGCTGCTTCAGTTTCCTTCAAACAAGAGTCACCTGTCAAACACTGAAGTGCCCCTCTGTAGACCATATTAGCAAAAAGGTGCATTTGGTTTAGTCTTCTCACCCAATTAGGACAGAGGAGATGACAGCAGTAGCATGTATGGCTAAGACAAAATAACAATGATTGGCATGATTTTGTTTGACATCCTTCAAGCAGATCACATAAAGTGACAGTTTTGGTATGTGCAACTTTGGGAAGAACAACTACTATAAGGAAAAAAAAAAGAAGAGGAAGTTAGTCAGAAAGGGTCTGAAAGGAAAAGATAAGGAAGTAAAATCCGTAAGATCAGCAGGGAGGTGGCCTTAATAATACTTTAATAGAGTCCCTATGCACACCCAAAGACAACAACAGAAAGATGAGGAAGTAGAAAATGCTACAATAGTTGAATAACAAGGTATCAGAGTTCACTAAAGCTGAAAATGTATTCTCCAAACATGGAAATCATGTCCAAGTGACACTAATAGAACTGAGCATAAACTGTAGCAGGCTAGATGTAAAACAAAGATTACATAGGGTAAAGAGGAAACTTAAAGAAAAACTCACTAAAGGCATAAAGACAAATACCGCAATAAAACATTATTTAAACATATCAGACAGAGAAAGTTTACAGGGGAACAAATGGTACCTGGGAAGTGCTGTAGATTATGTGGATTGATAGATTAAGTAGGCAAGCAGTAGATTCAGTGTGTTAGCTAGACTGCTGGTCTGTGAAAGCAGTAAAGGTAATTAAAGAGGTTACAGAAACTCTATAGTGGAATTGACATTATTGCTTTAATTTTCAAAAATGGAGTGTGATGGAAGAAGGTAAGCTATCTCAAGAGGAGAAGAAGAAAGCACTGCTCTGGAGACTGTTGTTAAAAAAAACCCCAAACCAAACACAAAACCCCCATTACAGAAACAAAAAACATGAACAAAATCCCCAATAACAAAAAAGTACTGGAAAATCTTCACACATTGAACAGTGACAGATATTTGTACAGTATTCATCAGTCCTTCATTTCATGAGTGAAGCTGTTGAAACACTCATCCAACATATAAAATAAGGATTCTCCTGGAAGACCCACAACTTAAAGAATGGTAATAAAAGTCTTGGAGGAGGCAGACTCGGAAGACATGAACAAGTAAACTCAGACTGCAGATATCTTACTGGACAGTTAAAGCATGCCTTGGTGGCTGCAGCATGACTTAGAAACAGAGACACCACAGTATTACCAACTCAGTCACCTCAAGAATGGAAGCTATGGATCTGTAAAGATCAATAAGCCTTATCCTTTTCCCTGCTATTTAGAAAGAATAGATACACTGCAGACACATCTTCAAGTTCTTTCCTGAAATCATGAAAGCTCGTACTTGCATGGCAGTTTTAAACCAAAGTTGAGATTACATGTTATCACCGAGAGTTCTCTAAATGGACAGCAGTAAGAAAAGCGCTGAATAACACAAGAATTGACAACCTAGCATCAAGCCAGTATTAAGGGGTCATCAAATAAGAAAAATCAACATTTAGGATAATTAGACAAACTTTCAGAGGAGTCTATGTGTTAGAAATGTGATTTATGCATCAGTGAAACTTAGGCTCCAAAGTCACACAGTTGCTTCTGAAAACATACTCACTGACTTCATAACTGCAGTACCATATGCTATTAGTCATTTCTCAAGAGAAGAAAAGCCCGAGAGACCAACCTGACAAAACTCACTTAGTGTACTGATTAGGAATGTAGAGACCAGTTCCTATCAGTACTACAACGTTTTACACTGCCAATTCTTCAGTGTATTGTGATGACTTTTTCAACAGAGGCAGGGTGAGCTCTGGTTTTGCATAGCTGTACTTGTACTTACGTCTGTCTCTATGCAACTCAAGCAACATATATCTGCATCTATGAAAAAACAAGTAATTCCTGACTGATATTTCTTTGAGAGTTTTACAGACACAAATGTAAGTGTACAGGACATAGAAACCACCTACAACTACTAAAAAGCAAAGCATTTATTAAACAAAATTTCAAATATTCTTCAAGATGAAAGTATAATTAAGTGTTGTGACACTAGTATTTGAGAACTATGGGTACCCTTGCTTTCAGTTTAGCTTTCTACGGAAAAGGCCTGTATCATTATTATTATTATATCATCTAAAATAGATATCTAAACATACATCATTTCTTAGGTCACCAAAAACAACCTAAAAATATTCAGCATTAGCTAAGACATACCATACACAGATTAGCAAAAACACAGATGAAATTACTATTGACATACTGTCTGACTATAAACAAAGAAGCTGTTAGAATCACGGCCCCTCTTCTCCTCACTGGGAGTGGAAACCATTTGAAAGCTCCAAAGCAGTTCCTAGGGAATCATAGCCAGATATTTCCAGAGGGAGAGGGAAGACCATAAGGGCACGTAACCATTCTCTTCCTGCCACAGAACCTCAAAGAGGAATACAGGAAACCTAAAAAGTAAAGATGAGGTCAAACCACCTTCAGATCCATCTAGCCTCTATATTAGCCCCAGGCAAATCAAACCTGCAGATTCATGGGAAGAGAATGGTAGGTTCCTCTAGCTGCTCAAGAAAATGGAAATCCAGAGTTTCCATATCCACTCTCAATGCTCTGTGGAGCTCAGGAACCTCATGAGCTTCCCTCTCTTGACTTTCCCTGCCACGCTGGAAGGCTATGCAGCCACAAAATCATAACTTAGAAGGAAAAAAAGAAAACAGACTGCTTCAGAGTTCCCATCCTGTGAAAGCTGGAAAATGCTGGAATTAGACCAACTCAGACACGTTACTTGAGCATGTAGGGGCAAAAAGTTCAGATGTAGTCTATCACTGACAGTGTTTATAAAGTGCGTTCTACTTAATGCACAAAAACTCCCTGGTCCCTTGCTAAAACATAACCTTAGAGAGTCCTCTCCTGTTTCAACATCTTGCCAATGATTGTTTAATGGATTTTTCAAAAAATATTCATGCCTTACTTTCCTTCTCAACTCATTCCTTACCAGAATCTCAGGTCTCTGCAAGAATTCTGTGTTCTCTAAAATCATAAAAATTGCTTCAGAAGTTTTTCCAGTGATTGTCCAACCTGTTTCTCAGTCCCATGGAAACTCTTCACAAAGATGTTGCTTTTGTCTTGTCTGGAACAAATTCCTTCACAGATGGACCATCCAATATCTAAGAATAACTCTTTTAACTATCAATAGAGACAAAGAGATTCAGTTGCACTGTTCCCGTGGGATTCCTTTGAGTTTGGACACATCTGTTAAGATGCATACATCAGAGCTTGAATGAAGTTTTTGTCTGATTGTATCTCTGAGAAAGTTTCTGCCAAAATGATCTTATCTCTTGGTACTTGCAGAACATATATAGTTATAGATGCTTTCTGAAATGCTCCTGAAATAAGTGGCATATACAGATCAACTCAGTTTAAATACAGCCAAGTCCTGATGACTTTCTTCCTCTCAGCAAAATCTTCAGAAGCTTTACCTGAGGCAGTTCAGCCTTTGAACAAGAACCCTACCAACTTAATGCATTCTCTATCCACAAGCAAGGAAATATGTGAAAAACTGCATATAGCACAAATCTCATATGCTTTCCTTTGTTTTTTTGTAACCTTTCCAGAACCTGTGCTTGTCCTTGCAGCTTTTTGCACAAACACCTCTCTTCTGGGTAAGCAGCTACATCTGTTTGTGACAGCTGAGTAGCTAGAGGTATAACTCAGCTGGAGCTCTATCAGCTCACTCTATCACTTAATTCCAAATTAATTCAAAGTGGTGCTTTTTATCTGCCAAGCCCTCCATGAAAACAGTTACCTCAGGAAGAACCTCTTCCCCTAGATTGTTTCTCCAATTGCATTGCAAGACTTAGCATTTCCCAAGACTGAAAGAGATGGAACTGGACACAATGCATCCTAGGTTCTGGATTTTGCTTCAAGGATTCATCTGTGCTGGAAATATAATGCTCAAATCCAGAATGTTAGGACCCAGTCCTACAAGTGTGAGAAATAATGCAATTTCATTTGGAATAAGTGGCACCAGAAACAGCATGTAGAACATACCATGCTACAATAAACCCCTAAATTAAATCGGGCGTCACATACGACTTCAGGGTTTTTCTTTGCTAAGTATTCATATCAGTAAGAGTGGCATTCATACTATTGCTTAGGCTTTCTTCACCTCTGCCTTTTACAGCTGAAGAGCAGATGGCTATCACAGAGTTTTTATTTCCTATGCTTGGAAAAAGTATTTTGATCTGAATCATTCCAAAAGCACCCTGATATTTTAAAGTAGATTGGCTTCTGAATAATTCTCATAATAAATATGTGGTGTTGTTTTCTGCCAAGCACTAGTGACTGTGCATGCAAAATGGCCAGTGAAGATTTCAAACTGATTTGAATAGGTGGCCCATAAAATCCAAGTCTTTTTTCCAGACACATGAATGAGGCCTCATGAAACCATCTGCACATCTGTGCATTTTTCCAAGAATTGATATACCCTACCATGCTAACTCTTTCTGGGTGTTTCCGATATTGTCAACAAAAATTTCTCCCAAACTTCCTATCTAACACTAGTTTTTAAGCATTTTTATATTATTTGCCATCCACTAGAAAACTCTCCACCAGAATGAAGAATGTCCTTTAAAAATGAAATAATCTGCCCAGCTGTGGGGGAAGAGGCAGTATGATAGTCTGGGCAAGAGAGGAGAAGCAATGTTGTACTGTCTAGAAAGAAGAGAGAAGGACAGGAAGTGTTGGTGGTCCAAAGAAGAAAAGCATCGCCACAGGTGATGGAGAAGGAACTTGTAATGACAGGCCTTTTTTAAATGTTGGGAGCCAAAAATATTAATCTCTCGTGTCAAGGAACATATTCCAACAGTAAGTCTTGAGGCAATATTAAAAAATACCACAGAACATGAGAGAAAGCTATAGTAAATATACAGTAAATATTCATCATGCCTCATTTTAGTTCATGTGAGAAACTGGCATTGCTATTTTGCAAAGGCATGCCAAATAATAATAAGATGCATACCATCCCAAACAAATACAGCCTGATAAAGGTCATAACCCATCATAAATAATGGAAGTTTTTCTATGGGTTTCAAAGCACATGGAATCAACTAACAGAGATCAACACCACAAGAGGTCTTACCATTCCCTGAATTTTTGCAGGACTCTATATTTTGGGAACTAAATTTCAATAATTCATGACAGGACAATATTAATGGTGAAATTGTTATTAAACCTCTTTTCTGAAAAAAACCCACACTTTCAGTGTGAAAGGAGCATCTAACCTGACTTTGCAGTTTATTCATATTTATAGAATCGTAGAATTCTTTAGGTTGGAAAAGATCTTTGAGATCATCTGGAAGATGATTTGGGAACATTAAAAACTTAGGAGTCTAAAAGATTGTCCACAGAACAGGTAGAGCATGAAGAGCTGCCGGCTCCACCTCCCCCTGCTGCCCTCTGCCAATATTCCTCACCCCTGAACTTGGCCACCTCAGAAAGCAAAAGCAGTTCATTCTCCAAGTTCCCTACAATCCCTGCTGGCCTCTGTCCTAAGGTTGCTTTCATGGGTTTCCATTTGTACTGTCAAAAAACATCAATGTGAGGTTTCAAATCCCATTTACTAATGAACTCTTTCATCTTTGTGAATGGGATAAAGGGATTCTTTGTTTGAAAATAAGGATTATTTCTTCTTGTTGTTCTGCTCATTTTTTGCATCTTTTCACAAGCTTTTTGTTTTCAGAAAACATTACAAGACAAAACTGCACCCCAGTTTTAACAAAGAGCCTGACATCTCCAATTTGAAGATAATTCTTGCATAGACCAAATTGCATGCTGCCTGCTGTTCAATTGTTTCACATCTCTTTCTTCTCCCCAAATCACCAGGTGAGATTTAGGAAAGTTTCCCCAATGTTTACCAGCTCTATTAAAATCAAGATCTCTCACAGAAGCTCATAATGAATAAAGTCAGAAGCCAACAGGAATGAATTGCAGCTAAAGTGATTTTGATAGTGATGATCCCTATAACCCAACTGCTTCCAAGCTTGGCCCTGAGGCAGGATTTTTAAATTAAAAAAAGAAAAGAATACACATACTTTTTAATCTGATTTTTTATTGTCATGCCCTGATTTTTTTATAGGTTTTTGCAAAGTCTGGTTGGCTTCTGAGCTCTTGAAACATGGTGTCATCATCTTTCTTCTTTCTCCCCCCTCTTGTAAATTTTACAACATCCTAAAACCACTGCAGGAGAGGTAAACTATATATTCTAAAACTAGTGAATGCTGAGGTTCACAGTACCCTGCACATTCTTGACCAAGAGACTTCCAGGCAGAGACCACTGTGAAACGACAATGTTTTGAAGAGCTTACAGGGTAAGTTATGACTTTCCAAAATCTAGTTTTAATCATTCCCTCCCTTATTTTTGTATTTTTTGGCAAAATGGAAAAGAATATTTTTAAAATGCCAATTAACCCATGCTGAGTAATCTGAAAGTGAATGCACTCAAAACAAGGGCCTTAAAACTTAACAACCAAATAGGTCTACAAAGATTTTCCAGACTCTCACAGACTGATCCTCTGCACAAAACACTCCCCTTTCTTCATGGAAATCCTTTACAATCCTGAGTGTCAGAGCCAGACACTTGTTTTCTACCACTGCATTACAGCACAGGCTGAAACCCCCCAGTCAGCAGATATGCTTGGGTAATGAGAAGCATGTGATTACCTGGAGAGGAGCAACTACAGTTCTAGTTGGACAGAGGCACGCTTGAGGGATCTTCCCTTTTTAATTTGTAAGAAGCAGCAACCTGACCCAACAACATGGTCTCAGCTTCCTCTGCTCGATTGCATTATCACAACCTTAACAGAAAAATGCTCTGTTTCAGTGGTAATTCCCAAAAACAGAAAAGGTAAGCCCTGAGGAAGTCCTGCTTATGACATTAGGGAAAGAGCATCCCACTAGAAAACTTGGTCCACAATAGGGAACGTGTTTTCAAGAACCCCAGCACAACCCAGCAGCATGTTGGTGTACTCACAATCAGATGACCCTGTGTGTGCGTGCAGGTTTGTTGGTGAATGTGGAAAGTGGATGAGGGCCGGGCTCAGAGACGGAACAGCTTCAAGGTTCAGGCAGGGAAGGCCCGGCTTGGCGCTGCATGCACCCGTCTGAGTAATCTCATTCTCCTCAGACGCCTTCTGGTTTTCAGCTGTCTTGGGTTTCTTCCTGAAAATAAACAAAGAGACCTTTGAAGGGACTGACTGCATATTTGGGAAAAGGCATTTTTAGAATCTGTTAAAGATAACTTTCTTCCCCCCCCCCCGCCCCTTGCCTCTCTTTTCCCTTACAGGGAAGGAGGCAGAGAAGACTTTCCTCCATGCTTCTTGTTTGGAAACAAGCTGCTCCTTGTTTTGACTCTGATGCAATGGCCCTGAGACTGTGTTACAGCAAATAGGCCAAGCACGAAGCTCCTCATTCTGCCCCTACTGATGACATATAAAATGAAACTCGTCCCAGTGGTTTAGACAGTCGGAGCTCCATTTGACAAATATTAACCAAGGCTGTAGCATTCTGAATAGAGAGAGTTATACAGAAATCTAACAGCATTGTCTGAAAAGCAAACAAATATGCAAGTTTCCAGTTCAAAACAAATCAGTGCAGAGACTCACTTTGTAGGGAAAAATGCTGAAGCAATTTTGAGATGCAGAGGTCATCTAAGTAAAGCATGAAGACTTGAAGCCTGGAATAATGGTCTGTGAGCACTGTGCACATGAGTTCTCAACACCTCCCTTGATCCAGGACCTCCAAGGAATTAAGCCTCAGTGGTACATCATCAAGCAGGTACTCAATCACCACCTTAGCTTCCACAGATGGAGAAACTGAGGTATGAGGTGAAGTGGCGGGTTTTGGATCGCACAGCGAGCACTCCAAACAGGGTCTCTCTGTTTCCCCCGCTCTGTTACACAGGTACAGGTGGTCCCTCCTGTGCTCCCCGAGGCCACTCGCTGCCCAGCCAGGGGCACTGCTGCCCTGGCCCGGGGCACACCGATGGCACCCCGGCAAACATTCGGCAGTCCCCGCTGCGCGCCAGGCGGAGAACTGTGGTCACACTTGCAAAGGGAGCAACAGGAGGTGCGGAGGCCGAAGCCATCCAAATAAAACGCCGCTATCTGCTGCTAGACACTCGAGGTGCGAGCAGCGGCGGATCCCCCGGGAGTTGGGGGGTCGTCCTTCCCGGGGCAGCGCCTCACAGTGCTGGGCGACCACGGTGTAGGGGCAGCGTCCGGCCCAAGCAAGGGCCATCCCAGAGCACAGAGGTGTTGCTGGAACCCAGGCAGCGCTGCCCTGCGCCCCGCACACATAGTCCCGCTTCCCACCTGCGGGCAAAGCCCTTCCCAACAGGCCTGGGCTCTCCTCCTTAAGGGCCAAGGCGGGAGCCCCTTCTTCTCGCCCGGCCTTGCCCTCCTGCACCCCACCCAGGACGGGCGGCGTGCAGATGACACGCCAAAACACGGCGTTTGAGAGCCAGAGCGGCCCTCTCTGTAACTTTATGTTACAGCAAGGCAGGCCCCGTTCCCGCGGGGGGCGAGGAGGGGCAGCCCGGCCCGGCCTGTTACATAAAGGCGTTACATAAGGGCGGCACGCCCGGCCGGGGGCAGGGCCGGGCCCGCCGCCATTCCCCGAGGCGGCCGGCGGGGGGCAGCACCGGCCCGGCCGCCCGCCCCGGGGCGAGGGGCAGAGCGGGCAGAGAAACTCCAATTGTAATAATAAAGAAAAGTTAAACGGAAAAAAAAAAAAAAAAACACACCCCCCCCCCCCCCCCCCCCGCCTTGCAAAGCCTCCCTCTCCCCCAGAGGTGCTGGGCCGGGTTGGCCGTCGGCACCTGCCTTGGGCTGCCCGGCGTTGGAGGGATGCCCTGGGCAGGAAAGGGCGCCCGGTCTCAGCGGGACGGGGTTCCGGGGCGCGGCCGGGGAGCTGAGCTCCGCACATGAGCCATCACCAATGCGGGTCACCGATAACCCCGCAGCTGCCGGCAGCCCTGATGTGTTTTGTCTTACTGGGGCTACAAAGCGCCATGCCACGGGATGAGCCAACTGTACTGCTGCTGTGAACTACATGTCTATAATCAATATGCTCAAAATACACTGGCTAAAATCTAATCTGATTTTAAACAATAGCGCATGACTATATGGATATTACTTAAAGTTGTAGAGGTATAGAAAGGGGCCGAACTGATTTAACTCCATTTTAAATAGAAGGAAAATGAAACCATTTAAAAGTGTATTTTTTTGCACGAAGAGTAAACAGAGCATCTTGTCACTCCAAGCTTGGGCATCTATCCGTCTGTTCCCCGTTCTGTCATGGGAAGGATCCATCTCTTGCAACGAGAATGAGAATGCATGAGACATAGAGCTTGTATGTGGGCACATATATTTTGAAGTACATGGACTGCATATGTTTCGTTTGTAACAGTCTGCATGGATCCTTGGCATACGAACTCTGGCATACCTTCACATGCCTCATTTCCAGATCCCATGATGTTCTCATGTGTAGCCAACATGCACTAGGGACTGCAGGAAATCTGTGTGTAAAACAATGGGGTTTTACAGCATTGCTACCCAAGCAGCTTTCAGATAGCACAGTTTTTTGTCCAGGCACCAAAGGATGTATGTAAGGTTGGACTCTGGATGCACAGGGTGATGAAGTTCCTAGCACCTGGAAGATGAACTGCTGTTTTTAAGGTATGTTTTCAGCTCACAGTTAAGCCAAGTTACATGCTTGGAATACAGCCTCTGACTCCAGCTCTATCCACACACAAAGCCACCTACCCTGGGCAGGACATGGCTGTTATTTGTAGGGTAGGGGCTTAGTCCAAGTAAACATGACTTGTCAGCCACTAGCACAGCCAGAGTTGTGCTGTTAGACCAAGCACTGACTGATGCTTCATCCTGTGCCTGATCCTGTGTGTGCCTCCCAGTCCTTCAAAACTCATTACAGGGATAGGTTAAAAAATGCTATAGCAACAGGTAGTAACACCAAGGAGACTGTGCAAAGGACCCCCTGCTTCTTCCTTTCCAAAGCCTACTTTGCTCTTAAGGCTGACGTGTTACCAAGATGCTCGTGTCATCACTTTTCGACATCAGAGTCCTGCAGCTTGATGACTTGTGCTTACTAGGATGGTAAGAATAGCAATGCTGCTGACTGGCACTAGAGACAATACCTCTCCACAGCAGTTCATTTCTCTCACTGTTTGGACATATTCGGCATCTCAGTACCACCTGAAAGGAACACAGGCTTCCACAGGAGAAAGGCTGAGTAATGGAATCAGCCAGGTCAGTTAAGGATCTAAAGAAAACTTTTCAGAAAAGAAAAATCCTGGAGACACTGTGATCAAAACTACCTATGAAGAAACCCAAACCAAGTTCTCCAGTCTGCAATGTCTGACTGCTGTTGCCAGCAAAGGCAAAGCCAGAGCAATCCTGCTGTTGCTGTAAGTATATTGCTATTCTTTAGTTCTACCTTATCACCCATATAGAAAGCTCCTATTGCTATGATCTTCACCTATATATTCTAATTAAATATTCTTACATTCTCTTTCATAGTCTACTTCTATTGCTATGTTATTACTATAGTCTTCACACGGAGAGTTGGTAAGTGCTGAATCAGGTTGTGGTACCTCCATCCTTGGAGATTTTCAAAACTTAATTGAACAAGGCTCTGAGTAACCTAATCCAACTTGGAAGTCAGCTCTGCTCCAAGCAGGGAATTGGACTAGACACCTCCAGAGGACCATTCCAACCTAACTTTTTTCTGATTGCACACTTCTTCTATGAACACTTCCATCAGCAAGCTCTCTAATATATCTCCAAGTTCCAGAAGCTAAAATAGCACACTAACCGTGGAAGAGTATGACTTGTTATAGCTAAATGAAAAACCCTGAAAGAACAAGTGTAAGAGCGAGAATGAAACAAGTAATAAATATTGTTCATGGAACCTTCCCAAAGTATATGTACTTATGTACCATCTCTGGACTTCACTGATTGGCAACCCTACGTGACTATTTCAGTAGAAAGGGTCAGTCTACCTTGCTACTTTAGTTCTAGTGATTATGTTCTTCTCTACAGACTAATCTGGAAACAAGATGTTTGCTATTTACTTGTTAGTCAGGGCAATAAAAGTTGCAACTTATTTGCAAAAGACTTGGGAATGTGCTTTTGGAGCAAGGGGCTCCATTCTGATATCCAGTTATCTCTGAGCTCCTTCTCCACACACACGTGTGGTGCATTACAGGTCCTTTCCAATACTGCACTCATTCTTAAAATAATCAGAGGGCCATCATTGTCTTTGCTTCTTGTGAAGGACAGCAGAAGGCCAATATAGCAAAGAGATGGCACTTCTGTACATGGACCTGTTGCACAGAATATCAGAAGTTGGGGACAGAAAAGATGCTGACCTTTCTAAGACTAATGTGAGTCTAGAGGATCACTGCACAATTCGTATTTGCTACTGATTTACAAGAGATTTATCCAGTCCACTTCTAAACATCCTACCTACTCCATCTCTTTAAATTTGCTGTCCTATGTCCAGGTACTTTTGTTGGTATTCACTTTCACCATTCCCTTATATTTATCGTGTTTGTTTTCATTATGTTAATTTACACCACTTAAAATATATTCTCTTTTTTCTTCATCCTATGTTCTCCAGTACCAGTATCAGGTTAACTGCATCCACTGTCATCCTGGAACTGATCTGTGCATATCAGTACTTGCCAGCTCATGTGTAAAGCAAGGTGTACAATCACTACCATAATTTTATTTCTGTTTGCTGTCAGTATCTTCATTGCACTGAGATATTCCCTCCTGTCCACATACTTTAACACTGCACTATCAGACAACAAGGTCTCAAGTGGGGGGCTACTCACAGTGATGCAGTGACTGCAATGATCTGGGCACTGGCTGTAAACTAGAATTGGCTCCTTTCTGTTTAATTTGAAGGCAGAATGGGTAATATTTTGGATGTCCTAACCTCAAAGCTATCTAGAAACTAATTACTACTTCGGAGCTTTGGAATGCCTTTAAAACCCCTGCTACACTTCCCCTTTCTTGCTGCCACTCTTGCATACAGCTTTCTCTCCCTCAACCCTCTACTTGCTCTCCACAGTTGATTTCTTTGCATGTATCTCCCTTCCAACCATTGGAATGAATTTCCCCTGGATGAGTTAACACGTTCTCAGAGCAGGGCCAGCAAACCAGGTCCCTGTCAAAAATAGACAATGTATGTTGTACTTCTCACCCAGCAGCTATAACTAATGCTTGAACCTTCCCTTACAAGAGGAACAGCTCTCTATCCTGCAGAGACACCAGGTTAGCAATGAACAAATTAGCTCAGGTATTGGAGTCAGTGTAGCCGCACAGAACCCACAGTAGCATCCTGGCTCTCAGGGGAAGCTATGATAATGTGACTGCATGAGAATAATACTACATAATGAACAATAATGAGGCAGTTTTCAGCCTCTGAATACAGGGAGGGCTGGGTCACCAACCAGACCTTTGTTCATCGCGTATTAAACAGCACGGAGGGAACACACCACAGGGTTGCTGATGTTGTTATGAGTGTTGCTGCTGGCTGAGTCTGCCCACCCATGTTCCAGGCATTATTTCACCTCCTCACAGATACAGCATCACCTTACAGTAAGTGCCCTCAGGTCAGAGATGCCTGTAGTGTCCAAGCACTGCACTTAACTCACTGGTGTACAGTTTGTTTGTAACCTTAGTAATTCACAGAGGCTATATATAATTGAAAAAAAACCTCCAGCTTTTCAGATCCTAAAAATAAGAGTGTGAAAATAGTTCATGTCTGATTTTAAGTAATATTTTTCCTGAGTGTTCTGCTGCACATTCTTCCTCTGCCTGTGTGCGGCTAACACAGCTCCTGATATCAGTGCTTATCACTGCCAGTGTTGTGTCTCTTCCAGACATGACATTGACAATACATATTTAGAAACTGACGAAGTAAAGAGGGAGAGAGATGAGTACAATCACAGATTATAAAAAAAAAGGCTCGAAAGAACAACAAAAAGCACTGAAATCTGCCCAGAGACCTCACCTCAAAATTCAGGGCACTCTGAATGCCAGAACTGAGGGTGAAGCTTCCCAAGATGAGCTCGCTTTACCTGAGCCATCACAGTTTTCCTGCCAGAAGTGTTGTTCAGTAGTTAAAAGTCCTGCACAGGCTGACTGCCTGAATATTCACAGAGCTTCTCTGATGATTTTGCAGCCACATTGATCTTCATGCTGTTACAGCTACATGACTGGCAGTTTGTTTAAAATCTCTGATTGCAAGTTTGTGTCATACAATGGAAAACACAAACTCCTGAAAACATCGCCATAAAATGTAATATGAAAGAGAAATCCCAGCAGAACACTGCAAAGCAAGAATGGGAGGCATGGAGAACTGACAAGAGAGACCCAATGTTCTAGTGCAATAAAAGCCTGGAAAATTTAATCAACACAGAAAAGTAAAATAAACTCCAAAATCCCTTACAGGAGACTGATTAACATAATTAAATTAAACTCAGAGATTAAGTTAGAGTGAAATTTGCTGTGGTTTTTTTAGGCCTGAAGTGGGGTTTACATGCCCCCAGATTTGTCTGTTTTTTCCGTCTCAACCACAAGTGTCATGAAAGTTGGGTCCCAACTACAAAACTTGCCTGACTTAAAACCTCAGAGTATCTCAGCTACAGCAACACTGTGACAATACTGGCAAGTACTGAGAATTGATCATAAGAATTCAAAAATATGGGATCTACAGGGGAAAAACTGCAAATAACAGACAAGCGGTCATTTCAGAGCATAATAAAACCACAATGCAAAGTCAAAATTCTCTCAGACAACTTTACCTATATAATCCAGCCAAATCTTACTAATCATAATGGCCTTAAATCATAAATGACTCAAGGCCTGGAAAGAATAGTGTAAACCTTTAAGGAGCTGCAGTAGATTTCATCTGTATTGCCTGAAACACCAGCAAGAGAAAAGATGTCTCATTAAAAAGTTATAAGAATAAAAAAGAAGATAAACACTCCAAAGACAAACATGGATGAACCAACTAGAACAGCATGAACTAGAGCAGTAAGTAGGGAGAACCTGCCAAACTAAAAGATACAAGCAGATCAAACCAGCCATTGCTGAACTATGCTGTGAGGCTATGACTTAAATATTTAACAGTTTTTTATTGACATACTTTTTGCCCACATATTTCCTTGCAAATTTCAAAAGCAAAACTTAGTTTACCCTCATCAGTAAGGCTTGCAGGTGCTGCAGTTTGTTTTTGTTTTTTTAAGATGTCTTTTTTTTTGCTGAACAAGAAGTCTTTTATAAGAGATAAAATATACTTACAGTGGTTTCCAAATGGTATCACTCTTCAGGTAAATTACTCCAAGCCTTGAACCTAGTGCAGACGTTCATTGGGGCAGGGAACAGAGAGAGGCTGTGTCTGTACCAAGAAGAATCAAAAGGAAAGGTCAGGGGCAAATAATAATTATTTAATAAGAGCAAGAAAATTTGCTACAACGCTAACTGGCATTCTCCACCGTCAGTACAGCTGGCTGCAGCCTGGTAGCACCAGATTCTTCCTGCTTCAATCCCTCCAGCTCTGGCTGCAAATTACCACAGAGTCAGTCCCCGGTTATCCCAGGCTGCCCATGCAACTAATCTGGTGAAGCAAGGAGGAGAGGGAGGATTAGACAGCAAAGTGGTATCAGTAGGATTCATTCTGAGAAGCGGCTCACTCTAATGCCATGAGCACGGAGCAGTGATGGGAGAGCTAGCACAAACCTGGCATACTCAAGTGCATCTCATCAGAACAACAAGGCTAGTCCTGTTCAGAGGAGCAAAAAATGCTTCCTCAGGACTAAAAGGCAGGAAAAGGAAGGAAAAAATCCTCCTTCGTGTCTTTTGCTGTCTTCACATCACAAAAATGATGGCTCATATCAAAGCAGAAACCCCACTTATCAGCCACCAGGCCTACCGCAGTGACACCAGAGAATTAACTTATTGTCAGCCTTGCAGGAAAGATTCAACTCAGCAGCAGTTTTATCTCTGAAATCTGAGCTAAAGAGAGAGTTGGAACCAATGGACTAATATAGA
This sequence comes from Neopelma chrysocephalum, assembly GCF_003984885.1. Lineage (NCBI taxonomy): Eukaryota > Metazoa > Chordata > Aves > Passeriformes > Pipridae > Neopelma > Neopelma chrysocephalum. The sequence goes on from NW_020897715.1 coordinate 11,973,557, forward strand.
AAGGGATCCACAGAAAAACCTCAGCTCCAATATTTATTAGACGGTGATTTCACCATCCAGACCTAAGCTTTTGGAAGTATTTACATTTTTAGGGGACTTGAATCCCTCTCTAGACTTATAGAACTCTGCCTTTGCTAGCTTCCTATGATCCTTGAGTGGTTCATTGTGGATGTTGGAAGTATGTCTGAAGTTAACATCCAGGGACAGAATTAAATCCTGCTTACTCCACTTATGCAAAGAACTCCTGGGACATCATATACAGTGAAGCCACTGGTGCTATTTCCATGAAGAAATGATTTTGCCTACTCTGATCAAATAAGAAAAGCAAATATTTGCTTTATCAAAAAAATCAAGAAGGTGAACAAAAAATGATAAGAGATGTAATTGTTATTTCACAGGTAGCTAATGTCACTGTGCAAGTTGGAATTTATCTCTGTAAATGCAAAACAATAAAAAAACCCCACTGTTCATGCAGCAGGAACACTGGAATGAGTGCCAACAGACACAATGAAGGATTTTAGATGACACTGTAATAATGTACTTCACAAAATATACATTCAGTTTTATGTTCAATTCACACATTTTGTAATGATGATGATTATTAGTGACTGGGATAGATACTACATACTGATTTCAACAGGCCACATGAAACCTGGCAGCTACACTTCACAGGGGCTCAAGCAAACACTGTCTTTGATTCCAGTTTTTGTAGGTTCTTCCCTCTTGGAGTCTGCTTTGAATTGCAAATTAAGTAAATTCAAACACACACACACACACACAAAAATCCTCAACTTAGCCTGAACCTCTGAGTTTCACCAGGGCTTGGGAGAGGAACCATATGTCAGCATCAGGTTAGCTCAAAAGAATTACATAAAACAGTGACACCTTTCACCAGTACCAAGAATTGAATTTCAAAGGTGCAACAGCGCCCAAGGATTCTGTAGATTTAAGCCCTTGCTAACACTCAGCATGGCTTACTTTCAAGCTCTCCTTCCCACTTCCATATACGCTCCACCTGTTCTATTAATGCTGACCTTGTTTCTTTTATCCACCTTGCACTCATAGGTCTGTCTTTTATCTGGCTATTCCTCACCTTTTTAAGGCATAAATCCCATGTGCCTTAAAGACTGCCTAGTACTTCAGTTAACATGCATTTTTAACTTGTACTAGAAGCAGAAAAATCACAGGATTGGGTCTTTAGTCTTTACTTTGCAGAACTCCTGCTCACTTCACTCCTAATTTCACACAAGAGAAGCCTAAGAACTGCATGTACTAATCCTGCATATTTTGTCACCTCTCTTTTTTTGTCATTATTGCTCTTCTAATCTCTGGGATCCCAATCCAAGTGGCTCCCTCTTGTAGCACTGCCTAGCACTCAATCTGGCTTCATATCAAGGGTCAGGCAGACAAGTTGTTAGAGATGGGCTGTTCAAAGTCTTCTACAAAATCTGGGCACAGCAATCTCTTTGAAAGGCAATACTTAAAATATCTTCATTTTACTCCATATTTTTTTGCTATGGCCTGGGAAGTGATATCTCTTTCCTCCAGTGTAATGAGCATAAAGCACAGAGATCCTCATCAGTTGTAAGGTACTTTTTAAATACGTAAAATCAACAAAGCTGATGGTGTTTCTGAAGACATGGGGGGTGCAACAGAGAAGGAAACACTTCAAATTTTTCTAATAGACTTAATCTTGGGAGAAGTTAGAGGAAAAGGATATTTGACCATAAGAAGATTGGGCAAAAAGAGAGGCAAGCAGGACAACAGAGGAATGGGATGTGTGACAGTGGGTTAAGTAACTCCTTCCCTCTCCACCTGGGCTTCTCTATCCAGAAAAGGAAAGCATTACGTTCCTGCTCCATGAGGTACTGTGTGCTTAATTAAGATTTTGGAGGATAAGTTTTCTGCATGAATGCATTCCAGAAATGCAGACTTTTATTACTTAAATATTCCCACTAATGTTAATAACTTGGGCATTTCATACATGCTCACTTTTATCCCACCTTGATCTTTCCAAGTTTTATCTGTTAATTTAGAGGGTGTAAGAAACATTATTCTATCAGTGTTTTTATTAAGGAAGGTCCCTTTTATGATAGCAGTGATGTACTACAGATTGTGATTTAAGATGTACACTTTAGGTCAGTTTTATACTGACTTCAGTGCAGTTGCAGTGGGCATAAAGTCAGGAGAAAATGTGGTACTTTACATAATAGTGCTGATGATTAATGGACTCCAGGACCATAACTCTGTATTCTGAGGCACTGATCCTCCTTCTCCCTCCTGAAATTTGTGTCTTGACCCTTTCATCTCTTGTTAGCTACCTTTCCAGAGCTGTTCATTAATCAGCACCATTGATCTAATGTGGTCTGTCATATCGTATTACTTAAAACACACAGAAGCAATCATTGGCCTGGCTCTGCTCCTTACACAACACACCATCATATTTCCTTTACAGATGACTTAAATATTATAAACATCAATTTACTGCTGGTGCTTGGTCCTGAAATTGGCTTTTTGTAGATTGGCTCCCTGCAGGACATTTCCGTCTCTCCCCCTGGATGTACTCCTGTCTGCTCAGAGACACCATCAAACACCTTCAGTATTCCCGGTTTGTTAGACGCACTCGTATGTCTGACCAGCAAGGGACAGTCATGAAAACAGCCCTTTCTTTGCTTGAGACCTAGTACCACAGTCTTCTGTTACTTTCTTGCAGTGAGTCCTGATCAAGCAGACTCAATTTTTTACTTAATTGCTATTTATTTTATCCCTGCAGTAGTCTTTTCCCTGATATCTTCAGAATTCTGTTTCCTTCTGCCTTTCCTGTAATCCCTAGTAATGAAAAAATTAAAAGATGAGCTTCTTGTGAGCTTATTTCTGATTATTCTTATTTGCTGTGCTAGTACAGTGCTGTCGATCATGAGGCAATGGAAAATAACTTGCTCGTGCCTTAGAAGTTAGCATGTCTGATCTTAATTCACATATTGTACAGGTCTCCTGAGTAAGGTGGGGTCAGTTTTAATTGATGCTTTCACAGTCATGATATATTTTCAGACTGGGCTCTTTAAGCTAAATCCAATTCGGTTTTGGTCACTTTTTCTCTCTGGAAGTAGCAGAGGAGACGAGAACATCAGTGTTAGCCATCAATAAACATTCAAGAATCAACTTTCTGCATGAAGTGGGTTATTCCAGATGTAATTTAGTGTTTCTTATTCAAAAGAAGGTACATCCTCTGACTAAGACTGACTACAGCATTTATGTTACAAGAACAAGGTTAGGACACTGGCTACCTGTAGGTAGATATCCAACCCCAGTGTCTTATACAGAGATCAAGATAGACTGTGATATAAAAACCACCATTCCAACAGAGGCCAGAACTTGTGCCATAGAAAACATAAAAATTTAGCAATACAGGACATGCTATCAGAAGGCCATAACTATGACTTTTTCACAATAGTCAAGGCTTCATTTAGGACAGGAAACTGCTCATTTTTGTATTCTACTGGGAACACTGTATGTCCACTATCAGTATGGTTCGAAATTCAGAAATTAATTTGTTAATGGATTAGACATTTGCAGAAAGACTGTTTAAAGAGGCTAGACTGCTCTAGCCTGGTAAAGGCCAATTTCCCACAAGGACATGTTTGCAACAGTACTAGGGAAAAAAATCTCTCCCTGAAGTCCCAGGGGTACCTACTGAAATCCAGAATAGCAAAGTAGTCTGTAGGAAAGTCTACATTATGTTCCCACTTTTTGTCTTATAGACCCTCTATTATTTGTCTGCATCTGTTTCTTTTTCCCTTCTTTCATTCCCTTTTATCTGATAGTATAGAATTTCAGTGCTCTTAAGCTGCAATTCTTTTCTTAAATTTGACTTTGGCACTTGGAATAGGGATTTTTAAGGTCTCACTTTTGTCTGTTTATTCTTCTGGTATTCCTTTCTATTTCTAAGCAGTATTCTCAATGCAACAGCTACCCATACCCAAGAGCTCAGGTCAAAAAGGATAACTCTTCTCCTACTGACTTTCCTTTCCACTTCCCGTGCCAAATGGCCCCTCCTGCCAGGTGCAGTGGTACAAGGCTTCAACCCTGAACATTTTGAGAAGTTCTCTCTCATTGAAGATCTAAATCTGGGTGCTGCCTATTTTCCATGAATGAAGATCTCATCATGCTTGGTGTGTTGAGTGTATAAACTCCACACTTGTAGGTGAGCTGGGTTAGATGGTGCCCAAGCACAATGTGTGCCGCCCTCTTGGCTGCACTGGCTACACCTCACTGTGGGTGGAGCAGTGTAAAGCCATGTTAGGCAACGTTAAGCAACTGTTTGGACTTTGCACACCTGATTTGAAATGGTGAAGATAACTGGCACCAGGAAGAGGCAAATAAATGTCAGTAATCGGTGGGCTTAATGAGAGCAGAAGCAGGTCACCAAAAGTCCTGATGTAACATTCAGCTAAACATTTAAAGGAATACAAAAATCTATGATGCCAGACTGAACTATGGCAGTGTGTCAGACCACTTTTCACTAGCGGTAACACGAAGAAACAGTATTGTACACATACATAGATATATACATATACATTAACCATATATTTATATGTATGTATAATTATATACATGATTATTATTTTAAAATTATCTTGTTCTGGCAAAACATTGCTGAGTATACAACACATAATTCTCTATATTCCTACTATGGAGCTTTCTCAATTGTACCTGAATGTTGAAACCACATACTTTTCAAAATAGTTCATTAAAGAGGGCTGTGACTGAGGCAAATAGATAAAGTTGTAATTTTATGACGCTGGTCAAATATGGAGTAAATCTTCTGTGCTTCTATGTAACCTTTTCTGGGAACAGATTGATTTGTGGGCAGTGCTTGTATACTGGTAGTGTTGTTGAATCTTGAGTGCTAGTTTTCTACAGATACTTAGTATTTACAGAAGCAGTTTGAGAGTATAAACAGCCTCAGGCATTTATGTGCTGATGCTGTAGGTTAAAAGGTATGAAACTCAGTGGAAGAGGTTAAGGTTTTGAAGCCATGAACACTGAAGATGGCCAGCGCAATCAGACTATTGCCTTGTTAACAAGAAAGTGGCACTTGGACAACATGACACTGCCTTAAGCAGGGTTCTCACAAAACCAAAGGTATAGTTGTGCTGCAATTAACACTGATGTTTCTGCAACTGAAATATGAGTTGCCATCACTGCAATCACCAGAGACAAAGAAAATGTGTAGAAATTAAATTGTTACAGTAATATATCCGCCTAAGCTACTGCTTTGGCTAGATGAGCCAGATTAGCTCATGACAGATGAGCTTCATGAACACTTCATTGCCAAGGAACCCTGTCAAAATATTGGTGATTTCTCCGAATCTGTTCAACATCATGGAGATGTCAAACGAAATCTGAAAGGACATTATTTTTCAGGAAGAACAAAAACAATGAAAGCATACGAAGAAAATGAGCTGAGTTTTTTCCTCCTTCCCTAAACGTTGCTTTAGTTTCATTGAATGCTGTCCTTACAAGTACTTTGGCCTAATCCTGAAACCCTCAGTCCCATAGATGTTGGTGAATTGAAGAAAGTACTGAATCTACTCTCAAAGAATAGATCTCCATGTTTCAGTAACCAGGTTTTCAAACTGAAAGTGTATTTCAACTAAGTGCAGGGATCATATAATCTCAACACATAACACAATTTAATGAAGATTTACACTGTTGACCCTGGTTCTGCCGTACGACCTCCCTCCTGGTCACAATGGTACAGCACTTGATGCAACGATGTCTGGCCACCGAATTTGTGGTTCTTATGCTGAAAGATGATCTCAGTCACAAGTTGGAAGTACATCATCATAAGTATGGAACATGATACAAAATGGCAACTGATAAAAGTAATGAAATACTGGTTTTTTTATGAGTTGTTGCTTGCAGAGGCTATGAGAAACTGTTTACATTAATTAAAGGTATAATTCTCTGTAGGACAATGAAATAAATTTCAGCTATAAATTTCCATGGATTTGATCCATTTGTCACAGAACCATCTCCATCAAGGTAAACTAGGAAATAACAATTTCACAGATACATCTGGTTTTCTCAAGCACCAAGATCCAGGTTATCAAACAGGTACACAGAAAAATTGAACACTCTCCTCCCCCCACAAAAACCAGCATCTTCTTGATGGAATTCTTCCCTCTCCCTGAGCTTTGATTATGCAAATTGTTTTATAAGGAGAGGAAGATGCTTGCATGATTTTTACCTGCCTTTACTAGAGGAAGGTTTATATTAAAAATCCATGTTCGCATGGATTCTGAGGGGTAAATTCTGAGACGAGGAATCTTTTTCTTAAGTTTTAAGATTCATACCACCACTGCCTGAATGCTGAGCTAAACAACTGCGTTACTGACAGTCACAAAAAACATTAAAATGATTTTTAACTTTTTTTGTTGTTTTGGATGACTCTCTCCTGTCTCTGAAGATTTCCCTTGCAAGTCATTCATTAAAGAGTTGGTAACCAACACAGTGAAAAGACTAGGTAAAAAGCACCGTGAACATGTTTTCCCATACCATTCTTCCTGTGTGTTTGCTGCCTCTGGCCTCAAACTGTACAAATGAAAGCTTGTTTGATTTATGTCAAAAACTATATATAAAATATCATAGGGGATCCACAGAGAAACAGAGTCACTGTGGGCTTTGGTTTCATTATCCATTGAGGAATAACTGACTACAGCCTTGGAGTATGTAAAACTGATCAAAGCCCTTGCTTCCTCATATGCAAAGAGAAACCCACTGTAGATTTCCTGTTTCATGCTTCAGTGCCAAAACACAATGAAAAAAGTTCTAGATGAGCATGTGAATTATTCTAAAACATTGTTAAATCAAATCTGATGGTTATGCACATTTGTGAAACTCATCATTTGAAATGTCAAGTCACTGACAGCAGTGTGTCCTGAGGTGTGATGTATATTTGTGATAATTATTTGCTTTTTAAAGTTATGTATCATCTGCATCAAAACAGGATTTTTCTTAAGTATGCCTGAAATGTAGAGATGTCAGTGCCAGCTGTGTTATTCAGATCTGGGTTTTAAACACCCTTTGCCAGGAAAACACGGAGTCAGGGTATGACTACAATGCCATTTTTAAGGCACTCTGAGTTATTTTTCATTTTTCTTTTAAAACTGTATGCAGTGTGGCTGATGGAGAATGATTACTAGCATTAATAATAGCTGCAGTGATTTCTACTCTGTGTAGTATATGCAGCATGATGCATTAAGGAAAATAGCATAGCAATAATTGTTGTTATTCTTACTTCGGTATTAGCAAATGATAAACTCTTGGGATTTATTGGAATTCAGTATTCATATCTCTTCTGTGGCTCTTAGAGTCCTCTTCTCTGGTCATTTCAAAACTTTTTTGAATGAAACTGAAGGCAGTTGGCTCTGTTGTTGGGTAAGTTCTGCTAACGTAGGAGGGCTGTCTCCTGAGTGTTAAAAAGACCATTTGCAAATCTTCAGCATCTTCTTCCTTGACAGCAGAAGTTACTACGCAGAATGGTTTAGATGATGCTGAAATGAAATTTTACAGGAGATCCACAATCTTCCAACAGGAGACAAGGTAGGGAATGGCAGTGACTTGAAGGGACCCAATAGCAACTTCCCCACCTTTTCTTTCTGGAAAGTGACACTGTAAATCAGCACCCCACCAGTGTCTGAACTCAATCTTTTTTCCTATCTGAAAAGAAATTCTGTGAGGAGACTGCAGAGAATCTGGCAGCTACCTTACTCCTGCTATTTCCTGACAGAAAATGTTATAAGAAAATTGCCCAGATGAACAAAATTATCAGGGCGCTTGCAGATATTCTAATCTGTGCCATGACCGGCAAGAAGTACCATAGGAGATGGATCAGGAATCTTAGCTGTAGGGGAGCTCAGAGCTATTCTAGTTCAATCAGATTTCACAATTTGCTCTAATGAAGACTGCTGGCAGAAGTTCAAAGCTACTCCAGGTCTCGACTCTCCCTCCACATTACTATAAAAATGTCTGTAGAAGTGTTAACTGCAGAGGAGCCAAAAGTTGTTTTGGTTCCAGCCTTTCCCAGCAGGAGTAACTGAGAAAATAGAGTAGGAGTGCTAGTTCTGCTCACAGCTCCCTCAGCCTCCTGTAGAACACCAGAGACGTTGCCGGGAACATGGCAAAGTGTGCCCAATGCTGTCACCCCTCAGAGCTCCTGCAGCCTCAGCCACTCCCTCCAAACACCACTGACACGGATGCAATGGCTCAGTAACTCCAGAAGTCTTTGGAATTACCATCAACCTCAGTTGCTGATAACCTGAAGGCTGTTTGAGAGGCAGCAGGTATCAGGAGGATGGCTGTGCTCAGCCAGCATTGATTTCTTCAGCCTTTTGTCTGTATCTGCTTTCTGTCTCATTTGGAGGTGGTTACTGTTACTACACGTAGCATGAATCATGTCTCTGTTAAAAAACAGAGCTTCAATTGTCTTACATAACCCCTGGTAACTGCATGTCTAATAATAGCAAGCCATTTCCAGGTAGGGAATCTGTCTGTGTCCCAGACCAGACACATCCACATGCACGCACACACACATATTCATATTACTTTCTACAGCTCACTTCTGGGAAGGAGTGAGCTTTTCACGTGCAATATGACAGTTCTGAGCTGCAGAACCAGACAACTATTATTTTTAAATGCCATTTTCACTTATTGCCTTGAGAAGCCAGTCCAGTACATGCAACTTGCTTCTCAGCCCAAGCAGCAAAAAGGGGCAAAACCAAAACCCGACAGCTCTGTTTGGTTTTGAGAGAACATTGAATGGTGAGGGCTATGGTTGAATCCTGTCCTGAAAGCTTGAAACTTTCCAGATTTTAGCTCTCCTTCTGTCTCTTAGGGAAGGCCCACATTTTAATCAAGTTGGTACTTCTCATAGTTCTGACAAACCTTATTTTTCCTCCTCTCAGTTTCCCCCTTGGAAAAGTAAACAACAATACGCAACCCCCTCATTACTGCCAGCCTAATGGAGAATGGTGCAAATTAATGATGACGTCTTCAAATGAAACTTCTTTATAAATTAAAAATATAATTATTTTTGTAATCCATGAGTGGTCCACAGAAAGGAGGAGTTTCTGAAGATTACTATGGTGTCACAAAAAATCTGAACTTTCATTCAGTAGGAGGTTAAAGAAGAAATTTTCACTGGAATGTTGCTGCTTTTCTGTGAGATATTGAACTGCCCATCCTTTTCCCAATGAGACAACATTTTTCTGCAGACAAACACGATTCAGGTCCATCAACTATAGTATCCTGATTTTGGTGAATAACAAACACAAGACTCTTCAGAAGGAGGGAATCACAGAATCATAGATATCTCGAATTGATCCTATGAGGATCATCGAGTCCAACTCCCTGTTCCTCGCATGACTAAAACTAAATCATATAACTATGAGCACCATCCAGGTGCTTCTTGAACTCTGAGGGACTTGGTTTGCAAATAGAGTGGTTCTGGACTGTTTCACAAGGTTTTCCAAAGAAACCTGTTCCTTCTGACCTCTCTTTCCATCAATCACCATATCCAGGCATCTAAGAATGGATTATATGGTATCACCAATGTAAGAGCCAGGCTTCAGTCATCCTAAACTTCTATATTATCTCAGTGTAAGAGAGGAACTGAAGGCAGGGATTTGGTTTCAGTTTCACTTTGAATTTGTTCAGCTTTGAGATTTCAGTTTAGGTTCATTTCTTCACATTGTGTGAATAAAACACATGTGAATAAGCAGTTAAAAACTTAACTGATCACATAATAAAAAATGTTCTCCTTGAGCTTTCATTTCTAAATCTATTATCTTTCTTAGCTTAGATAATCTTTCTTGAAAGTTTGCTGAGATTATTTGAAAACAATAAAACTTAGTGGATCAGATGTCAGAATCTGGTTCTATGCCTACTTCTGACCAAGACGTACCAGGTAGCCAGGCAGTATCTTTGGAGGAATCATACTTTCCTATTTCTTGGGATCTACGGACAATAACTAACAATTTGGTATTGTTATTCTGGGATCAAGTGTCTTACTTCTTGGATCTACAAATCACCTTACAGTAAAGTCTGAACTGAACTAAACCTAAATCGTACTTGAACTCACAAACTGACTAGTCTGGCCAACAAATGCAGACCAGCTGTCATGGATGCCCTCCCACTAACTTAGTCTATGATACTCATATGATCTCACACAGATTTCTGCAGGTGCAACAGGGAAAAAATTGGACTGGTACTTTTATTTGTTATCAAATAAAAGCCTATGGTTCAGCAGCAAAAAAACCCAAATCAAACAAGAAACCTGCTGAGTTGTAAACGGTAGGTTATCAGTGTCGTGCAGTCATGAGCTGACTGTGTTACTGCCCTAGGGTAAGAAGTTCTTACCTTTTCTGTAGGAAGTAAAATTAATTTGCCTTCACTGTCTAGTAATCCCATTGTTAAGTAGTAAGAAATTCAGATATTGGCCACTCTGCGTTACAACGTATTATTTAGAAAGTTGAAAGAGAGAAACAAATGGAAACCCTAGAACATGCATCAGTTGCTGAACTTTCAGCATTCCTGCTAAAAAACCAGTATTGCCCAGATTCCAGCTAAGCATCTGAGAACACAACGGATCTTGTGCACTCAGGTTATTTTTATTAGGGCTGAAACTCCTGTAGGAAACACTTTAACTGGTGACCCAGTAAAGGGTTAAACAAAAGTTGGACTCAAGTTTACAAAGCCATCTGAACTGGCTTCAAGTAGACATGAAACATCTATGCATCTGGAAAACGGAACTTGCAATTGACTTTTCTGTACCATCTGCTCTCAAGAACATTTTCTGCTTGGGAGTTGCATAAGCAAGGATAAAAAGCACACAAACAACTTCCTGTACCATGTTTTTGGTCACTTATAATGACGCATTACAAAGCAAAGCAGCTAAATATGCACAACTGTGCCTCACTCCAGATGACAACATGTATTATATAAGAGTAATGCCTGACAGAAAGACACTTATTTTAAGATATCATGACACAAAGAGCACCCAAGGGGAAATATTCACTACATGTGAGAGTTGGGGGCAAGTGCCAGGGAGAGTTTTGCCTCCATCTCAAAAGGCCAAGTGTAGTTCAGAAAAATCAAAAAGAGGACTTTTTTGCCTTACAAAGTAAAATGACAGAACTTGTTGCACCTTCTTCTGTAAAGGGGAATTTAACTTGTAATGAATGTAAGCTTTTTGTTGTTATTTAATGTCACTTTGATGCATTTTAGATTCAAAATTATTCTTATCCCAAAAGCTTTCAAAAATATAATTTGTTTAGACTAGCTTTGTTTGCCTGTTGGGAAGCCATGGCCTGATTTAATCTTGTATTGTGGCATAAATAAAACAATATCCACAGGAATTAGAGTAGTTTAACCAGAATAAAAATATCTACCTCTCCAAATGAGTCCCAAGCCTTTAAAACTGTGTATGTGTTGGCCTCTCTCTTTCCAGTGACTGCACTAATGGAATTGCATGGAGACATATGGGGAAATCCCAGTACCTGTGCAAACACAGGGAACTGCTGAAGGTGAAGAGGGACTAAAGCCTAGACTGGAGTAGGCTGTGCAGCTAAAGAAGGCAGTTTGCCTCTGCTTTGCTGTATTTTTGAAACTGAAGTCGAGATGAGTTTCCCCACTAATGAACAGGCTCGGGCTATCAGTCCACAGCCGTTACCACAGGATCAGCTGGCAGTATAGATCTGACCTGGTTTGGGCATGGGCACGTGATCACATTACTGTTAAATTAGCAAGAGTTTGTATTGCTGCAAGAGAACAGACGATATATAATCTAGCCTGAAGTCAGAGTGGCGCAGACAGGTGATACCTGATCTGATAGAAAGCCTGCGATATAAAGTTAATCCATTTGTTCTGAAAACATTCAAATCAGTATGTGAATTTATCCCAGATAACACTTTGTGTTACATCGCTACAGTGGTTTTGATACAGTTTTATGACTGAGATCCACTATGCCATCAAACCACAGCTTCAGAAATGGATTTTGCATGGAAACAACCAATTCTATCAATCTACAGGGTAAATCTGGGGGTGCAAATAGCTCCAGGGGAGACAAAATCTCCCCACCTGAGAAGCAGACTGCCTTTTTAAAGATGAGCCATGGAAGAATAAAGGGGTTCACTTCCAAATCAGTACCTGTTACTTTCCATGGGCCAAAAGGACTTAGAATGCCAAATTTTCTTCCTACCTTCAAAACACAGTGGTTTTATTGTTAATATAGGGTTTTTCTAGATAATGGACCCTGTAATTTAGAATCTGCAAGATTAGATTATTCTCAGGAGACAAGTCCATCTCCAAGAAAACATCTCTGCCTGTGGCAACACATTCTCAGATTAATGAAAACTGCTTTAAGATTTCAGCTGAATTAAGAAGGTGCACAGTTCATACAGGTCACCTCTGCATAGGAGGGAACATCAATATGTTTTCTGTACCTATAATTCATTAACAGCAAAACTTGGTTCATATCCTCTTGCTACAGCATCCTTCCTTTCCTGCCTAGCCCCCTTCCTGACTCAAATGCCTTACACTTCCATCCATCAGAAGGACACCACATGAAATTTTGTCCATAATTACATTGGCAAGTCTCCTTTGGGTTTCGTGGAAGTTACATACTCATAAATAGGAGCAGAATTTGGCCCTCTGTCTTTTCAAAAGGAAGACTAACGATCAAATAATTTTCTCACATCTCTGTTTGCACTTTCACAGTCTGGTTACATTGATTTGTGTCTCATAAGTAGACATTTCCTTTGTTGGTTACAAATCAATGTTATAGACCTAGCCTGCCTGCACATTTTCCCCTTCCCTCTTACTGTGAGAAAAACAAAGTGCAGCTTCAATTCTTCTTGCTTTATAAATGTGAATTTCCTTGATGAAGCATGAGAGAAACACAGATAAAATTCCAGCTCTCCCTCAAAAAACAGGAAACGCCTGTGCTTAAATTTCTAATTACCAAGATGCTTTATGGTATGATAAACACCTTTATCATTCCAGTCCTGCCACTGCTTTGTTAACCTAGTTATAATCCTCTCCTTCAGATATCACAAGGTTTCCCAGAGCAATCCAATGTAATATCACAGACAGTTATGACTTCATGGCATGAGTAAGGAAAAAGAGGAAAAGGTTTTAGTCTTCAGCAGGACTGAGCTGCCACACAAATCTCCAGGAAAGGATGGAAAAGACAAGGGTTTGCAATTGGTGCCTGAGAGGCAATGAGCTTTTTGACTGCAGTATGAAAATACAACGGTGAGGATAGATGAGTATTTTACTACAAATGGATACGCATGATAATAGAAAAGAAGTAGTAAGAAATAGAGCCATCAATAAGAATATACCAAGTAAAAGAAAGTACAGGTGTAAATGTGGAACATATCAGTTTGATTTTCCTTTATTAAAGGAGGAAAAAAAAGTTTAAAAAAAAAGAGTAGAAGCAGCCTCAAATCAATCTCATCAATTTTAATACTATGAAGAAGTTTAACAAGTGACAGTTCCACCAATTTGATGGAGGACTCATGACTGCTGAAATAAAAATAGAAATTTTTTAGAGCTGGCATCAATAATAATAATAATGATATGGTTTAAAGGATGTGAGATCAAAAAGGAAAAGAAAAATTTTACAAATATGAAACAAGGCTTGCTACACTGCCGTCACCACCATCAAAGAACATCCTCAGAAGTCAAAAGGGAATTCTATTTATTTTAAAGAACAGCACTAGGAATCAGGAAATCTGGGTCCTACTTACACCTCTTCTGGGGAATCTATGCTTGGCCTTGAGAAAGATATTTCAGTGCTCTGTGCTTCAGCTTCTCCGTAAGGCCAATCAAGACAATAATAGCTCTACTTCACAGGCATCTTCTAAAGGTTAACTCATGGGTGCTGAGCAAAGAGCTTTAAGGTATTTATGTAGAAACTGTACATGGAAGGAAAGACAAAAAATAATGTAAAGATTTGGGAAACACTTGAAAAAGAGATTCCACAGCTCAACCACTTCCTGGAAATCAAAAGAAAAGAACAAATAACTTCCTTTTTTGTATTTTATTTCCAAAGGAAGTGTAAAGCTTCCCAGCTAATTGGCAAAGAAGTTGCCCCTGCAAACATCATCATACAAGTGGTAACAGAGAGCCCTGGCTGGCTGCATCCTTAAAACATTGTGTACACATGCCTGTGTTATCCCAGTGAGGTAACACCATTCTACTGGCCTGATAAAAACAGAGATGAGGAGAAGTTACGACTACTTGGAGAGTTGTCTATTTGCACAGACTCTTGACAGCAGCAGTTCAGGCGAGAAACCATATTGCTCTAAGACTCTGGGGACCAACCATTCAGTCTCTGTTCCACCAATCCACAACCTTAGGCAACTACCTTTTTGCTTGCGTTTAAAGTAGGTCTGGCTTTCTAAAAATTTTGAGTTTTCTAATAGTAGACGTGGTTGAATAGGCCTTGATAGAGTAAACCCATAAACTAAATCAGAAGTAAAGAAAAAGAGATAAAAAATAAGAATGCTAAAATGAAGAGAATTATAAAAGCAAAACAAAATTATTCTGATTTAATACAACTGTAATACGACTTTTCCAAACCATTTTACTTAGACATAAATGACAAACAGAAGACACAAAATACCATGAGTCAGATCTGCAGAATCAAATAGGTTCACTGATGTTTGTCACAACTCTTGTCTCTAGTAAGAGTTAAGAAAGAATTCAAGAGCCAGAACTGCCCAAACTCTGGTTAGTTTACTGATTAAGAATATATCTACCAAAAACCCCAAGCAGTGATGTGTTACTAATCCAAAAGGACTACCACAACTATGTTCATCTACAGGACAGAGAGAACTCAATATACATTCCAATGCAAATATATTTATAGCTGCTTATTTACAGCATATGGTGCCTTCCACTGTATTCTGCATATTTTTCATATCTTGCACTATCAAAGTTAGCAGACAGTGGAAAGGTATGTATCTTTTTCTTATCTTATCCTGAACAGGCTTTGTAACAAGGACATAAATTCTGTCTTTTCAATACTAAGCTACAATTAGCACGGAGGTCACGACATCGCAGTTAGCACAAAGGTCACAAGTAGTGTTGCTACTCAGGGGGTTCCACACTAGAGGTAAGCATGAACCCAAAGCACTCTGGGCATATGGAAATGAAAAAGCTTTTTTATGTCTGCATATATGCATGTCAAGAGTAAACATTTAATGAGCAATGATAACAAAAACCCCCCACTTTCATAAGCATTACAAGGATCAAAATATTTAATTGTCAGATGGACAAGGTAGGTTTACCTGGTGGAGAGCACTGTAGGTAAATGAAGTCTTGCCTTTTACATTTCATGCATTTTAAGAAGCTGCTCAGATTATTTGTTTACTTTAACCAAATGTCAGTTCTTTTGACAGTAAGCGCTAGAACAAAATTTGTAGTGGAATGCATACACTTCCAAAAATTCCAAAACATCTCAACAGGTTGTTTCTTTTTGGTTCTTTTTATATGGATAAACATCAAAAAGTGAAATATCTGGGCATAATTCCCCCAAAGACTGGGAAGAAGTACCCAGAACGAGCATTTTGCTGCAGGTGCATGTTACTTTGAAATCTAGTCTCATGAAGACTCATTACAGGACAATATGATTCACCTACCCAAACTTTTACAAAAAAGCCTTGGATAGACTTAGGTAACTAAAGCTGAGTGCCTGTTTTTGCTGCACATTGGAGCAAGTAGCCTCAAAAAACTCAGCCCACAGGATTGGCTCTGAGAGCAGGGGGAGCTGAACTGTTAACTGCAGTATCCAAAACACACGAACCATGAGAGGATTATACTGAGCTCTGTGACAACTACACTTGAGGAAAATGAGGGAGGAAAGGGGCTGAAGGAACATGAAAGGAAAATGAACAAATTCAGATCAATGGAACAGACCTAGAGGCTTCTAAAGAGGATCTTTTAAAGAGCCACAGACAATGGCCACAGTCTAGACTGAACACACAGAGAAAAGTCAAGACAAATCATCACCATTAAAAGCTAAGTAATCACATCACATAACAGCAAGATTACAGCAATAGTGTCTCTGTCTCTGCTCTGAGGTGAAATCACCTGGAATGTGAGATTTGTTTCTGGGCACCTCCTCATCAGAGTGATTGGAGAGAGTTCAAAGAAGAGCCATATAAATGACCAGCGTGGTGGAAAGACTGAGCTATTAGAGAAAGAAATGAAGAACTACACCTGCAATAGCCCAGCTACAATGCCAATGACTATCAGATGAAGGGAAAGGCATGAAAACAAGCTTCATATAATTGAAAGGTGCAAATGCCAACAACAAAAAAGAGAAAAAAAGAAACAAAAAGGGAAAGAAGAGAGGGTACCTAATAATAAAAAGGTGTACAGATAAAATCAAGACCAGTAACATAAAGCTGACATTCCAAAGAGCAAATAGCGTAAGCCTGAAGAGTAATATACTTAGGGAAGGAACTGAAGTTTGACGATGTATTTAAAACTGACCTAGACAAAACACTAGACATGTGATGCACACACTATCCTTCACTGGCCCTGGGAAGATGGGCTGAGCAGGTCTTGATTGTTTTTCCAGTTTGATGACTCCAAGGTACACTCTGATTTTGTGGCCTAAAAGCCATCTGTAAAAATATGGAAACCCATGAAACACACTTTGGCACGTTAGATGATGATTAACCAGAAGGAGACTAAATTCATGTTCATTGGATAGCTTGTGAATTAGGTAGAGCTGTATATGAAGAAAGAAGTAAAACAGCAAGAAGCAAAATCTAGCTAGTTGAGGAAAGAACTTTTAGCATCAGACAGTACAACGAGGAATAGCCACACAGCAGAGTGGATAAATAATCCATTGCATAAAAAGAGAATAGCATGTATGGATCAGGCAACAAGATGTGAGAATGGAATTGGGGAAATGACTTCAAAGGATATGTGACCTCCTGAACCATGAGTTGACTAGGCTATGGAAAGCTTAAATGCTTGCATCACAAATCCAGAAACCTGATTGTGCAAAAAGGGAGCTAGGCTCTCTAGAAAGCATCCTAAGAAAGTCAGTAACAGACAGATAGAGTGAGCCTTGAACCTTTTCATACTACTGAATGGATATAAGAAAATAGAAGAAAAAATAATACTCCACTTACTTGAGTATTAAAACACTGCAAAAAGCTGCACACACAGACAAATGTATATTAAAGTCATGCAGGGGGTGGCAGTGGAAGGAGTGCAAGTGTCTAGACAAGATGAGGTGAAACACTGCTGTCACTTCCAATCCATAAACCCCCAGCAGCAAGGAGTGCAGACAGGAAAACCACCAGCTAAACCTGAGACACAGAAATGATTACATTTCTGACTGATTTCAGCCTGCACTGGAAATAATCCTTAGTTATTATAACTGGAAAGTAAAGGACTTATGGGTGAAAAGCAAGGGGTAGGTACAGACAGAAATAAAATTGTTTTTCTTGACAGTTTAAAGTGGTTGTGTTATCAAAGAGAAAAATTAGGTTAATGATATCTTCATTTGAGTTGTGTCTGTTTTTTATGTTTTCTGGAAGCAAGGGGAAAAAAGACAACCTCCTTTAGACCAGAGACACTAACTGATTTAATTCTTCTATGCTTACTTCAGATTTGGTGCTGCCATGTAGCCCTGACAAGGCAGCACCTTCCCAACACTGCTAGCTTGGCCTGAGGTCTTATGAGTACAGCTCTGCTGACTGTCGGATCCTTCCATGTTGTGAAAGAAAAACATCTCATGGAGTTTCACGATACAAAGATCATATTGGCTTCTGAGTTATTCTTCTGCTAATATTCCTTGTTGGTCAAGTATGACACCCAGAAGACTATTTCCCTTTGCTCTACCTTCAGGAGCACAACTTCTTCAAAGATGCATTTTGATGCTGAATTTGGAATTGAGCTGGTTGTACCAGCAATGGTGCTTCCTGCACAAAATGGCAAACATAAATGCAGCACTGATTACTTTGCAAATCATGCCCTGAGGCTCGAGGTCCAATGAAACAGTGATTTTAGAGGCAATATCAGATAAGGTATTCTCATTACTCCCCAGGCCATTGCAAAAAATTACTCCCCAATCCCTGCAAAAATTTATGATTTAAAGAAAGATTGGTTGTCTCCGCTCATAGCCCAACTCTACAAACAGCTGTGCTGGCATGAGTGGGGGAATTGTGCAATGTGTCGGCAAATCTGAGCAGCCAAAGAGGGAAATTTTTTCAACTGGTTTGGTCCCTGAAGCCCATGTGTCGACAAACCACAGCCTGTGCACCTTATTAGCTTTCTGCAGGTCCCTGCTAACTAATGGTATGTACCTGTCCATCTGCAGAGCCAAAAATAGCTACTTTTAAAGAACAGAAAGGAATGCCTGCTGAGCCTGACAGAAGACAAGCCCACCATGTATCTGCCTGATGCTGTGGAGTCCTGTGACAAAGGTGGCTTGAGGCAGTGCATTTATTTTCCAGCTGATGTGCACTGATAACCTGACCTCTACACTTCCAAGATTCGTGTAATATTTCATCACTTACCTCAGCTTCTACTGGCCCCATATTCTAAACCCCCATGTACGTCACAAAGGACCTTCCAAGCAGCTGACAGACAAAACACTTCTGACACCCATTCTGGGTAGGATAACACTTAAATATGAGAAGGAAATACAATGCTGCTCACTCCCCCAAGTGCAAGCTAATTTTAAAGTTAATACTGTAAGTCCTTATTGATACAATGTTTTAATTACCTTCAGCCTGTCCAAACCAGCAGTCCTAGCTCTATGTGTACTGCTGATATGACTGACAGCTGAGAGCTTTTCTAAACACCAAGCATAACATCGCAGTCACTAGCGACTCAAACTGCCTAAAATGGTGTGATTTTTATCACTTTGACAAAACTTACAACAACTCTCTTTAAGTGTAAAGGGATTTTTAAAATTTACTAAGATTTATAAAATAAGCCTACCTAAAAGTTTGATGTGTGTATGCAAATTATCTTCAACATCACAGTCTACAACTTCCTTGTGAGAGGAGGAGGAGGAGGGGCAGGCACTGATCTCTTCCCTGTGGTGACCAGTGGCAGGATCTGTGGGAATGGCCTGAAGTTATGTCAGGGGAAGTTTAGGTTGGGCATTAGAAGAAGATTCTTCACCCACAGGGTGTTTGGGCACTGGAACAGGATCCCCAGGGAAGTGGTCACAGCACCAAGCCTGACAGAATTCAAGAAGTGTTTGGACAATACTCTCAGGTACGTGGTGTGACTCTTGAGGAGGGTCCTGTGCAGGGCCAGGAGTTGGACTCAATGATCCTTGTGGGTCCCTTCCAACTTGGCATATTCTGTGATTCTCGTATATACAAAGAACAGTCTGCCTTTGCCTTATACCAACATTAAAAAAGGTCTCTCCGCTCACAGAAACAAGCTTGGCCCTCCTTTCCTCAGTTTACACAGCCTTCCACTCAAGCCTGGGAAAACAGATAGGGCTTTGCCCCCAGTATAACAATATCTGATTTTCTCTGAAGAAGGGTACACCAATGTAGCCAGTGAGATAAGGCATGCAAGAGAATCAATGGCAGAGCTAATCAGGCTAATTCAGCTGTTAAGAAAGCAACCAAACCCCATAAAGCCCCTCAAAGGTCAAAAAGCATCTCCTAGATTATGCCTGAGAATGACCTGGAAGTCAGTGTCATCCAAAGAGTGTTAATATATTAAATTCAGTGGCAGAAAAAATTTTATGCAAGCAAGAACTTGCTCTGTATACGAGCTGAAGTTTTTAAACCATCCCCCACAGAGACAATCATAGTAGGATTCACAATGAGAAAGATCGTGTTACAATTCCCCACCAGATACTAATGCAAACAACACCATGTGTCTATATTCAGAAAGCATCTACATTTCTGACAAGTCTAAGATTTCTGAGACCAGAGCAACAAAAGACAGTCAAATGCAAGTAAGTCTTAATTTCCAAATACAGGTATCTTGACATCCAAAGGGTGTAAAGTTTTTTGGTTTTTTCTCTGGCTCATAGAGTATTAGGTATTAGAATACCTAATCTCTATTTTATGTCTAATTCAGTTCCTACTAAAATAAGAGATGCTGGTGGACCCAAATGGGAGTCTTGGAGATTTCAAAAAACTTTAGCCATTATTGGGCTTGGCTGGCTATGATACATAAAGATGATTTTTCAGGCAGAACTAATGAGCATGGCTCCACCCAATGCAAACTGTGGTCCTGCTAGAGCAGTCTCTTTAGTAGAGACCTGTACACCCTCCCCTGTGTACCTGACCGTCTGTATACTGCCAGTGTAGGTGCACCTACTGCTGGTGCAACAGATGTTAAAGCAGGAAAACCTGACTCCCAGGGCAGAGGATTAATGGGGCATTAACATCAAGGCCCCAGTTGTGACCATTTAAATGCTAACAGCTTTAAGTAAGTTATCCAAAACACGAGCTTACAGTGTGTGCCACTAGAACTTTATTATAGGACATTTGGGGCCAAAACTTGCCCCAGGATATGGATGAAGTCATCCTGATGATGCTAATGGAAATCCATGTGCTATATAATAAAAAGCAACTGGTTCTAAACAGGGCTATTTTAAATCAGAATGTAACAGGTTATCTTTTACTGAACAGTCCCTTTACTGTTTACATTAAGAAAAATTAATCATGTCACAGTTGCCTGGATTCATCAGCTGGGCTTTAGTTTATATTCTTCACTAACATTCCCAGAAAAATGGTTAAAGAAAAGCTTGGTTTTAAAGCCTAGCAGGTTGAATTAATGTTCTGTTAAATCTGGCAGATTTTGTCCATGGTTCTTTATTGACCCTTGTATTTCCCCTTTTGACACTATTGTGATGCACCTTTTCCCATCTAAAGTTCACTTCATGGTCCAGAGATGTTTTTTGACTGAGGAGAGTGTATTTTCACCTCCTCCTCACCTCCCAGAGCAGTATTTCAGGGCCCATCATGAGGTGTGCCATTAAAGCTAAAGCATGCTCATGGCTCCTCTCACATTGCGGCAAACAGATCTGTGAGATTTCAAATCTGCTGAGCAGCAGCAGGTAAACACAGTTTTTGTTTTAGCAGCTCAGTTACAGCTAAGTGAGCATCTGCCCTGGCTGTACACAATAAACCTTCTATTTCAGAGGAGTATAATTGTCATTGCATTTCGTTGGCCTTTGAAACTTGGAGCAGGACGCTTCAGCCTGAGGGTCCACTTCAGTCTTTAAGGCACTAAAAAACCCACATCCTTGACTGCTTACTATCATTTGCAATTACTGATATCTGTGTAAAATGGAAAGAAAATATCACACTACGTAAAGCCTCAAATGATCACCTGGCTTGGGATTCATACACAAGAGGCAAAACGACAGAAATTCAGTATTGTTACATGGCTGTGGCACTTTTTATGTGCAATATATTGAGTAAAACTCTGCTGTCACATTAAAGATTTTCTTATTCCTGTTGACAGGTTAGGAGGCTCTAGAGAAGTGTCTTATCAGATGCTACTTTTCAGTTTTAATGAAACTTTCTGAAAAGTGGGAGCTGAGCTGCCTCCATATGCCACTTCTCTTCTAGGAACTTCACTTGAAGTTATGGACCTGCTTCCTTATATGCAGCCCTTCGTTTCCCCCCCAAAAAGACTTTTATATCACGAACATATATATATTTTCTTCAGGAAACGCATTAGCACTTCTTTCTGGTTTATGTCTCAACGCATGGCACAGAAGGAACTTTGAAAGCAAATCTGTGGTGAAATTCAAGACAGGAATGTAGCATGTATGTGTTCAGAACAGAGTTTCTGTGGTATGAAGACTGCAAAGTAATCGGCAACTGATCCAAAATCTTAGAATGAGCAATTTGTGGCAATTTCTTCTATGTAAAGTTATCTATAGCATGTAGGGAACAAACACATACATGCATACGTGTCTTTGACAAAAATACCCAACCTCTTGGTACACACTGATATTGAATGGTATATGCGTAAGACTTTAATAAAATGTTTGGGGCCCATGCTAACTTTGATTTGTAGAGCTTTGAGTCATGCAGCCCATGCTAATGTTACTCTATGCTGCTATGAATACAGAGAAGAATTTTTAAGACCAGCTCGGTGTGTTACACTCATAACTCTCATTTTATTTCAATTTAAATTGTGTGTTTAATCTCTTTTGAAGGTTTCAAAGATCCTATCCACCTCTTTTTTTGAGCACAGGATCTCATGAAAGCATGCATTGTAAATTCCATTCCACTGTGTTCCTCCTTTTTCCACGCTTCTCTTTCTGCCTGTCCCTTTATCTGCCTTTTCTGGTCTCTCTTTACTAATTTCTAGTAATTCCTTTAGCCTGCCACCTGTTCTCTGCTTTCACGTATATATTTTGTAATACTCTCTAACATACATCTTTTCCCTGCTGTTCCTACTTAACTCTCCTGGCACCATCAGTGTTCCATGCCACCACAGTACCAGGATTGTAATTTGTGTGTTTACCTTTGCCTTCCATTTACTAGGATAAACTCCCTCTGTCTCACACCTTCACCTTTAGTTAACTCTGATTTCCTATCCTCTTCAATTCCTGCCACTCCAGAAAAGGCAGGAGGAGGAATGAAGTGCTTGCGGAGGCAGTGCTGACTGTCACAGATTGATTGACAATGAGCACGGTGCCTCTAAGCGCTGAGATGCCGCAGTTTGTAGAGTGAAGTGAGACCTTGGTGCCCGGTACGCCCTCCTCAATTGAACAGACATTTTGAGTGTGGCTGCTGAGCACTGTTAGCCCAGTGACTCCCTGTATTCTCCTCACTTCCTTCTCCCAAGCTGTCAGACTGGCAAGGCTCAGGAGAAATCACAGGTTTCTTAATTGCATTTGTGCCTGCACAGAAAGAAAACTTAAATACAGGCTGGTCAGATCTGTACAGATAATGGAGAATATTTTGCTCCATTCTGCATTAGTGTGGGCTCTTTGATTTGTGCCTGGCAGCTTCCTTGTTCCTGAGGACAGAAAGATAAACTGTGGCTTTGTATGGATGGGGAATATGACAAAGCAAAAGGGGAGAAAACGAAATTCATTACATTTATCTGTGCAAACATTTTCTTGTACATTTTACGTATCAAGCCCACTCCATGAGCACATCTATCTTGGATGGCTCTACCTTGTTCCTACATATACACAGATTGGAGCCCTTTATTGGTGCTGATCAGTCTGTCCAGACTCTTCTCACTGCTCCTTGCTCAGAGTCAAAGCATCATGCACTGTTTTCAATGGCTATTTAAGTGGTGAGTGGGCTTTGGCAACCAGGCAGTCCAGAGGGAACGTGCAGCAGCCACAGGCAGTCTGGACTGTGAATCTGACTCAAAAGTGGTCAAATTTTCCTCTAACTGCACAGGATAGACTCACCTTTAAGAGGTCATTTTCTAGTCAAACCAAAGACAAAAGTTGACTTAATCAAGATGGTCCAGTGACTCTTGGGAATCCCAGTGCTGTTAGTGATCGGAGAGAAAGCAGAAGCCACAGATAGTCTTTCCCCCAGGTTTTGGGTGGCTTTATGGGCAGCCTTAGTTTATTTGGCTCAGTGTCTCACAATTACTGAAATAACAAGTTGCTTTCTTCTTTTTATCGCAAAGTCTCATGGGAAGCTTGATTTGCATACAGTGACTCAGAAAGCTGCCTGCTAAGCTGCACGTACTGTATGTCTGTCTGGAACAAGTCAGAGTAATTTGTCCTCTTATTTACAGCAGCCTATTTATAACAGTACGGAGATGACCCAAGGATACACCAAGTCCACCCTCCAAATACCTAGAAAGGGGTTTTTCACACTCATCACAAAGCCACTAGAATACTATAGCTCCCTCAACTCCTCCTTCCAAATGAAGATGATCTCCAAGGGCAACGGGGAGCAGAGTGGATTAGAGCAGGTTTTGATGAAATACATCAGCAAGAATATTTGTTGTGTCATGATCACAGTAAGAATCCACCTGCCCCAAGAGGATACAAAGCCCAAAGGATGGAGGACAAGAGTCCTTGAATACCTATGGATTATGGTATCCATTATTACTATTTTCCCCAGAAATAAGATGTTTGGAAAGGGTTATGTCCTGAGTGATGCAGATGGTTGATCTACGGCTTTCAGGATTTTTGTTTAATGTTTTCCAATGCTCAAAATCCTAGAAAGGAAACTATAAAGTCACAACCTTTCTCAATCAGATAATTTCATCTCCTAATAATATCAGTTTCAGAAAGCACCATATATCATGTATGCAGAAGCAACAGACCTGTAATGAATGATATATGTGTATTCAAAATTAATTTTTCACAGGAGTAATTTTAAGTGTCCTATATTAGCATCTCCTGCTGGCTAAGGTTTCCCCCCAAGAATTAGATTAACAATTCTCCAACCTGTGCACCTTCAAACAACTGCTTCTTCCCAGACAAGGAAACAGGTTTTTCCTCTCTGTTACAGATATAATATTCTTCATTAGAACTGCAGAAGCCTAAGTCTTTATCCAAAATTTTGTCTCATGTACAATTTCTATTTTGCATTAGAAGAAGGTCAGTGTCACTGCTCTGGAGAAGAGAGCAGGTTTCTTAATAAGGCATGTCATGCTTATTTTTGACCCTGTTACTAGACTGAAATTAGTGACTATATGAATACATATAACATATTTAATATACAAATATAAACATATATGTCTGCACACACGCCCATCAAACACTTATACATATTCATGCATGCATATGTCCAAAAAACTCTTTAATTTTATTTTTACATATATATATTTACACACATGTTTGTATAAATACTTATACATACACTCGCATACGTAACTTGTAAGCATTTTACACTCATAGAGCACTTCCTAATCTTTCTGATGTCTCTTTTGTGATATCTAAAGTGTTTGGCTGAACAGCAGTTTTGATTCCTGAAGCAATGATAAATAAAAGTTGTGAATTTTGCAATTCATGATGGAAAGAAACACAAGAATTCTCTATCGAAGCAATACAATCCCTTTGATTTTCAAGGAGGATAAGCAGAACGGGGTTAAAGGTGGCTGTAAGGTCCTGAGAGATCAGCAATGCTACTTACAGTAACACTACGTACAGAAAAGCAATATAAGTAATTTTTCAATTATTCTAACATATGTTTACAGCTTTCCCTATCTCTAAGGCTGGTCATGAAGGATTGGTAGAGTCGACTGTACAACTGATGCAGAATGGAAAAATTTACTCCCTTTTAATTTTTGGTACCCAAGTCTCAATCTCTTCTAGTCATGTTTTTGTTCAGTTGTGTGAGCTGAACAGTCTGGATAAATGGTACATATACCTTTGGCAATACATGAAGGATTCATTTTTTCGCCATTTGTTATTTATACTATGCGTCTGGCCATCTAAGTCATATGCTTCCTGTTTTTAACTGAATGACAAACTTTTCAAGCAGGAGGACAAGATTCCAAGTGATGCAGAAGTGCTCATATCCACAAAAATCTTCACCTGAACATTTTGAAAATGTTCATTAGGAGAAAAATACGGCAGAATAAAATAGAATCTGGACAAGTATGCGCAGATGCCATTTTGTAGTGCTTTGCCTGGCCTAAGATAAAAGACTCAAAATACAAATAGGTGAAATAAGGAACTCTTAATAGTTTTGCAAATGGTTTTACTCTACAAAGAATTGCATGTCAAGAGTTAGAGACTGGCATTAAGATTTTATGACTTTCCAGGAAAGTGATTCTCCCAAAGTTTAAAGATGTTATGCCAGGTGTCAAACATTCTCTAGGTATATCACAGCAGTAAGAACAGAAACCTTCCCACTAATTACTCAGTTTAACCCGTGGGTGCATTTTGTTGTTTTCTGGTAACCTCACTTCAGGTCCTTGAGCCTTCTCCATCCAGAAAGAGTGGGAGAGAAGTGGAGGTAACCAATATGATTATTGGTTGAGAGCAATATAAAGCTCTCTCTTCTCAGAGAAAAGATGTGTTCAGTAGTATGTGACAGTAGTATGTGACAGCAGTGGCAGGCAGCAGGGAATTACATCTTGGAGTGCAGGGAGTTTAAATGATTACTCCTTGGCCTTGGGCAGCCTTTAGACCCACTTGTGCTATGGTCCCTCAGCATTTCAAGAACAGAGCTGGCAAAGAGCTGCTTTCCCACGACGCAAAAGAGCGGCTCATGCCAGAAAAACACCACCTGGAGTGGGCATGTGAGTGGTGGGCAGTGGGGGCTGGCTCCTAGTGCTTTGGACAGAGGAGTCAGAAAGGGTTCTGCTTGGGGAAACACCACCAAAACCATCATAAATGTGAACTTGTCTCTTTATAGTTATGTAGAGTGATCGAACTATTTTCTTGTGCCCATTAACATATTGACAGCCATTCTCAAGAGAGGCTATCTTAGACACTGTGGCTTGGAAGGAAAACAATGGAGAAAAATGTAGAAGATAAACTCCAAGCTGTCAACAATGATTTCTTTTGATTATGAGCAGTGCTGAGATGATATACTACTGACATCAACAGAAGTTTACTTGTACCTCAATATCCTTTAGACACTCAGTTGTGTGTTTAATGCATTCTGAGTCACAGAAACTTCCTTTGCAAAATCCTTTGAAAACTATACCTGAGATTGTGGGGAGAGCTGGGCATCATCATTCTTTTATGAGGGAAGAGCATTTTGTACAACCAAATCTACATTCCACTGCTCTCAAGTTAGGTCTCACTCCATAGATCCACATTCCCAACATTTCTTTTCTAGATACTTATGCAAATCATACAGCTGTAGCATGACCTCATTGCAAGACCTTCAAAATACTTTGTCTCACAAAATCCTTGTAGGTTACTGAAGTGCTAGTATTCCTATCTTACAGGCTAGAAACTAAGGCTTGGAGATGATGTTACTTGCCAGGGTCACAAAAGAAAATAATACGCAAAAATCTGAAAATCAGACTTTGGAATTCTAAGTCAGTGACATAACTATTGGAATAGTCACACCGTCCACTTTGGGATTTAAGACCCTGTAGACCTTTTTCCTCCTGCCCTCCCACATAATTAAACTGGACCTTGAAGCTTTGTAATTTCTCATTAGGTTTTGTCCTGTAATTTTACTTAACAAATATTTTGTTTTGAATACTTTTTTCTCCTCTAAGTTACTTCCACTATTCCTGTTCCACCTTTGATTTTCCTTCTGCACCCACTTGGCTGCAATTGAGATCAGTAGAAGCTGCTGTGCTAGAACTCCCAGGAGTCAGAAAAACCCCACCAAGGACTTTCAAACTTCTGACTCTATGTTCTCCCTTTGCTTCATTGAATTGCTTAAAAATTCATGCACCATGCAAAGTTTAGGTCTAGTTTTGCCATAGGCAGCATAGACTATATTTTGTTATGGCAACATTTTCTGGTGCTGTTAAGGGGGGCACTTCTTCCTATTGCATCGTGCACTTCTGATTTCCTGAATGCTCAGAGAGCTCTGGATATTTATTGAGTCTTTCATAAACCTGAACTCCTTGTCTACATCAAGATTCACTTTCACAGACCAGTTCAGACATGGCTCTTCCCCAGTCCTGTATCTCCTTTCCTCTTTTCTCTGACATTCACTCTTCAAGAGGTCTTACCAGTTGTGTTTTCCCCTCAACTCTACTGCCTTGTGCTTGGTGGCAGAACTGTCACATGCAGCCTAGATCACACTGACCCCATAACTGAGCAATCTTGTATGCCAGCAGCAACAGTAGACTGAGAACATCTCAGTCAGGTGTTGTAAAAAGTGAAGTGTCTGGCAGCCACAAACCTCATTACATCCCTAGCAAAGGCCTTATACAAAATGATGCTCCCCTGATGTAAGAACCTAGTCTTCCCATATTCCTTTACAACTTCAAGTACAATCCTAGAGCCAAACTGATAGCATGTGAGAAGTAGGATGAAGGCTCTTTTCCTGATGGAGACAAATTGCGAATGTTAGCTACTTTCAATACCATGCTCACTGTGCTTTGGCATTTAGAGACATCTTAAGCATGGATTTCTTGGTTTCTATTGTTTGTATGTTCTGCCCCAATGCTATTTCAGTGTAAATTTTAATGAGTGAATTTATTATATAGCTCACTGCACAAAAATTTCAGTTACATTATTAAAAACTCCCTGGTACTGATTTTTGGATCAGATATTTCCTGCATGTATTTTGAATCCACTGTTGGTTATTGAGTAGCTTTTCTTAATTTTTTTTTTTTTGTTCTTGGTCCTGTCTGGAAATAAAGACTGATACGGGTCTGCCCTCAGTACTGCTACCTTTTTTTTTGTCCCCTGTATTCCAGACTACAGCACAGACCTCTCTTAAACCCAGAGAGACAAGATAAGCCTTTTCTGCCTGGCAGCATTTCAGAGACATTAAGTGTAAGAGAGAAGGTAAGTAATTCACCATGCCTCCCCATTTCTGTAATGGGGGAGGACATCTTGATACATTTACAATACTCCTTTGGGGATATTTCATCAGTTATATCTAACTCTAATGGACAAGAATTGATTTGAACTTTCTACTTAGCGTAGAGCTGTAAACAGCTTCACTCCAGGTTGCAGCAATGAACTGGTGTTTTGTAAAATTGAGAGAAATTTGGAAAACTTCTGCATTGATCTATTAAGTAACCTAGTAGCTGAATGATCCAGGGGTTACAAACTTGTCTTTTCAATTTTAATAACAGAGAGAGCAATTGCTAACCTAGATGATAAAATTTTTTGTTCTAACATTTCTCTTCCATTTTTGTCAGAGTACTGGCATTTAAACTATTTCATTTACTTTCCATTGAGATTTGTCAAATCAGGATACAGCCTGAGAAAGTATTTTTATTGTTCTATTTGATGTCAGATGCTTATTTTTGTAGTTCTCAGAGCAAAAAGTCCAGAGAACTCTTTGTCCTGCTGCAGTAATATCTGCTAATGTTTAAAGTCTATCAAAAAATAGCATCCAAGGCTCTTGGGGTATTCCCCCCACCATCAAGTTTTCTATTGGTTGGTACCTTAGGCAGTTTTATTCCTGGGCATGAAAGCAAAATTCCATCATTTTTTAAAATTTGGCAAATACAGTATTATATCTTTGCCAAGGTTTGCAAAGTGAAAATACAGAGTTCTTTGTAGCTCTGCTACGGAGCAACTAAGCAGCTACTGTTATCACATGCTGAATTTTTTAATGCCTGTTGTGTTAGAGATTATCTAGAAAGGTTGAAACTGGGGCAAATGATCACATCAATGATCCATATTTTAAGATGCCTATTTTCAACATATTGATCATCATGGTGAGCTATGAAAGCACTTTTGTAAGGCATTAACAATTCTTTACAGATATAGCCAGAGAAAACAGATGAGCAAAGGAGATACGTTTTATACTAATTCTAAAGTTAGAAATCAGGCAAACGTAAGCAAGAAAAGCCAAAACGATGACCTTCTCAGCTCAACCTTTTGTTCCTCTGAACTAAAGATGTTATTCTGCATGACTGTGTTTCTGCGCTGTTTCCTCACATTGAAGAAAGAGAGAATTGCCTTTTTTTTGGTGCATCATCATCAGGAACTGCTGCTGAAACAAGACAATAGCCTTGAAAGCTTTACTATGGGGCCACAGAATTGCCTCTAACATAGGCAGGGCAGAAGATGTCAGCTGCCACCACCATCTGACATTGAATGGGATCCCAACCTATTTCCAGCTGGCATGAACACTGAGAGCCTAATCCTCACAGGCCTTTCTTATTTTGGTAGTCTAACTGACACTGATGATACTGCCCTTTTGTTACCAATTTTTCTAGTTTCTAGCAAGAGATGACTTGAAGATATATTGAAACAAAATGGCAGAAGTCAAGACTGCCACGAGACTACTGTAACTTTGATACTGTGAATGGTGGGGTAAATAATGAAAAACAGCCTATGTGCCTTCAGAAAGTTGAGAACCACAGTATTGGATACACAGCTTCTGTACCTCTGGCATTTTAAGAGAGAAAAGCTGTTAATTTCCTGCTGGTCCCATGTCAGAGCAGCGTTTTTGGCATTCATCCAGCACCAATTTAAGGAGTTAGTAGAAAAACTAGGTCTAAAGTTTAAAGTCTAAATTTTGCTCCCTGGTTTCTACTGGTGCTACAAATATGGCAATAGGGAAACTGGACTACTGCTATTAACAGGCTGTGTTCTTGTCTGCAGTTTGTAAACATCTGATTAAATTGTGTATTTCCATATTATAAGGGTCAGGTGAACCACGTTGAATGCCAATATGTTTCTGCTTATTACTTTGGTGATTTTCTTCTCGATATATTTTTTAATAGTTCAGTTTAACTTGATTTTATAACAAGAGACAGAGCTGTATTTTAAGTGTTTTCTAATGAATTGCTCTAAGATACACATTTCTTGACCCAGTACCTCAATTTAGCATCTTTCTTGAGACAAATTTGCAATTTGGGAATGGCAGAAGATGAAGAGAGAGAGGTGCTAGCACAAAGGATTTCATCTGAATACTTCACATTCCAACACATTTCAGGGAGAAACTGCTAAAAGGAACTGGCTCTTCTAATACACTCCTTATCGTGAAACCACAAAGACAGACTGGAACGAATTTTTAACTTCTGTAGTGATAACATTTGCCCCATCTCTTCTATCCTCATGGATATCCTGGGAAATGGATCCTGGATGCAATACACAATGCTAGCTGCCAATTACTGCTTCACAGACCAGCACCTAGCTGGTAGTGGGAAGCAGCAGAACCTCCTGGCATTCAGTACTTTAGAGGGTGCCCATCCGCAGAGATGACACCTGGGACCAGAGGGATGGCCTGTTTGCTCAGGAGGCATTAGGCATTGAAGCACTCAGGCATGGACAAATTCTTCCAATCAAGTGGAAAGAGCCTACGAGAAATTATCTATGGTTTTAACCATAGTGGTAAACAATTTACAAACTACCAAGGTTTGCTAAATTAACTCGAAAGATGACCACTTGGTCTTTCAAAGTAATTGAGCAATCTTTGAATTTCCTTATTTCTCCAACTAATTTTAAGAACAGATTGCATTTTTTGGTTTGGTTGCTGTTTTATTTTTGGCTAGAAGCACCTACACCTTCTTCTCAGTTCCTTGAATGCTCTAGGATTCATATGAAACATAATCCTAGATGATACATCACTACACCCCCTCTGTGGAATGTGTCTAAAAAGGATCTTAATCAGCTCAAAATCATGATGATCTCCTCCAATATAAACAATGATGACAAAAAAAAAGACATTCTTTACAATGCCTCAGTATTCCTATCCTTATGTCTTTCCTCTTTTCTTTGATAGTGTCTATTCCCCCTCAAACTGAAACTTAAGTACAGAAACTCTTCTTTCTATGGGTTTGCTCTTTGCTTTTCCAACCACTGTTGCATCTTTTTTTCTGTAACTTTTATCTGGGATTTATAAACCTTTCTTATGGATCTGCTTGGCATGAACTTGAGCTTAGTGAAAAGTATTTTTTGACTTCAACAAGTTCTTACACCTTTGCTCATTTGGGCACACTCACCTTCCTGCTTCTTACACTTCACAATACCATGTTTGTGATATGGTAAGAAGTCTTTGTGAACCTTTCAATTTCGAATTTTACAGTCTTCCTTGAATTATCTTTCTTTTCTTCCTTTCTGTTCTTTAAGCCAAAATAAAATAGGCTACCATTATGTATCTGTTCTGGTATTCAGCAGCATCAGAAGTGTTTCCAAAGCAATTCTCAAGCACTGTAGTGTGGCCTGGGCCAAAGAGAAGTTCTTTAAAGGCATATTATAAATGAAAACACTCTCCGTAATAAATGCTATTTGCACAACTGCTTGACTTCTTCCTTCTAGCCATTCACTAATGAAAATAATATTTCTAATTTACCTAAATAAATAAATAAATAAATTCTAGTGTCTGGCAATATTCTCATTCCTACTAAATAATTTTAAAGGAATATATTAAAATGCAGTGTGATGGATTTATTTTCATGAAAACAGGGAGGAAGACAATGAATCTGATAAGACAAGATGCCAAGATCTTTATACACAACATTCTTGAAAATCTATCTCTTCCCATTCTATTTAAGAAAAAATTTTGCATTGAAGTGGCTTAATCCAAGGTGCTGTAAACTTTGGAATTCAAACTAGGTGATCATTTTTTCAAATAATTCTTAGATCCAAACCCATCTTACATATGGTTCCTAATCAGGGACTCCAATATTATATTACCAAAGGAAGGTATAATTTTTATTGCTCACCCTCTCCAAAACTTTCCCCAAGTGGCAGCCCACACATCTGATCCTGATATTTTTCACTTGTGATTCTGGATAAATGCAGCAATTGTCTGGGAGATACTGCAAGGTCCCTTTACACAGGGTGAATTGGGTAAAGACTCAAAATAAGTGGTGCCAATCCTTTATCCATCTGGTTTATGACTGTTCCAGATGGAAGGAGGCTATTAGAACACCACTCTTAACTCACAGCAAAGGCGGAATATAGTCTCCAAATTAATGATTTACCATATGAGCGACCTAAGCTTCGTCAGAAGGCCAAGAAAGTATTTGGCCCACTCGAAAATTTTCATATCTGTCTCGAAATGGAAAGGACTAGATTAACATTTCCTGAAGTTTAGTACCAAAAGGAGCTAGGACAGCTTGACAAGGCCTGGCAAAAGCAAGACGGAAGTCAGCCCTTCAACTGTTATGCAAGTTAAAAACACAGGTCTTCAGCCCACAATATATTTTAGGACAGACATGCTCTCCTGTGGCAGAGTTTCCAATCCAGTCATGCAGGTGCAGCCTCTGACATCCAGCTTTGCTTAAAATGAGAAAAGCTACCAAAATTAATTACTTTCATTTTCGTTCAACTGTAATGTGCAACTAGTGCAGACAACTGATGCAATCATGAAGCAATGGAGGCAGTAGCTGGGGGGTGACCAGTGGGCCCCCAAGCTGCTGGGGCAGCTGAGTGGCAGGGTAGGGCTCAGCACACAAAGGGCCAGATGAACAGGAGGAACCCAAAGCTTCGAGTGACACCTAAAGGCAGCTGGGATAATAGAGACCTTTAAAGAGGTCTTTGAAAGTGGAATGTGGAGCGGGGATAGCAGGGGTACAGGAAAGGCATTGCTGAGGATTTTTCTGTTCGTTAAGCGAAGTAAAATACAGCCCTCGCTCATTACGGAGGCAGGCAGCCTCGCCTGGCTGATACATCTCATCAGCCTATTAATAAAGCTCTGCTCGAATCTAGTTTCACAAGGCAACCCATCAGAGTCTGTGCTTCCAACGCGTGGTACAGACACAGGGCTATGGAAAATCTCACCCTCCAGAGAGACCTGAGTGAGGCAGTCTTTTTCATTAATACCAAGTCTGCACAATGAATCAACAACAGATTCAATAAGGCCAGGAAGAGCAAAAATAGAGCTTCTGACCAAATAAAAGATGTAATGAGATCAGAGTGAATTTAATGGGAACCTCTATTCCACTGAATAGGCAAGGTCCCAGACATCCTCCTTCCTGGGTCTCAGGAGCTAAGCCAATAGACTTCAAGTTGCATCATTAAGTTCAAAATCAGACAAACTGTAATTGAAATAAAAGTCTTATTTTTGGCTTGTTGATCAAAATGGAGCTCAGATGTGCCTGAGGGCATGATTTTCATCAGGACCTCAATGCAATCCTTGATTTCCCAAGCACTGCACCTGCAATGAATCATGGGCTCAACTAGTAGCATATTAATACCCAGTTACCTGGTGTGCAGGTGGAAATAGAAAATGCAATATTTAAATGCTTTAAAAGCACCTGCCATTTATAATGAACACAATTCTTTCCAGGCACAAAATTGCATCTTAACACACATATGCCATTACTGAAAATCATGCCCGATGATTTTGAAATAGTATATTCACATTTGTGCCTACATCCTGATAGCCTTTCATTTCCCCTCCCTCCAGTAATTAATCTAAAAGACCTTCTTCCTGACTAAGGAAGTTAGTAGAGTCTCCATATCCTGATCATAGCAGATCCCTTAACCTTGTGGGAGAGTATCACAAAGCTCACATCAGCTGAGAGCCAAGCAGTGATTCTACACTGTAACTTGTAGTCAAAGAGCACTAGTCAAAAACAGCATGTGGTCCCGCCTTTAATATGTAATACAGTAGGTGATGGAGAACTGAGAGAAATGAAAAATCTTGTTCTCATGGGTGAATGGACAGCCTGTCATCTGTCCAATTTCCCCCACACATGAGTAGGTAATAAATACAAATTAGCATCCATTGTCCTAACGTCTTGAAGCTTGGCCTCTAACTTGGTGTCACACAAACATTCAGCAAGTCCCATGGGATACTCTGGTACCTAGGCAGAAGAGAAGATAATTTAGGAGTTTGGTGATCTGGGGCAGACAAATGAAAGAAATAAATGGCTTCTACGTTTCGCTTGTTTCCTGCAGAAGAAAGCATCTGCATCAAAATGAGTTTAAACATAAGGGAATACATTCTCAATGTGTTGCACAGGGATTTAGCCACATGACTCCCATTGATGTTTATGGGAAATGAGTGGCTAAATCCCCATGTAATGGGTTGAAATTTTAGCCCAAGGAGACTGACTGTGGAGGAACTCATCAAGGTCTCTGCTTACAAAAATTGTGAGCACATCAACCATTCTCAAATACCATCTCTCTTTACTGGTATAGAATCAAGGGGACCCCTTGAAAGGGACCAGTGAAATTAACTCTTTATTAAAAGGTTGCTGAAAAACCTATAAAACTGCTCTGCTAGCGAGTGCACGAACATGATCTGTGGGTGCAAGGGCATGTCAGAGAATGATAACTTTTGTGTTGATCATGTCACTATTTACAAGCTAATCCTCTCCTGGAAGACAATAAGGAATTATTGAATGATTTAATGATTTAGACTTTAGCAACAAAAGGTATCTAGCAGCATGGACATCCTGCTATAAAATACATCAAGAAGAGCTTCTAATCACAGTTAGTCTCAGTAGGTTGCAAAAAAAGAAGGAAGATGCTAAATCCCTTGGCTTTTCTCCTGCCTTAAGGAGGATGGAGATAAGCGTCAGATTAAAGTGAGAGAATCTCTTCTGTTTTCCAATTACACAGATACAGGCCTAACACAAGCCAGAAAGTTTTCAGTAGCCAAAATTTACAACCAAATCAGCAATATTAATATCAGATTAGGGGTTTAACCAGGAAATACATGTCTAATTCTTTCCTCAACCACATGACAGTTACTGCTCAGGGTAAATTAGTAAAGGACTAGCCTATTTCTGCCTAAAATACATAATCTGGGTAAGAGTGTTGCTGTGAGACCTGCACACTTTCTGCAGCAGCAATAACAGTCGGATTCTGCAGACATTTCCCCTCCCTCACCTCTTGCCCGCTCTCAACCAAAGAGGGTGTTATGGAGCTAGTATGAACAAAAATGAAGTGTTTTAACATAGCAGATCATTAGATTATATTCCATCATCCAAGTTCAGGTTTAAAGGGAATCTAGTTCAAGTACAGTTATTATAGAAAGCAGGTTCTTCACAGGTGTGCAGCCAGCAAAATGATTGTTGCATGTCTGTAGTTTTTTTAATATAGCTGCTGAAGAAAACTCTTCCTGTAGAGATTTCACTATTATTTCATGGACTTGAGAAAACTCTGAAGGTTGTGATAACAGCAAAAGGGGTTTTTTTTGACAATTATAAACCATCAGTCAGCGGCATTTGATGAAGTTTGAGCAATGCATACCTATTCTTTGGCCATCACACTACAATTTGAAAAGACAAACCGCAATCCTCTGTGTGTTTAAACTCTGAAATAGTGTATATGCGAAAATTAATCTGGCAGACTCTTCTGAAATCACAGGCTTCTGAGATGAGCAAATGGGTACAGTTTTCTTTTAACTGTTTTTTGAACCCCATGTGTTGAGAGAAAACAACAGAATGGAAATTGCTCATCAAAATGTTAACTTGTGGCACGGCAGAGCCCCAAAGCAGGTGTGTGGCATGCCGTTCCCTTCACTGACATGCCTACCACATGGCACCCAGTTCTGCCACCTCCATCCCTTCCTTTTGGAATTCTTCCTCCTGCAAACAATGAAATGTGGCTTGACAATGAGTCTAGCACAGAAGTGATGGGACCTTTCAAGAAAGCAGGCAGTTTGGGAAAACCTTCATTTAGGATAATCCATCATGGAATAATCCCTTGGATCATCTGTAGCGACCACAGTTCTTCCAGCCCAAATGTAATTGTTTCAGGTAGTAATTTTGCTACTAGGAGCATACCTAGTCAGAAAAATAATATGATCTTGCTAATTCAAGCTAACAGCTAGGATGCTGACCTATCACAAATAGTTGAATTTTTCAAATTAACAAACACTTGAACAGACAACACAAAATATAAATAAATAAAGAATAAAGCATTGCAGAGCACACTTTGTTCATTTATTTTGACAACTCCTTAGGTTTTAAATTGTGGAAATACTTTACAGTGTACAAGTAAATGTCCTGTGATGGTGAAGGCTTCACCATCTCTGAATGAATGTCTATCCCCGTAGTGTGTAGCTGGAACTAAAAGCTAACGGAGAAGTTACTGTACAAAGGTAGCTGAGATTTTCAGAGAAAATAGGGGAGAAGAAATGTTCTTTTTGACTTATTCTTCATTCTTCGTAGTGTTGCATGTACTTGGACATCACAGACTGCAAGAAGCCAAAAGCTGTTCTATGTCTTCTGAATCCTTTAGCCTTCTGCTAAACCTCGGTGAAGGATCACTCAGATTTCCCTAAAATGTCTAATGAAAAACACAATATTGTTTCTCTGGCATCCCCCCCCTTTGCCTTGTGTAGGGCTTTGCCAGACTTTCCCAGGGGTCTCAATCTGATATGCTAAATTTCAGATACCTGCTCACAACCAGGTTTTGGATAAAGAGATGGATTTGAAATAAAAATCCCCATGAGCCTACAATAAAATTTCACTTGCTCCAAAATTCCACATTTCTTAACATATTACCCAGAATTTTAGAAGTCACTTTTGAAATGTAAGCTTAAAGGTATAAATGTTTATCTTCACAACCTTTTCCCCTCCTCTTAAAATGCAAGAAAATGTTCAGTTTTTCTAAGGCACAAAGACAAATGTTGCTCCATAAACTAAAGAGCAATACTCTTCTTCCAGCTGCATCTTTTTCTCCCACAAAATACAACGGAAGCATAGGATACCTTATTAATGTCATTTGAAAAGATGCTATTAAGCCCGTGCTATGTGAGTAGTTGTCTCAGGGCTTAATCTATCACTCTCTTCCTGGGCGGAGCAGTAAACTAACATTTCACCAGTTTTGTTATTGCATTGGTTCAGTGTGGCCTGGATGTGCCAGAGATCACTCTGTCACTCTCTTCTGGAAGAGCAGAAGAAGCCCTAACATACATAACATAGAAGAAGCCCTAACATAACATAAGAGTCCCTGCATCCCCAGTGGGAATACATCTTCCATTTGTTTCCAATTTTCACACAAGTGTTCCCTCATGGGTTTACATTTCCCTTTCCCAGCAAGAGAGAGAGAGTATCACCTGAATGGGGAACTTGAGAGGTTTCAGAACAGAGGAAATCTTCCTGCACACGGGAAGTTTAAGAAAATCCTGATCGTGCCAAATGAGTTGTCAGGCTGCAGGGAAGTCTGTGGGCTACAGTGGTCCATCTCTGGTGGCCCTGATATATTTGCTGAATTCATGTTTTCTCTTATAAAAGGCAGTATGAACAACGTTTCAAGTGGCAAAGAAGGGTTACCAAAGCACACATGCATGGCACTCTTTCCAAATCTTCAAGAGGAAAAAAAAAAGATCGGACAAAAAACCCTCACAGATTCTGTCCCTAAAGAAATATGAACTCTCAACAATTTCAACTGTTGGGTTCCAGCAGCTGCTGTTTATTTCTTTCCCCCACAGAGTGAAAGCTGAAGAACAAAAGGCTGAGGACAGAGTATTGCGAGTGAGTTGGCACGAGTCAAAGAATTGCACTGAACATAAATAGGCTAGAGATGAAGAGGGAAGTTGGTAGGACACATTATGCTGATAGCACATTTATTTACCACAGTACGGGGCTGACTGAACAGGCAGGGGAAGCAGACATTGACTGGACTGGGCTGGTGGAGGGCCTCATCAAAATTCACTAGGAAAAGCATTCCTAGTAAAATATAATTCAGCAGTAACCATTGTTATCATATTTATTACAGAGTTAGTGTAGTTTGCTACTCCGATGTGACAGTATTCAGAGGTGAAAAAGGGGCAACTCTTGCTACGTGGACCGCACTGATGGGCTTTTCAAGTTTGCCATTTTCCTGTGACCGGAGAGGTAAGTAACTCATAGACGTAGTTTGATTTCAGCCATGAAATGGCAAAGGGAGAACCAAGTCATAGCTCTGCAGATACTCAGTTGCTCCACTGGCGGCCTCAGCCTTTCCTTTCTTCTCAGGATGGAATTTATTACGATAGCTCTGAGCTCTGACTTCATTCTTAGTGGCTGAATTTGTGTCTAAATGTCTCTTTGCTGGCTGCTTAGACTAAGTGGGGGGGTACTGCCCTAGAGGATCATGCTGTTTGAGGACAATAAACAGCTCTAAAAATTCATTACTTTTCTTTAACCCCCACCTCCTCATTATCATTTTGCAGTAGTAAATACAAAGTGTAGATAAGCAGTGGAAACAGATGTGAAATACCCATGACAAAATACAGAAACATTGAAGTGATGCTTCCTCTGCTTTTACTTGGAGCAGAAGTTAGCTGACATGACAGAAATCATAAAACTGAAAAGCAAAAATATTTTCAGCAAAAAAAGTGATTTGAAAATTTTTAAAGATTATCCATAACCTGTATTGCACTAGAGAACCTAAGTCCCCAGGATATGTTGGGATATATGCTGTGTAGCTTTCAGGATGGGTATACCATCTCATACTATCAGCTGAACTGCATTAAGACCCATATGATGCCCTGTGGCCTAACAGCAGGGTATGCAACGTGGATCAACTCATTGCTAAATTTGGTGGGCATGATATTATTGGAGCAAAGCTCACTCACACCCTTATCAAGACAAAACTCAGGAGTCTTTTATTCTCTATGACTGTTTTAAGAGAGAGATGTGTCCTTAGAGGAAAATGTTTAAGTATTATTCGGTATTTTCCTGAAATTTTCCAGTGCTGCTCTTACTCAGGATTAAGTTCTACTTTATTGTGTTGTACCAACAAGCAAACAACAAATCCAACCCCAGAGCATTTAGTCTAAATCCACTGGATTTTTATTGCACTACTTCTTAAGTGGGAACAGACCTCAAATGCTACTTCTCCTTTTCTGAAGGCAGAAGACCATAGCACTCAAGCTCAGAAGCCTGACCATTAATTGTTTGTATTGCAGAGCCTATGACATACTTAAGTAGCTGAGCACAACAATAAACACAATAGCCAGTTCATTAAATCATTCTTTGTTAAGACTTTCCAAAGCTTTGGGCTTAAGCCTCTTAAAGTTGAAATCATTATGCTATTTTTTTAAACAAATGAGCAAACATAACTCACATAAAAAGGGGAAAGCACAACAGTCTTTGATGTATGCATCATCACTGTGATGTCTTACTGAGATTAAACTATATGTCTAACACCGCTAAGAGGTTTCAACAGCTCTTTCCAAGGAGAAGCTGAAATCAGGAAGGGCTATAAAGCGCTGCTGTTGCTGTCACCTCTCTTGCAACAGCTTTCCTTGGCCTGTCATATCATGAGAGAGGCTATCAATAAACTTTGTAGAGTGGTGTTTGTGGTCCCTCTTGTGCCTGTAAGATCCTGTCAAAACCTTGACTTGTTGATGCACCCTGACAGGCTCTGAGGATGACTGGAAATGACAAAAGGTGGAAGAAGGAATGGAGGTTTGCTGCCTTGGGCGAGTTTGTTCTTTTAACACCATGTACTTATATTCCAGCTTAGAAAAATGGAGCTGAACTATTCACAGCCTTAAGGTATTAGGCAGGCATTTTGCACAAGGCTATTTAGATATGGATAAAATACCTTAATAAAATGCTACTGTGATGAGTGCACCAAGTTATGCTACTTTTAAAATAAAATCATAAACCACACCCTTTATTTTGCTACACAGCTCTGTCTGTCTACAGCTCATTTCTTCTCTCTGTGCCAACATTGCAGCCACACTGCAAAAGAACTTGGTTTCTCTTTCTCCATAAAACAATCCTGCACCTTTACTCACATCATATGCCATGGACAGAATCTTTGCCTTTCCCTTCCTGTAAATACCTCTCGTATGTGAAATCACACACTATTTGCATAAGAAAATATTCTAGGGAAAGCAGAAGAGATATGCAGAGCTAAGCAAAGACTTAAAAGAAGAAATTACCATCTTTTTCCTCACTGTTGCTACTATCTACCTTTTCTCTTCTCTCAGCTGTGTTGGTTATGATGTTTGTTGTTTACAACCATGTTGCTCTAAGAGCCAGTTTCTGATAGGTGCTGAGTGCCCCCTGTTTTTGATGGGTTGTTAAAGTTGTCAGGGCCTGGTTTCCTTTCCAGAGGTATCCCCTAGACTCTAAGCAGTATAAGGCTAGGGAGTGTTGCTTACAGGCTTCTGAAGGGACATGTTCCTCTTTGGGAATAACAAATACGAACAATAATGGCTATGTTCAACATCCTACTCTATCAGACCATTAAATCACTTTCTTACAGTTTTTACCACTTCTTACAATTGTTGCCACTATAAATTTCAAGACAGAGCTTATCCTGATATGGAAGTTACAAAATCAGGGCTTAGCCAAGGACTCCCTCTCTGTGGCACACCAGTCTTCAAAGCAGTTCTTCCTGAGAAGAGTAGGGTGAAGAAAAAAGGTGGGAGCGGGAGAATGAGGCAAAGCCTGACTTCTTTTTCCCC
Organism: Neopelma chrysocephalum; assembly: GCF_003984885.1. NCBI lineage: Eukaryota > Metazoa > Chordata > Aves > Passeriformes > Pipridae > Neopelma > Neopelma chrysocephalum. The sequence goes on from NW_020897715.1 coordinate 12,014,482, forward strand.
ATGTAAGGTACCTCAGCCTAAGCAGAGATATATGCCCAGGACAATTGTGGCCTCAGCTCTAAGACTAGGTTTTTTCTGTGCAGACACAAAGCACTTACAGCTTTGTGTATAAATGAATTGAGAGTTAAAAACTACTAGAGAATACTCCATGGGATTATCTGTACCATCAAGACAGGAAAACTTTGCAGATGCTACTGTCTCTCTAGAGGAATAAATGCTTGCATTTTAATATTCTCAGCAGCTGGTTCCTGTTGAATGCCATCAGGATGATTCAGCCACCCACCAGGAACACCAGTAGCAAGTGCACACACAGAGAAATCTGCAAAACTTTCTGCTCCTGATGCCAATGTTGTTACTTTGGCAGAGTCTGCTCTGTATTAGCTATTCTTCATTACTACCAGTAGCAGGTTTAACTTCACCCCAGGACGGTGAAAGAAAAAGAACTAGTCCCTGGGGCTGCTCTAATCAATCCAACTGTCTGCCTCATATCAGTAGTGCTTCCCACAATCCACATCATTAGCAGCTTACTCTGTGGTTACCTCATTCACTTTCAGCCTCACCACAAGCAACATATCTTCTGTGAGCTCTCCCTTCAAAATGATGGTTCAGGCAGTCTGATGTCCTTCCCCCTACAGTGATCAACATCAGATGAAAGGAACATCACCTTGTAACATGCTTGGTTTCTGCATGAGGCTCAACTGCAATAGATTACTTCCTCACCCTAGCTGATGATCAATTTATGTCTAAAAATATGAGATCTGCTATCTCTGCCCATTAAAAAAAAAAAAAAATCAACCTCAGTGACGTTCTGTCTGTGGTCTGTGGACCACTTCCAGGTGTTTTATGGAGGTGCATCTGTCTAGCAACAATAATGAGGCATTTACTTTTCCTCAAGTGGCAATGCTTCCTGACAGTTGTTGACTGGGTCAAATCACTCAAGGTTTCCTCTGATCCTACCGGGACAAATTTCTGCCTCTCTTTTGTCTGGCATTTCTTGGAAGTAAACTGTGATGCTAATCCACAGAACCCTACCTGGAGAGGCCAGAAGACAGAGAAGACTGAACTAAACAGCACAGTCACTGCTGGAGGTTGGTGGACCTGTGACTATGGATTCTACAGTAAGAAAAAAGTCTTTCAGTTCTAATTTGTGTGATGACTGACAGGCAGAGAGTGAAAATAAACAGCTCAAATGCAAAATGGTGGGAATGTAACAGAGCAGCTGCATCCATCTGGTCAATAACGCCCAATTAGGTTTTCCTCCTTAATACTCCTGCCATTTCATTCAGCTTAATATGGAAGATGCTACAGGTGGACTGCAATGTCGTATCAACATCTACATCATTACAGAGCATCCTAATTTCACCATTATTCAATGTTTTGAAAAAAAAAATCATGCCTTCAACGTGGAAATAAATGTTAGCACATACCAAATCAGTGGTGTTGGCCTTCCAATAGTAACAACCCCAAATATGGGTGCCACACACACACATAACTCCTCAAATAATCTGTCAAACAAACTAAAGAAATTTAGGTTTATCGCCTGTGCCATGTCATCCTCATGTGGAAAACAAGCCAAAATAAATAAGTTGGAACTTGTGCATTGGGTAAGTGACAGAAACAGTATGAACATAAGTGTTCACATGTCAGATCCCTGATGTACCCATACAGCTTGTGACATCTACTGCTGACTGCAATGATATTCGTCTTGATTAGATGTGATACTATCATATTTCTTACTTGCTTTGCAAAGAATATCTTCAAGAAGCTGTGTCATTTACAGAATCCAGAGTGGTCCCTACCATGATCTCACCTTAAATCAATAAAGTTATGGAACCACCACTTGCTCTGTCTTAATGAGTGAAACAGCTAAGTGCCATTCAGAGTCAGCCATGAGTCTGTAGGAATATGGAAAAGAGAGACAGGATGGCAGCAGAAAGTGAGAGAATAACCTTTCATACTGAATTAAAAATGGAAAAAAATTAATGAAAATTTTAACTGCTTGCACAGTTTTCTGGTATTTAATCTCATGTGAAAAATGAGAATTAAAATTCACAGAAATTAAAATCACTGAAAAATGGGAATTTATTTTAATTAAACAATAAAAAACAGTGTTTTGCTTTTCTGCCTTAAAAAAAGAATGAGAGGACGGGGAAAGAGAACAATTTTATTTCTTTTACTTTTCTTTTTTTTTTCCCAATCAATACTGAGGGTTTTTTGACCAGGTCTTCCAGTAAGCTATCTCACTGGATGCGATGTGGCAACAAGGATCTATAACCGATTGTGGTCTCAGGGCTGAGAATGCATTGGATTGTCTTCTCTGCTATTTTAGCCCCAAAGTATATTTTAAATAGCCTTAAAGAGAATGAAAATTCTTCTCATACCAGTGACAGGGAGAAATGGCCTTAGAAAGGACTTTCATGTTTCCAATAGTTTTTACCTCTTTCTGCTTCTGAATAATTTTTTCTTTGCTTGCACAAGTGCAACACGATAGCCTTGTTTGAAAGATTTTGGAATATGACACTCGGTAATCCATCAATCAATGAGAACACCCAGATATGTGTTTCTAGTAAGTGGTGAGTGTCATGGCGTTAACTTCCACACACTTCATTCACATTGGAGACAAGTTAGCCATACAAAACCAGTCTGAAGAGATGTTTTTTTTTCTTTTTATCTTCTTGAAAGTACGTTATTTTCTTAAAAGCTAGTATGAATGATCCAGACTGGCCCCATTTCAGTGCTTGGCCTACAATGGCAACTTAGAAATTATCACTTTTCTCACTCTATTTTCCCAGATTAGGACTACTCATGCATTTTGAAAAGCAAATCAATGTCCTTAAAAAAATATTTTTTCTTTCTTAATAAAAACCAACCAGACTTTTACCTTGGGTGGAGGATTTTATCAGGTTTTAAGAGGAGAACACTAATACCTTCAAAGCACAAAAAGCTCATTACACTTATACTCACTGATCTTGTAGCATCAGTGATGAGCATTACCAGAGCTATTTCACAGGTAAAGGAAGACAGGAGAGGAATGATAGAATATTTGAAGTGAAGACACAAGAATTCTTCATATTGAACTCCATGAAATCCAAAGATAAAGGCAACCTTGCCAAATGTGCCTCATGATTTCCTAGCATCTCACAAGCCATGTTGACACCATCTTCTCAGCTGCTCCTGAGATAGGAAACCACTGGCTGGTTTTAGAGTTGCTTGGAGTAATTTGAAGCTGGCGGTTAAGTGACCTGTTCCAGGCTGCACCATGAGTGGGCAGCAGGTGAGGAACATGCCCATATCGTGATGTCCCAGCCACCAGAGCAAAGAGAGGTGTTGCTCTGGAGAGGGCTAGAAGGGAAACGATTTGAGAAAACTAACAATACACTTACCCTAATAAAGTTTTACCCTATTCTTTGTTCCTTTGCTGTCAGGAAAAAAAAAGAAAAGAAAAAAGAGAAAAAAAAAAGAAAAAAAGAAGGAAAAAAAGAAAAGAAAAGCTATGTGTGTCAGAAGACCTTTCTCTCTCCTAATTAGGCCTCCCTTTCGTTATGCCTGAACACTGGAGTTTTAATCCTGAGGACAGAGAGGCCTTGGGCAGAAAATTTGGCCAGTCTTTTTCACAAAGTTTGAATGTGTTCAGACCTTTCAAAACTGTACCAGCCTCTCACTAACCTTCAGATTAAGCAGTGCATTTTCAAAGCCATAATGAGCTAAGCCTGCTGGCCTCCTGTGAGATGGGAAAGTACCCGCTGCTTGAGAAGCCCTAGTCCAAAGTACTCATGGTGAATTACTGCTATTTTTTGTTACATTCTTAACATACTCCGATATTTCTCCATTTGGTCTGACCTTATTGATCCTTCAGACTACATTTGTTTCTTTTTCCTGTCTTCAATAGCTTTACGATGCTTCTCTTTTTACACTACTCTTTGTGTCTGTTCTCAAGACCTTTTCTCTTATATTCCCATCTCTTTCCCTCTTTATAACTGGGTCTTTGCCTTTACCCACATATTTCTTTTATTTCTGCCTTAAATACTCAGGAAGAAAAAGAAACCTGCTCTCTCTGCATATTGTTTCTCTTCTCTATTCACCCACTTCTTCTGCAACCAGTAATTCCTCACCTCTTACTTCAAATTCCACTACTCACCTCCCCATCCACTCAAACCATATTCTGGGTGTGAAAAAATCACCATCCATCAGCCAGACCAGCAAAGTTTATTAATACCAAGCGCGGGGAGAAGATTTCTGACAGTAGAGGGCTCCTTAATACACCAGACAAAGGCATAGCTGAAGTTAAGTCAAATTCAGACTCAAAAGAAGTGAACTTAATTTCAAAATCTTCAGAATAATTGTGTAAAATATGTGGTCATTCCTGATGACTACATATCTCAATTACCTAAAGACTTAAAGATTACCTTTCTGAAACATATGTTCTAGTTCAGCAGAAGAAAAGTGCTTTCAGCAATTCAGTAGGCTTTATCACATAAAGGAAACTAGTTAGGACTATCAGCAGTGCCCTTGCTGCTTGACCATCTTCAGAGATGAAAAGGCAACAGGGTCCAATCTGTCTTGGACTTAGACATTGTCTCTGTTGTTCCACCTGCTAGCAGATATTGGATAGTTTGAGACAATTCCTTCTCTCTTCAAGTACAAGGCTATTTCTCCTTGTTTGCAGGGTTACCCCTTCCCAAGCCTGGGCTTCATAGCTCCTTTAAAAAATGGTGACTGTGAGGATCTAAATGGATGTATTTCCCCAGCACTCATCTGTACACTGAGAGAAAAACAGAACAACTTTTACTTTTCAAGAGCCTTTTCTCATTTTACAGCTCCAGTCCCTGCCCCAGCTTCTGCTCAGGGCTTTTCCAGACTGCCTCCAAGAAGACTGACCTAGTTCTCCTTGGCTTGTTGAGGTCCCCAGAAGCATCACTAAGAGCTCAAGATTAATACGTTTTTCCTTCTTCATGTTCAAAGGACCGTAACAGCCACAGAGCTGTTAGACCCAAGACACATGAAGTTATCAATGACTCAATTTACATTAAATTACCATTTGGATATTTATGTTCTTAATCATATCTATGAGAATATACAGTCATGTCTTAACTAAGTACAACTGACAGATAGGGAGCCAATCAGCATCGAATACACGGATTTTTCAAGGTCTGTTTAAATTCAGTCTAAACTGTGGGTTTATGGCATCACAAAAATTTACTGAAAAAACATGAGTTAATATTTGTCCAGTTCTTTCACATGAGAAGCACTGTTACTGTTGTCAAAAGTCTACTGTGGGCTTAAGTAGCTGTGAGAATGCAAAACAGTTTAAAATTTGAATAGCTTTCGTAACTAATAGCAAGTAGGCAATATAACAGATGGCGACTTACATGAAAGATAAACCACATCTTAATAACAATAACTTACATTCAGAGGGGTAGTGTTTCTTAGTGCTTAGAGAATGGGACCGGGAAGCAGCATTCCCAAGTTATTCTCTTGGCTCTGCCACTGATTTACTGCATACATTTAGAAAAGTCACTCAAACATTTCTGTGCCTCAGTTTCCTCCTCTGCAAAATTGAGATAGTTCTTACAAATATCACCACAGCACTGAGGGAATGAGGCCCAATTTGTTAGATTTTATAATAAGCATTTTGAGACAAATGAAGGTATAGAAGAGAGGTGTTGGTTGTCGTCACTATTCAGTCATTGATCAAATTGCAAAGTGGTTACTTTGCTCAACACTGAGATAATAAAGCCATCCGTGGAGTGGGAGGTGGCAGTTGCTTAACTATGCTCTATACCCTTATGGTGTGGATCAGGCCAGAAAGTGAATATTGCTTCACATGCAACTGACACTTCAGAGGGAATTCAAGGAGGCCAAATACAATTACCTTCATTGAAATTTAGCCAGGGCATTATGCAATCTTTAACAGCGGTCTAAATCTCTATTTTTATATCTCTGATAAAAGGGAGCACCTACAGCTCTCCAGGTTTCTGTCATCATTAGTTGGCACATTACTTCATTTTGATCAGAAATAAGATTGCTTCTCACTCACTGACTTTGCTTTGTGCAGCTCTACAGAGTTTCAGACAGGTCCTCCAAAGCAAGCACCAGAACAGTCTTACACTGTCTGACATGAGCATAATACAAAATGAATAGGCTGCAAATCAATGTTCCCCTTTGCTTTCTAATATATATCAACTTTTTTTTTTTGAGGTATGGATTGAATCTTTAACTATATAAGTAGTAGAGACCACTTAGAGAGGGTCCATTTCTTTCCATGCTTGCCAGACAGAGATTTCCTCATGACTTTGGTGAGAATTTCATGAAAATAGAAGTTAAAGAATTGGACCGGGATGTTAAAAATGATTACAGAGAGGAAGATTCCTTGTAGGGTACACCCTGGTGCTTCAGCAATGTGCAGGCAATGCCATAAACTAAAGCCTGAAACCAACTTGCTGGCTTGTCTCATTAGTGGGGAAGGCTGCCTCAGATCAGCTCTGTTTAGCATTCTCCAGCTGTATAAGGTTACTGTGGCACTGATAATTTTCTGTGGCTTCTCAAGATTGTGGCGATATATTTCAACAAGCAAAAAAAAAAAAAGGCACTATATATATCTCTATCTATCTATATATATATAAAGAACAGTTGATCTCACTGAAGAAGACTCCAGCGTCTTCCTACAAGGAGTTTTCACTGGTATTTCCTGATTCTTCAGCCAAAAAAATCATCACTAAATCCTTTTCTCTGGGAGGATAGAACAAAAATTATTTCTCACACTGGCTTTATGGGATATGTAGTAGAGATTAACAGGTCAAAGAGTTTTAGGTCTCCTATTCAGAGGACTGCCTAAAAAATATTCTATGTACAACTGCTCTCCAGATGGTCAAAACTGAAAAAGCCATCTGAGCAAAAATCAAGTTTTGGAAAGTGCCATGAGAAATTTTAACCAGAGGATGTGGATTCTGCTTGTGCTGGCTTCAGTGGAAATAGAATCACTCTAAATACTAATTATTTTTTAAAAAAACCCTTAAGTTCATAAAAAGAAATGTCTGGAAATTCCATGTTGTTATTTTCAAAAGTGATGAGCTCAAATCACAAAACCTGGATCTGGATGCCTAACAGTGCCAGAAGTTCAGGAGAGTTTGGACCGACAAGGCTGGCTCAGGCAAGTGTTGAGTGTTTTCCCAGGATTTTTTGAAGGCCAATACAAGGGTTTCAAAGAGGAGAGAGGCATGTGCAACATGGCAGAGTCACAAAAAAACATTGCTTGGAATTTCCTGGGTTTTGTGAGATTAAACTTGTAAGTCTAATTAGTTTAAGGAAATTAGCTCTTTATAATTTTCATTTTGTATTGAAGAAATAAGAAAAATTAAAAATAGAATGAGAATGGAAAAATTAATGGGTTTCAGTAATTAGTTAATCAGAAAATGCTCCTGTCTTAGTGTGACTGCCCAACACATTAAAAAAAGAAAAAAAAAAAGGAAAAAAAAAAGAAAAAAGTAACCATGACTTTCCTCATACTTTCCAAAACAATATAAGCTTCACCTCTGAGCTTGGAACAACTACTTGACATTTCAACTCAGCTCATTTTTTAGCGGTAAGCCACTGAAATCGGTGTTTAGGTTGAAATATCATCTCACCATAATATTAATACAGACACAGAATAAATACATACATCCTGGCAAAAATAAACCAGAATTTGTTGCTCCTACTGGCCGCATCACATTTACATGAGCTGCATGCTCTAATGAAATGTTAAATGGAAGGGAAGCCTCTTCTGAGAGCAGACCTTTTCACCAAGTGCTGAACCAGGGATCTCTGACATCTGAAAGCAGCAGGACAACTTATTACACTGTAGGAAAACACATTTCTCTTGACAGTGGTGATCCACTCTGAGGCCTCACAAGCCACACACTGGTACACTAAAGAGACGTGTTAGACAAGCTGTTTTGTCCCTTGGCTATCACCCTCCTGAGCACTGAGCAGATCTGGATTGGGCTGGCTTAGAAAAAAAGTCAGATGAAAGCAGTGAAGTTAAGCCAAGTCAAAACACAACTTTGGTGCAATTCCACCAAGTCCAAGTTGTGCTAACAAAACTTCGGCAGCAGCAAGCCTCTGCCCAGCCCAAGTCACACTTTCAAGCATTAGTTGCAGCATTTGGCTTTCAGTTTTCCGCAACTTTTCGCTATAATTACTTCACAAGGTAGCTAAGTACGTATTTTATCATTATTTGAGCTTGTAATATCTTTGAAATAGAATAATCTGCTCTGCAGAGATGAAGGCGACAAGTTTGAGGAGAACTTCTTTTTTTCTATAAATAATGATGCTGAGCAACAATACACTGAAATGACCAATAATTTGAAAGAAGTCCTCTACCTCCCACTTATATAGCTCTCACGCTTCAGCCTTATCACGGGGCTGTTTACTGACTGTCAACTAAATTCACGGGCAACTCCCAGAATGAGCTCACAAATAAATACCCACAGCTAGGACTGCTCAGAGTACTGGAGCACGTGTAGAGTAACAGGGAACATCACGTACTGTGCACGCACAGCAATTTTTAAACATTCTTAACACTTACTCCAAAACCAGATTTCTTCCAATGAAGTCTGTAATTCCTTTCTCAGTACCATGAATGTGCCCAAGCATGAAACATTAAAGTTGGTTTTAAGTTGCTAGAGGAAGAGAGAAAAGGAAAGAAGCCTCAAAACGTTGTCTCTGGTGAAAGAGCCTCTTAATCCTCCTTGAAATGACTGGCAAAAACTAAACAAAAAGAAAGAGTGTGCTGTTGACAGCGAAGCAGAGATATTGGTACTTTTCTGAAGGAACTCGAGGCTCATGCAAATAAAGTTTCAGACTGCTGGAGTCATCTCAGATCTAGCAACTCCACTAAAGCAAGCGTGCCCTGCAGGCTCCAGAGGGATGCTAGGCTGTGCACATTCTGGGGTGTCAGGTTTCCAACACTGATTCAAGGGGACCACCCTAAATCTTGATGCTCTAGCTCTGTTTTTCATCAACTTTTTCTCAGGAAAACCTGCACTGACTTCAGTGGGAAGTTAGATGAGAAATAAGAAATACCGCCAACTAGCAGGGAGACCTCAATTCGGTTCAACACACCTACAGTAAGGCTGAAATGCAGTTGTTTCTGGATTATTAACAGAAAAACCTCTGGTCTGTATTTGCCTCACTTACAAGATTGCTCTTGTACACTGGCCTAAGTATACACCAGAGAAGAAATGCTAAAACTCAGAGCTCTTCAGCTGTGCTAATGAATATCAGCACAAAATGTATATAAATTGCATGTACAAAATATGCCCATACTTTCCCTGGAGCGTGGCGGTCGGCCCGCACACAGCCAGCTGCTCAACAGCACAAGTTGGTGGAAGGACTGGCTGGCCAAAGCATCTACTTTTGATGGAAAGTATCAGTAACTACTTTATGTCTCCACAGTGCAAACAGGATTTTGGCTTTGCTAATCTTACCAAATTTGGATGAATAAAACACCAAGTTCCATAAAAATACAGCAGTAATTACAGAGGGAGCAAAGTTGTGTACAAAGCTCTTTTTTCTGGTTTGCTTGACAAAGTATATTATGATTCAGGTTGCATAAAACTGAACAAAAAATGAACAAAAACCTGAACATTTTAAATTCCTCCTAAAAAAACTAAATCTCCCCCCTTTCAAAATCTATCATTTATGAATGTTTTACGGATTCCACCCCCCGCCTTTCTCCTTTACAAATAAATTCTTAACAATTCTCAAAATAAATCCTTAGTTTACGAAGAGAAATTAAAATATTCCATAGGAAAGTATCAAAACAAAACATTACCTCTCTTTTGGAAAGACGGAGTTTTGTCTTGCAACAATTTAATACGTTTAGTATCAATTCACTGTTTCTGTTGACGTGACAGCATTTTCAGGCAAAAAAGTTTTGCAACAGTGTTTATCTAAATAATGTAGTGCTACAGACCACAAATAGGGAAAAAAAATCTCGTCTCCCTTAACTAAAATGTGGTTCGGTATCAGAAATATTGCTGCCATAAGGCTACTTGGCTACACACCTCCGATTGTTAGCTGCTGTCTGGCTCCCCCCATCCTATTAGTAGGCACCAGCATTCTGGTTCAGGAAACTTTTATGGGTGGCATACACAAAGAGCGTCTAATTTCTACTTCGCACTTCATCCTCTCTTCCTTCAGCACAACGTTTCATTTTCTTACAACCTTAACTTCCCCCGTTTGCTCACCTAAATGCAGAAAAGCCCAGCACAGGAATTGCTGCCTGACAGCTTTTCAAACTAGGTGTGAAGAAGGTGCCCAAATGAAATAAATAAATAAACAGAGGAAAGTTTATGAAAGTGAAACAAATGGCAAGAAGCAGCAGGAGCAGCTGCAGGCAGCTCTGCACTTCTGCTTAGACTGATACAGGTGTATCCCAACTTCACCCACTCAGGCAGGAGAGACAGAAAGACATGCTCGAGTATATATGGACACACTGAGAAGTGCCAGGGCAAAGGAAGAAGTAAAAGAGAGAAATAAAACCCAAAGGTGTTATTTATTTTTACAACTTGACAATGAACTTCAATTTTGGCAGAGGATTAAAAACAGTCCTGGGAAATGATTACGTTTTTTTTTTCTTTTCTATAAAGCTTCAGCACAAAAAGAGAGATTATAAAGGGGATATGCTTACACAGGCACACATAAAATAGGGGGGACTAAGGAGAAGGAAATGAAAGGAAAAGAAAACAAACAGCCTCCTAACAGGCCCATACTGCTAACGGGAGTCCAAATAAAGAGTCATATGATATCTGATAGTGCAGGACACGTCGCCAGGAGCTGGAGCGGATTGCCTGCAGGAAGAAAGAGCCAGTGTGTTACTGCTCAAAGAGCTTTTCTTTCCCCTTTTTTTAATTTTTTTTCCCCCTCTTTCTCTTTTCTCCTGTACTGTGAATGTGCTACTCTCAGGTCAGCTCCACGGAGTCCCTGAAAGACAGCTACCGTCTTTCTTCCTACTTCTGGATGCAGTGACAGCCACTGGAAGATGCCTTCTAGTTGAGACTGAGGGGGCTAAATCTAGGTTTCAGCTCTGTTCTGTCCTCTCTCTTCTGTCACCATCTCCAAGGTTGCAGATACAAAATACTCACAAAAGCATGTTAGCTTTAAAAAAAAATCAAGGGGGATTGGGGAGAATAAAAAAGATTCAGGCAGAAAAAAAATTAGGCTGCTTATCCTATGGAAAACTTCAAAGATCAAGTCCCCTTTCTGTGCTCTTTTGCTTACTTTTCCCGTGATTTTTTTCCTCCCTTTTCAGAGAGAGCAAGGGAGAAATGTCACAGAAAACATTCAGACCATGAAAAACATCAGGAACTGGGAAAACTCTCTGGAGGAATGAGGAAAGCAAGGATTTTAGGTAAAAGACAAGCATTTGTAATTTGCCAAAAGTTGTTCTATTTGTTATGTTTGCAAGAGAACGACTAACTTTTTTTGGTGGTCCATCTCTCTTGGCCAAGCATTTTACATTAAAGTGGGAAGCCCGCAAAGTACTTTCGACTGGGCACCACTATTGCTGTTACCCGTGGAAAAGCAGAGCATCTGGGTGACCTGCAGTGAAGGAACTTGGTCTTGGAGCAGGGGACTTCAGGCCACGATAACCCCCCAACTTCTGCTGGGAAAGCTGTGCCCACCACAGCTTTGGAGAGGGAAGAGTCCCAGCTAACAAAGCTGGAGGGTTACAAGCCCCCAGACTGGATACTGGCACGAAAACAAAACTGTGTTTTAACTGATGGTTTCACTTGTCGTGGACAGTTTCCCTTCACTTCTGCAAAGGATGGGCTGTATCCTGCAGGACGTTTTGCCTCTGTAGGATAGTGGGATTTCTAAAGCAGCGCAAGCAAAGCCCAAGAATGGATTTTTCCCCTCTTCATCATATAAGATGTAAATGGACTGATTCTCTGTGTACCCTTACACAATGCACAGGTGTTGCTGAAAAACAGTCGCACAAATACATATGCGATACCTATGTAGCTGTAACAGACAACCTCTCCTGAGGGAAGCCTGCAGCATGAAAATAAAAATCAAGGTATTGCAGTAATAGTGCTCTGCATCCAGAAACAATCGTCATAACTCTATAATAATTTGATACAGATCTGTGTATAAATCACTTATGGTTTTTAGGGGGGACATAATATCAAAACCAAGAGTTTCCTCTTGTTTTCTGTACCTCTGCTATATGATGCTGTTCTTAGACTGGCAAATTGTCAAATGCAGGAAAATACAAATCAATAAAGGAATGAAAGCAGATTTTGGGTAAAGAAAGCACTTCCTCAAGCTACTGAATTTGCAACAGTATATATTCTCAAACATCCTAACCACTGTTCAGGAGAAATTGTAAAGAAGATGTCTTGTATGCTATGTACTATATGCAATAAAATTCAAATCTAAACACCTCCCTAAATGTGATGCGCTATTCCCTTCTCTATTGCATGTGCCTTTTTCACGTACAAATAGACAAAGAGTGTATCTATTAGAAATACATTCAGAAGAACAAAAAATCTACAGTGCAAGGAGGTCTATCCAGAAACCCTCAATCTGGGGCTCGACTAAAGAACTAAACTCAGAAGGTGAAATGGAGCCATTTGAGAGAGGGTCCCACCAAACAGGAGGAACAAGCAAACAAACAAATAAACAAAAAAATCCCTGAGCTCCGACTAATCATTTGAGCTGCCAGTGAGAGGTGACTTTTAGACAGATGGTCAGGGAAAAGCTGGGTCCGTGGACACAGACGTTAGTGCCCCATCTGTATTTTAGGATCCTAGCTTCAACAAGCCATTACCAACTTTTTTTCTAAGTGACAGAAAGTGAAAGATTTCTGTTCCCACTCATTTGTTTCTTTTCTACCATAACCACCCCATTTCCCTCCTTTTTTTTCCTCAGTAAGAATTTGTTGTTTGATTTTTTAAGTAAACAGAAACTGTACAGAAACTGTTTGCAATATAACTTTTATGGAAAAAAAAAAAGATGCTAGGTAAGTTGGCAAAACAGCAATTGGAATTTAAAGAGAGAGTTTAAAAAAAGGGAGAAAAGAACGACATACCAAACTCACTTGGTCTTGTCCCCCTTCCATTCCTGTTCTTATTAATTCCAAATTATAATTTGGAGGTAAGAGAACTGCATTTCCTTTCAATCTATTTTGTTGCTGCCACACATTCTGTGCTTTGCTTCTCTCTTTCTTTTTAGTAGGGGGAAAAAAATCCCTAATAAAAATAGAAAAACATATCTCAGGCGTTAAGCTCGCTCTCCCCCTTTCCTTTGTAAAGAACTCTTTGTTCTCTAGTGAAAATGCTGAAAAAAATCCCCGGGCTCCCTGAAACAAGTGCAAAACACTTAGAGGCTTTTGGGCTGGCGAGGAGCCAGAAACCCTCCCGCTGTCTGGTTAGGAAGAGAGGAAAGAGAGAGAGAGAGGAGAGAGAGAGGGAAAAAATTGGAGCTTCCTTTAATAGACATAGGAAGCAGGTCCTTTTTTTTTTTCTTTTTTCCTTTTTTTCAAAACTGGCGGTCAAGCGTTAAGTAACTCCCTCTCTAAATCCACCTGCTGGAAATGAACTTGGGTAACCCCCCCAGGGGTGCACAAAGAGGAGACACAGTAACACACTCCCGGCTCTTCTCCCACCCGCCCCCTCCCCGCTGCCCTGCTTCCATTCTCCCTGTTCCCAGCACACAAATGCCCACGGCTCGCGCTCCCCCTGCCACCACCAACCAACGTACCAAAATAAACGCTCGCTCCATCTCCTTAAAGAGCAGAGGGGGGGGGGGGGAGGGGAAAAAAAAAAAAAAAAAAGAAAAAAAGGGGGGAAAAGCGCTTTTTTCCATCTCGGTTGCGACAGTGATAAGGGGTAGGGAACATCTCATACCTGGTGTGAATGCTAATCAGCCAGGAGTTCTCCTTTTTTCCCAAGACAGGGAACAGTTTCCTTCCAAATTTATTAGAACCTCCTCCACTGCCTCTTTGAAAAACCTTCTTTTGTCACCCTCTTCCCAAGTCCTGATACTTCTTTAAAAAAAAAAAAAATGGCTTCGGAGCTCCTTCTATTCTTGATATTGATTCTCTCTCTCTCTCTCTCTCTCTCTCTTTCTCCCTCTCTCTTTCTCTCCCCCCCCCCACCCCTCCTCCTTTCTCCTGTCTCTGTCTCTTCTGAGTGGTCTATTGATAAGTCCCTAGAGGCACTGGGTCAGCCTGCCCGTAGGAAACCAGACACAATGCACAAATCTCCGAGTGCCATTCTGCCATCAGCAAGCAGACCACGTTTAGGAGAGAGGAAAAAAAACACACACACACACACAGTAGAGCAAAAGACAGAGAGAGAGAGAGAGAGGGAGAGTGTGAGAAAAAGACTGATTGGAACAGGAGGGAGGGAGGGAGGGAGGGAGCGAGAGAGCGAGGGAGAGAGAGCGACACTGCCAGTCAGGTTAATCATCCCTACTTTAATTAGCTGTTCGGCTTAGACATAAAACAATTGAATTTGAATGATCTGTCAGTGGGCTCGGCTGAACCAAAGGGGAAATGCGAATATTACAAAAAAGACTGTTGGTGTATTCAGATAAGCTCACTGGGAAAATCCTCAAAGGATAACTATTAAAACTTACCACCAAACAAAAAGTACAGATTTAAATGGCATTATACAGAGGCCATCTCCAAAAAGCTGGGAGATCCCTTCCCTCTCCTTTTTACACATCACTGCAGTTCTCATCGAAATAAACACCCACACCTTCCTACAGTCTTCAAAGACTACTTGTCCTGTGGGGTGGGGAAGGGAGTGCCTACTACTTCAGCTCACTTAAAGCAAGACCATGCTGCCCTTCAGTTGAATTTTCCTGATGGATCACTGGAATGTTATGATTCTGGAACTACACAAGCTCTGAGAGCACATCCTTGCCATGCATGTCTGCACAAACACAGACAAATCGAGTACCTGCAGGATACAGACGAAGATGCTGTAAAAAGGCAGTGCTGGGTATTGGGATAAGACAAGTCCCAGACACTGGGGAGCTAGAGAAATTATACCCCAAAATAGGTGTCAAAGCAATCTATTCCTTCTACCCTGGGCTGCAAAATGAAGTACAGTTCAAATGGATGAATCCTGGTGATATCCAGGGCAGCGGCAGTGCTGTGGCAGGCAAGGCAGAGATTTATGACACTTCTGCAAAGTCTGCTTCTACAAAGGTGTGGGGCAGGCGGCCTCTCCTTCTGAGAGGGAAGGTAGCAAGTAACATGCTGCTCTGACAGCAAGCTGTCAGCATGTTTAGCCCCCAGACATCATCCCCCTGCCCCACCAGAACTTTCCCTTGTCAAATGCAAGGGACCTACTTTTGATTTCAGGACACTGAATGCCCCCTCATCAGGGGCTCTGGTGTCCCCTCCTGAGCGAATAGCAGCAAGGAAGGTGTGTGAATTTATTGTGCAAGACAGGTATATTCTCTGTGTTTTATATAAATTCTCTGTATTTCATACAGGGTTGCAGCTACAGCAGCAAGTCCATAATTCCTGATCAGCTCTGTGAACATCTGCTGTATATAAACTTTAAAATGAGCATGGTTAACCTGCAAGCACTGCTCAAAAGCATGGGAAGAAAGTAGAGAAGGGACTCACAACGTGGCTGATGGCTGGCCTTTGAGAGGGAGTGCTGGGATTCCCCCATCACTCTGCATTTTGGGTACAAATGCTTAAGGAATGAAGAAACAAAAGAGAGAGAGGCTCTAGCAACCTCTCTATATTAATTTCACTGTCTTTTCTACATGCATGTCCAGGCAAAACTGGCACAGTTTTATGTGTTTTGCCATTAATGGGAAGTTGATGGGAGTTGTCATTATTATTCATTCCTTCTATCACCCTCTGCTATGGGAAAAGGTGGGTTCCTGCCCTTTTCCACCATTGAAAATGTCACATGCTGTGTATCTGTGTCCCACCTGCCTACCAGCCCACTGGAGCTTGTTGACTCAGCACAGATTACAGGAAGACCTAACCAGGGTCAACAGGAGAGGGATGCACTGCAGAAGCAAATGGGATGTTGGACTTAATAAGGTCTGTTAAATGTTATTTATGAGTTTTCTTCACAGCCTCCCAACATGAGTTGCTCACACTTGAAATATTATGGAAAGTAAGATGCTCCCAAAGAACAGAAAAGGAGATTTCAGAGAAACACAGTGCGATTAAAGGCCTCAACCCCTTTCCAGAAGAGGAGATTTTGTAGAGCACAGTGACACAGACAAGTAGTTTTCCCTTCCCTAGATCAGTACCAAAGTAATAATGCAGCAGAACAGCTCTGGGCTACATTTCTAATGAAATATGCAGAGGATCTGACCACCTTAGGCAGGGGTTCAGTGGAAGAAACAGTGTGCAGTTATGTAATTACAGGCTATGGTAATGGTACAAGGGGCCCTCCCTAAGGTGGCACAGACAACATTAACTGTGGCATTTCCTAACTTTTAAGTGTTTGACTTAGTAACATTAACATTACAGTAATGCGTTTTCAGTATAATTTTTCAGGGTTTTCTTTAAAAGTCAACTTAAAAATCGAAAGCTCTTCCATGTTGCTGCTGATGCTGAGGCGGGTTAGCACCTGTGGAGCTGTAATACAGAACTTCACCACTTCAGCCAGCAGCGTCATCAGCAGCACGAGTAAAACGGTGCTTACGAGCTGATCAACCACTGGAAGGCTGTGAGGATACTTCATTCAGTGACTTGACAGTCTTCCTGACACTGCTTACTCTCTGCTGAGAGTCGGGAGCCCTAGGCTGACTTCCAAGGAGCAGAGCAAAGTGCATTGCCATGGGAAGAGACCCTTTGGTCGCTGGTCCCCAAACCCATACATCTTCTGTTGCTGTTGATTTTGCTTTCATGCCTTCCATTCTCTTGACTCCATGGACTGCTGTATCTCCTGTTTTCTAGCTTACTTTTGCTCATACTATTTCTCCCTCCCTGCACTACTCCTTATCGCAGTTTGTTTATCATCCCATTCCCCTAAAATAAGCATCCCCTCAAATGCCTCTCGACCTCTGCTCTATCCCAGACACAGACAGACCTTCAGCACAGAAGAAAGGAAACTGCTTAGTATAGTAAATTAGGCCACGTGGTGTTCCAGGCTGCCTTAACTAGACCACTCCTTGCAAGACTGTTTAAAACTAACTCGGATATCATAATTTGCAATCCACAGTGTAGACATATCAAAATGTCCTTGTTCTCATTTCCAGTGCTTGCTGCCATAGCAACCCCTGGTCAAAAGGAAATTTCCATTGATATCAGAAGGAGCAGCATTTCACCCAGGTGAGTTTTTACTATGTGGCACACATTTTATTAGCATGTGTTCCTGATATGGTGATCCCCAAATTTCCTATAGCGCTTAATACAGAAAGCACTACTATTAAGTCTGGCTCTCAGTTGGTACCCTTCTACTAGAAGATACGCAAGTCTAAGACCTCCTGCTTTCTACATGAATATCATCCAAAAGCCAACCCAGAGTCTAAATAAATGCAAAAGGCCAGTGGGAGCTCCAGAAAATGTACATCACCTACCCCTCCTGAGATTTTTATCACAGATTTTAACTTAGATACATTATGACGATCTCTTGCTTTGCATGGCACCCTCTTGCTTGCTCTTCCTTCATATAAATCATTGCATGTATCAGGGAGATTTAGGCAAAGAAGCAATAATTCAAAGGTCAGTCTGTCTAATCAGTTGAATAAAGTTTGCTCTTTGCTATGGAAAAAGCAATCAGTGCTACAACAAGCTTTCAAACTCATATATATGATACTTTCTCCATAGGAAGAAAGTGTTGCTACAGAATTGGAAGAGATCTTTATGAGAACTGTACCTGGATTTGCCAGTGGCAAATGGCAGGATTTCTGAAAGGAAGAGCCACCAGAACTGCTCCTCACTTTCTGTCTTCTACATGCATTACTTAATGCCAGCCAAAAGGACATGGAAATGGCAGACTACTTACTCCTTTAATGTATATAAAACATTCTGCAATGCAACTTGTAGCACTCAGTAGAGCTGACAAGAGTTGACATTAATGGGAAATCAACAGATCTGGGTGGCACAGAGAGGAATTTGGTTCCTTTGCAAAGAAGGAGCTCTGCCTACTTGAAAAAATGGCATTTAACTATGTAATCTCAGGATGAGTTGTATAAATATATTCCTCTAGATTTATTGGCTTGTCTTCATAAACAGCTGTGAGTTTGTGCTTTTTGTTGAGATGTAAACCAGCACAGCATGTTGGTGAGGGTGAATGTAGTTATCATTCAATACATAAAAAATTAGTGAAAGAGACTGGGAAGTCCATCCTATTACAGAAATCGACTGCTTGCTTATCTTTTGGGTAAGCATCATTCCTAACTGTTACCATTGTGCTCAGTAGATACCTTTGTATGCTAAAGTGAGAAAGGTACCATGCCTTGCATCTACTTCATTTCTGTCATATATGCAATTTGATTTTCTGGGGTAAAGCATACAAGCTTATTTCTTATTACACTGATTACCAGGACCAACTCCTCCTGCATCCTCCACCCTACCCTAAACTACATGAAATCTCCAGGACTTGTTCCTAAAGCACCTTTTACTGACACTGTGCAGTTCCCAGTTCCCAAGGCAATTCCTTTCAGAGAGTTGCTGACAATAAGGAAATGTAAATGGAAACATCACAGAGGCTTCATAGTTTTACTCTCTTAGGCAATTCAAATATAATGGCCTGTTTTGTGGGAGAACCTCTCTTTTAAAAAAAAAAAAAAAGAAAATATTGCAAACTGGTCTATGAGGGACATTTGGTTCTTCTGTTTTAGCGCATTACCAGCACAGTAAGATGCTGAAAAGTGAGCCATGCCCTCATGGGCACCAGTGCAATCCCCTTGCCTTCAGAGGAAAAGCAACAGTGCAACCTAGGGGAACTCTATAAAACATATGGTTGAGAAGACACAAGAAGAGAAAAACTCCTGCCTTTCTTCATCCTCAGCTGCATTTGGTCAAAAAGTAACATTTCAGAAGTGTGTTTTTACAACAAATTAAGGAAATCTGACTACTGGTTAAGAAGCAGGTAAATGAGGAGGTGACCTTCGCAGGATATGTTTTCTGTACGTTTATAAGGAAGTTTATTGTGAAGGCCTCAGAAGATTTTTAAACACCAAAAACATTAACTCTCTACCTCACTCTCTACCCTCTATCATGATTCCATACTGTTGTTACTGATTGCACCTCTGCTCCAAAATTAAAAAAAATGAAAATTACTTAAACAGTATCATGTATTATATTCAGCCTATTCTACTCCGTTCTATTATATTTTATTCTAAGATTTTTGAAAGAAGCATAAGTATTTCAGAATGTCAGGAGGCTTAATTTTCTCACACACTTTCACGGGAAGACAATTATAATTCTGATTTGAAGAACTTTAAAGCGGACGTCTGCCCCACTTCTGTTCTAAATGGTGACGGGAAACATGGTATATATCCCTCTTGCTAACTTTGGTCCTGTCACATATTCACAAACCTTATTTCCCGCATTTGGAGGTGACAGGTATTGTGCCGCTGCCTCCAGTCTTTCTCATCTAAAGATGTGTTGTTTCCGTAGGCTTTTCCATAGGCTCAAAACTGAGTAAAAATTTCAAGTATTCTCATATTCCTCATTCTAGATAAAACTTTTTAAGAACAACAGCATTGCTAGCAGTCTGGGGAGTTGTACAGCCTCAGCATACCAAAACCATGAGATTGCCACCAAAATAACCCCACCGAGGGCTTCTGGTTTCTCTGTCCAACCATCTAGTTTTGTCTCAGGGACAGATGCAAAAGGGTCTCTATCTGCATATTCCACTTTATCTCTTAGACTTGGATATAAATAGAGTGGGAAGCCAAAAACTCAGAGGAGAGTGTACATTTCTGAATATTTCCTGCATCTGATATAATTGTCCATCATGTCCTTGGGCTGGGTGAAGCCATGAGGGAAGAAGACACAGATAGGGCTGATTTCCACTTCCACTCTCTCCACAGACACAGCTGCAGCTTGCACGTTGACTAGAACAAGACCGACTCAGGAAATGAAGAGTAGCACATCACTCATTTTTCCTGCCTGTTTGCTCCTAATTATCTTGCAATACATTTCACTGGTAGTTTTATCATAGAGAAAGACAGAAGGTCCTTCTGGTTACAGCACATAATTACTACTTTTAAAATGGCTTGTTATTCATTCATGGGCAAACTTCAGTCTCTTCCTCCCTCCCTCAAGCTCACTGCCTCTTCTGCTTGTTTGTTTGTTTGTTTCTTTTTTACTTTGGGAGGTAGGATGTCAATTCTCTGATAATGTTACCTGATAAAGGAAAAGAAGGGCCAGCAGAGGTGCTGTTCACTTTCTTCTGATGAGATTGTGGCCACACTGAAAGAAGTGTCAACAATCTCAATAATTTAATTTTGGCTAATACAACACCTCTTACAGGCTTGAGCTATGCATCTCCTGTGTAGCCCCTAGTACAAATCAACAGAGCCACTTTTATACTCATCTTCCAATATTTCTCTCCAACCTTAGAAAAAACAGAAAATTGCCAGGGGGCAAAGAACTCTCATTTTGCCATTGACATTTCTGCAATCCATCTCCCTGAATTGGGAGACCCTTTCACAGATCCAGAACCTCACCAGCATAAGGAAGAATTAGTATAATTAAGAATTAGACACAGGGTCTCTAAAATGGGAATCATAACAATGACTAACGTCACAGGAGTGTTTTCAGAATTAATTCATGTAAGTAAAGCACTTACAAGATAAAAACGTAGGAGCTGCCACATCAGATTAGACCACTGCTCCATCTAGGAGAACATTCTGTGTGCCACAGACAGCAGCAATATATGCAGGGTAGCAGAAGTGGGGTCTCCTCTCTGTGCAGAACAGGGTTCAGTCTAAGAACAGTCAATGCCAGTCCTTGGTTACAGCATTACTTTATGATTTAGGTTACATATTTAAGCTCCTACTACTCACTGTCTATAAACAAAGTGGTCTTGCAGTAAAAGGAAAGAATAAGGGTCAGCAAGAGTTGGGTACAGTGACTATACAGGTGCACATTCATTCCTGTGCAGGACAGTTTCTGATCAAGAGTTTCTGCTTATCACTGAGTGAAATTAAAATTATTCTAAAAACCTCAAGTTTCAGAAACACGGTTATTGAAAAAATGCACAGTACGATATAAGTACTTATAAAATTGATATATTTCATATACACATATATTTTTAGATATATATCTACATAAAGAAGGATATACATGGACATGAACAAGCTGGTTTAAAAAGTAACCTCGTCCTCACTGGTGCTGCTTTGAGCAGGGTGAGGGTTGGACCCAGATGACTTAAGGGGGGTCCTTTCTGATTCTCATTATTCCAGAATTCTGTGAATCCACAATTTTCCATGGCAGAGCTCTGTCACTGAACATGAAACAACTTGTGGTAAACATAGTTTGTACAGAAAGTATTATTAGGGAAGTTTCTTGGGTCCAGGATAGAAACTCAAAGTTTCAAAGTCAGAGAGAGATGTTGACCCTAGACCCAGGCGAGTAAGGATGTAATGAGGGAGACCTGGAAGTGAACAGGCTCCCACACTTCCTCACCCACTGGAGAAGTCCTGGCCCGGGTCTTTTAAAACCTAGTTTTTTTATGAAAAAGTTTCATAAAGTTTCATTCTCACACTCCAAAATTGCAAATATTTTCACAGTGGGACATTGTTGTTTTCTAGCCAGCTCATCTATATGACTGTGCATTCTGCAAGTACCTGCAGACCTTACATGACTGCTAACATTAGTTGTGACAAGGGTAATGACAATCTTTCTGTGATATTTCACTATCTCAGATGGTTTGACACCTTTATTTTAATTCTTACAAATTGTTCATTTTATGAAACAGCCTTATCTTAAAAGTAAATATGAGTTCAGATGAGTTTTTCTTAGTTTAAGAGTGGGATTTTAAAATTTGGTTTTACTTTTGTATTAATCATGCAGTGTTTAATAGAAACAATCTATACAATGCAAAACCCTCCTGAAAGACAGAGACGCAATATATTTTTGTGCATGATTCTGTTCTATTCCATATTCTACTTCAGGACAGTGTAACGAAAAAAACCAACAAATTAGAAGATAATCTGTAAAAAAACCAAATCCCTCACAACTGACCGAACCGTAAATGAGTCTTACATTACTGGGACTGGATAAAGTATCATCAGTATCAGATTATTACATAAGAATATGTTAGTGATGTAGCAGCAGTCTAGTCTTTTAAGATGTGAAAGAGCGTTATCTAACCTCTCTGCAAAGTTCAGGAAGAGGAGCCATATGTCCAAATAATCATTTTCTTCCTGGTGTTTAACATGTCAGTTTTTCCAAGAGGCCTATTTCAAGTTAAAAAAAAAAAGGCGTGAAATGCATTTTGATTTTTTTTTTTTTTTGGCAAAAGCAGCTCATTCTCAAGCTTGCAAGGAAACAAGAAAAACAAAATCAAATGTCAAGTAGATTTGCTCTTTGTTGTAATTAATACACAAGCATTTGCTTGTAGATAGTCCTGAGCCTGAAAACAAGTGGTGTCAGTTGTGGTGCTTTTAAAAAGGAGTAGTTCTCTGGGCTTCAAAGGGCCAAATGTTCAACGACTGAAAATCCCAACTCAAATCAATGGCCCTAGGCCAGTGTACATCAGCTAAGGATCTGACCACAAAGGAAGGATAGCATGAAACCTGATGGCTGAGAACATGACACACGCTCACAGCATTGGGCCCTAAGTGTGATGAGACAGCAAAGAAAGGCAGGGCAGACTTCTTCAGAGCAGAAAGAGGGTAATAATTAACTGAAAACAAGGAAATTGCAAAGCCCTGTGCTGCAGACTACATGCATGCTCAGTTTCTGGTCAAGGAAGTTACGTGAGATTTCTCTTTGAGTCAGAGCAATGTAGTGGATAAAAAGGCCCTGTCTAGCCAGGGGGATTTCCTGAGGCCATTACAGACCAGCTCAACATGCTGTTAAGAGGCTCGTTTTCATGAGAGTTCTTGTTGCATTTGTAACGCTGGCTCCAGGCCCCTAGAGCTTCAAGTGCCACATCACAGTGCTACAAGCCCAGTGCTGAATGCTTGGCACAGGACCAGGTATCTTCCCTTCCTTCTCTCTGTTTCCTCAAGTCAGCAGGTGGGGCTCCAGCGCTCCATCTTGTTTTGATTTGTGGGGGGATTTTTTTTCTCCAAGAAGATAAAAAAAGAAGAAAAAAATTCCCATTGAATACTTGCTAGTCTCCTTTTCCCCATGTTGTTCTGTGGAAGCATTTGGAAAGAGGGAGAAAAGAAGCACTTTTCTTTTTTTTCTTTTTCTTCCAAGGGGCTTGGTATTTTTCCTGAAATGAGGTGCTGGAAACACCTCATGACTGAGGGCTACTGGGCCGAGACCTGCTCATCTTCACACCAGGGTGAACAGTAGCAATTCAACTGAGGTCATCCAGAATGGTCTGGCAGGAAGTTCCCTTCACCGGACGCGGAGTCAGCCCTACTGAGCCAAGCTCTTCGCCAGGACCAGCTGGGCCTGAGCCCCATGACAGGTCACAGAATGGGTGTAAATGGATGCAGGGCAGAGACAATATAAACCTCTACTAACTTTCCCTGTGAGATAGTCATAAACGTGCTGGAACTCAAATGCTGGAGGGAGGAATTGGGGGGCAAAGCCAGCACAAGCAAAAAACTCTACCAACAAAAGTGTGTGATACTGGCCAGGATAAGAGAGAATCAGGGCAACATATATTAATTTGGTACTTATTTTCCCACACACTTGTGTCTGATGTGTAATTCTACCATTTAGGTCACTGCTGGATTTAGCCCGATGGGTTTGAACAATTAATTATTTTCAATGATAAAACTATTCCATTTTCAAAACTGGATTGAGCAGTAGATTAGTTCTAGATTAAATAATTTAACTACAGATCAGTAGTAGGTGTTTTTTTCTGTACTACATTGGCATATCAACGAGCAGATATTACTTTTCAGCATTTTAATTTACTTAATAATTTATAATACTACATTGTAAACTGGGTGGACAACCATCACTTTGGAACACTACAGCCAACACCTCAAAATTTAATCTCTT
The DNA here is from genome assembly GCF_003984885.1 of Neopelma chrysocephalum. Taxonomy (NCBI): domain Eukaryota; kingdom Metazoa; phylum Chordata; class Aves; order Passeriformes; family Pipridae; genus Neopelma; species Neopelma chrysocephalum. Next base: position 12,038,597 of record NW_020897715.1, read on the forward strand.
TTCCAAAGAGCCTTGTTCAATCTTTTGAAGGATCAACTACGTGGAGAAAAGAAGGAATATAATCACAGCAGACTAAGAAAAGCAAGCTGCTTAACGCCACGAGCATAAGCTCTCAGGTTGCTTGACCTTAAGCCTTGGTTTTCCCATCTCTGCATAACAATGGTACCTAAATAATCGATTGTTGTAAAGACCATGCAGTTATTTATAAAATACTTTTCAGTAGACTACTTGAGGCAGACATTTCAAATGATTTCTCAGAAAATCTTTTAAAATGACACTTACATTCAAAGAAATCTGTGCTCAGGTATTCTGTTAAATCCAGAAGTGATTCATCCTGTGCCTCAGTTTCCTCTGAAGCTAAGTGCTGAAAATATGATCCCCTTACTTCACAGAATCCATGGAAATCCATCCACAAAATCCAGGGAAAGCTAAGTCATTAACAATTACTCAGTAATTGCAACTCCTTGGATAGAAAGTCTTGGAGAATGCAGTAATACTACATACTATGGATAACTGAGGCAGAAGAGGCCCAGAGCTCACACCATAAGAAGTTTTGAGGTTCATCATATCAGAACCAAAAGGATCTGAAGTCGCTTTTGTGCAGAGCAGCAGCATCTGGGAACAGGGAGGATGTGTTATGCTCCACTTCCAGGGGAGAGAGAATGGCTTCAGACTGCTCTGTCCCATGCTACTTCTCATTCACAGTGAGAACTGCAGGATGCTTCTGCTCTGATGGAAACAGGAGCACCACACAGATGCCTGCTTTCTAAAAGGAAATGCAAGAGTAAGAAGAAGACGTGGATGAAGAAGGGACTAAGGAAGGGAATATTTTCAGAGGAGGGAAAACCATCAGACTTCCACCAGAAGTGGTCAAATTACTTTCCAGAAAAGGAGAATACTGAAGATACATCAACTAAATGGGCTGCTGAAATGTCATATTTAAGTTCAATGGATCATATTAAGGGTCAGAAATTATCAGCTTGGGTTACAGAAGTGTGCAACTGGCCAGCTGCACTAAATATGGCCTTTACCTTCCTGCTGCGCTTACATGGGGACAGACCAAAATCAAGGCACTGGAGCTTACTTCTGATACTCAGCAGAGAAACTTGTCCTCCCAGTTATTATTGTTATAAGGTCTGAAACACTGCAGATGGAGGACTTGTCATTCAAGAAGACACAGTGTACATTATGGAAATAAACTGGAAGCACAGTTAAAGATTAGCAAGTCTTTTTCCCCCCAGCTGCCATTGATATGAATGAAGCCCCTTCTTGCACAGGCAAAAGGAAAGAAAAGATGAGTTAATGTCACTTTCTCTTCTCTAAATTCTCAGATTTGATGACTAACAGGTTACCATATTTCTCTAGGAAAAAGGCCTGTTTTTTACTTAAAAACCCTAAAAGTATACAGAGAAAGTAATTTTCAAGGTCAGAGGGTTGTTTTGACATTTAAGAAATACTAAAACAGATTTTGGCTTTTAAATTTGTAAACCAGAACTACTTCCCGACCTGAGAGACAATCTGCCAAATTTCTAGCTGACCACAGGCTCTTCAGGGTAAGATAGAATTATCAGATATATCATGTTGTCTATGTATACACCTCTGTGATTTTAAAACAAAATGTTGCTCAACTTTAAGAGAACACAGTTTTTGAGACCCTTTGTACAAGAAACATGCCCCCCCTTCTCACAGTAACCGAAGAGGCAATCCTCTCTTTAATAACTGCTTTGGTGCAGTATTTTGCTTACTATCGGAGAACTCAATTGCTTAATATACTAATAAAAAACGAAGGGAAATAGAAACATTTCAGCACACAGAAACCAAAAACCTCCTTTTATTTTACAGCAAGACTTTGATCCTCCCACCAATCCTGTTGCAATACAAACCAATTTCATTTAAGGCTACATCTGACAAGCCAGACTTCTGTGAGACTGCAAAACTCTGCTAAATCCCTGGGTAAACTGTAAATGGGTGGAGGGAAAGGTTCACAAATTCACAAATAGCACGTATATGCGGGTGGACCACACATACACAGGTAGCACAGTAACCTTGCTGTGCAAGCTCAACAAAACTTTGTGCATATAGAGTTTTAAAGATCTATATTGTTGTTTAATAGATGCAAGAGATTGCATTGCTTCTCCTTACAGCCTCTTTCTCTCACAACCCGTCCTGCCTACCGCTGTGGCTCCATTTGTGCAAAGTGGGCAAAATAGTTATGTTATTTAAAATGGGAGAGGCTGTACTTTCTGCCTAGCCTCTCATGCCAAAACAGCCAAATCAATTTTGCTGTTTCAATTAGGCAAGAAAATGAAACTTTTAATTGTTTCTCTCCATACTTTTTTTTCAGTGATGAAGTCTGAAAACTTTCAGCCAAAACTTAACAGCTTAAGATGCAGTCCAGCAAAGGCAGCTATGCTGAGGAACAAAAGCCTGCTGGAGTGGAGTGGGAGCAAAGAGGATGCTGTGAAGTTTCTGCTGCTTCCTAAATGCATCCCATATACACGTGTGCTATTTAAATAATGCCAGTTCTTGTATGGACTATAATGGGAAATACTTTCCAAGACTGTTTACTAGATTTGTTTGTCCTACTTCCACCAGAGTTCAAATGTAATTGTATTTAATCTTCTATTTGTTGTTTTTGTGTTGTTTTGGTTTGTTGTTTTTGTTTTTTTTTTTAAGTTCTGTTCATAATAGTTTGCAGAAAAACAGAGAATTTGCCGGCCTGCAACTCTGTTATACTCAAACTGCCCTGAGCATTACAGGATGTAACTTTTTGTCTAGGAAAGGATTTATCTAACAGACTACCCAACTTCCTGACTTCTGCCTTTTAGTAATTCTTTTCGTCTTTTCTCTATCCAGTCATCTCAACATATCATCCTCTAGCCAACAAATATTTAAAAATCATACAATCTAAAAGATGACTCAGGAAAGCAAGAACTGATGAGTTCTAATAAAAAGATCCATGAGCCTGGCACTTCCTGGTGCACAGGATATACACATACAAGAAGGAGAGAGATGCATAACAACACTGCTCAGCAGTTTTTTTAGGTACAAGAACTGCAAAACACTTAAACACAGTAATGGAGAAGTTTTGGATCAGATAATGATTTGTGAAGCTGAGGAAGCGATACTGCTAAGCAAAATGAGAAGAGTGTCGTTTCCTTCTAATGCCCAGTTAAAGGCTGGCTTAGGCTGTGATTCTGGTTTTGGCAGGAGTACAAGGACAGCTTCTTGTGAGAACCACTGCAACACTAGACACCTCAAAGTGGAAATGATAACAGGAAAACAAAACTGAGGCCATTCATGAGCAAGATGGTCATCACGTAGGGCACACAGCCAAAACTTCTGAAAAGCTGAGAAAAGATTGATGACACCCTGCTTTTGCTGAGGGAATTTGTGGAGTTAAGTGCTCCTAGCTGGCTAAATTGAAGTTTTTTCTTCATGTGAATGCATACTTTATGTGCACAGATTAAATCTAACCAAATCTGGGGCTACTGCAAATGTGCCTGCAAAGATGGCAATGTCTCATGATTAGCATTTCTCAAGAAGCTCAGATCAACTGTGTTTAGAAAATGAAATTATATTTATGTCCCACTGAAAATATCAGCACCAAATTCTTAACCTGGGGTTGCTACTGCAAACGTGCATAATGCACAAGGCAGCACTGAGTCTTGCTCTTGCTCCCAGAATTGGTGATTCTGCACAGTTAAAAAAGTGAAAGCCATAAAAGCCTGTTTAGTTGGAAAAGTAAGGAAATGACACTCTGAACATTGACAAGGAGTGGGCTTTTTAGGTTAGAAAAGATCTCTACAAAACCTCCGATAATACCTGAACTTCAAGAGGAATGGTATTCTGGTGAGTTGGGTCACGGTGGTCACCAACACAAAGAAGAAACTGAGGTGCAGCAACAGGAGATCAAGTGATTTCCTCAGCATGGGAGGGAGTTATACTGCTAGGGTTAAAGTAAAAAAATCCATGTTCTTGGTCCCATTAGCAAACCACAGGCTCATATTGCTTTCACTACAAACAGATTTCCCTTCACCATACTGTTCTTTTCTTCTTGCTGACTGTTCAGTGTGACCATCCAAAACCACTCCTATTTGTGTTATTTTTCACACACACCACCCTGAAAAAAAATTCAGCATGAAAGAAGAGCAGTTTCCTCCAATACAGCTCAACATCCAAACTAAGCAGCAGTAAAATCGTATTTATTCAGTGACTGAGGTTTCAAACAGTAAAGTGATTGTTACTGAGTTATAGGCTGGACCATGCACTGAAAAAGACCCCAGAATAGGTTTCTGGTGACAGCTCTCTCACCCTGACAGTCCTCAGGAGCACTGGGGGAGAAAGAGGAGTGTATGTACGTGTGTAGTTGGGGGTGATATTTGAATATGGTCAAGCTACACAATCACAGTAGGCAGAATTTGTCAGACTTTGCCTTTGGGAATGAAGTGGGGAGACAGAAAGAAGGGAGCTGGGTATCTGAGCTCAGTGCATGCGTGTGAGTGAGGCTCTTCACCTGCAAGTTGGGTGTGCCTGAAATGGGAGTCAGAGAGAGAGGTAAGCCAGGAGCTCCCCAATGCCAAGCATGCTCTCATGCTGCCAAGCTGAGTGATCCAAAGGCATTGGTACTAAATGTGGTCTTCTTCTCTTTCTGTGTAAAGTCTGGCAAGCCTTTCTCTATGTCTTTGTTTTCCTGTTTGAATATGTGGTATTCCAATGAAATATGAATATTAATATTTGATTAACTCTCATCTACAAAGCTTAGTTCCTTAAAGTCTCGTACGGATCTTTGAAATCCTTGAAAACCTATATAAATACAAATCCTTTTATTTTTATAGCATTACATTAATGACTGTACAGTGGAAGTTGAAGAATTAAATAATCTCTGTCTATATTTGCTCATACCTTTGTGAAACTGTTACCTTTCAGCTGCTATTTCTCATGCCTTGTCTCAATTCAGAAATGTCATTTTTGGTAAAGTTTTGCAAAAAGCCATTCAGCTGCTCTTGAGTCATCCAAGTATGTAAAAAACAGTTTCCAGCTGTTAAGTTTTCCATAACCTTTTTTTTCTCAAACATGCTTGTATAATTATAACACAGCTTTGTTTTAAAACATCAAACTTGACACGTACATAGTCCTGAAAGAGAAGTAGCTGCACTGACATGTTTGAAACCATTTAGTTTTGAAATGAAAAGGTTTTTACCATATTAAAAAATATCTATTTTCTTAAATATTCTCCCAAACACTGACCTACGCTTTTCTAATGGTAGACAGTCATTTGTGTAAATGACCAATAAAAAAAAAACCAGAAAAAAAAACCTAAAAAAAAAAAGACACTATTTTTGCAATCTGTGACTGAGCTGAGCTGTAACAGGGAGGACTGGGGGACACTGTTTACATTGGGAGCAAGCTCAGACCTGCATATGGGGCACTCTGTATACATACACACATGCACTCTGGAAGAGCATGGCTAAAGCTCTAGCCTGGTGTTTTCACAAGCCCCACTCTTGGCTGCATGCACTCCAGAGAGACCGGTAACAGCTGGACACCCGCACTCTTCAGCCTTGTCTGCTGGCAAGTGGCTCAAGGTCGCACTCTCCAAGCCCAGGCCAGTCACCATGAATTTTAATGGTTGGTGAACTAATAGCTGGCAATAAGGTCAGAAAACATGAAGGTGGCACAGTCTGCTTTCAAGATCATGCTTCAACTACTAGTACAAACCTATGATTATGTACTTGCTAAAAACCTTGGAACTGGCACTTAAGGTGGGACAAGGACAACCGTATCCTTTTGCCTTGCCCATAACACCTGGCACTCTGCTGTGATGGCCATAGCTTTCCATAAAGATTCTGAATTCAATTTGGTGTTACATACTTCTACAGTTTTAATTATCGCATATTTGCATTTTGGTATAGAATGGCATCAAATCAGATGGAGATGATTCCTCGTTTATATTCAGCGTAGACAGAAATGCACTGCCATGACACTAAGCAGTTATGAATCAGCCATTTCACAGAATCACAGACTTGGTAAGGTTGGAAGGGACTACACTGGGTCATCTGGCCCAACTTCCCTGCTTAAGCAGGGCCATCCCAGAGCACACTGCCCAGAATTGCATCCAGATGGCTCTTGAATGTCTCCAGTGAGGGAAACTCCACATCATCTTTGGGCGACCTGCTCCAGCGCATGGTCACTCACACAGTAAAGAAGTCATATTCGGGTGGAACTTCTGCCTGTTGCCTTCGTCCTATTGCTAGGCACCACTGAGAAGAGCCTGTCTCCATTCTCCTGACACTCTCTCTTCAGATAGTTATAGATACCGATGAGATCCCCTTTCAGTCATCTCTTCTTGAGGCTGAACAGACCCAGCTCCCTCAGACTTTCCTTGTAAGAGGGATGCTCCAGTCCCTTAATCATCTCTGTTGCCCTCTGCTGGACCTGCTCCAGGAGCTCCATGTCCCTCTGTACTGAGGAGCCCAGAATTGGACACAGCATTCCAGATGTGCCTCACTAGGGCTGAGTAGAGGGGCAGGATCACCTCCCTTGACCTGCTGGCAATGCTCTTCCTAATGCACCTCAGGATACCTTGTGGCCTTCTTGGCCACAAGGGCACACTGCTGTACTTATATACCTTGGTAAGATCCCCTCTCAGTCGTCTCTTCTGCAGCCTAAAAAGGCCCAGCTTCTTCAGCCTCTTCTCATAAGAGGGATGCTCCAGACCCCTAATCATCTTTAGATCTCACTTCATTTAATCTGTAATATTCCAGGTTCTAATGTCTTAGAGGAATAAGTGTTGGTTTTGAGAATATTAGTGAAGGCTGAAACAGCAGCTGTAGTCTGATGGATTACTGGATTACATGGGTTTCACTCTCAGAACTATTTTTTTATATGACAACATAAAGGCATACATGACTTTGCATGAACCGCTGGCCTCAGCATGAACTCTTCTGTCAGGCTGGAGGAACTCTTTCTAAAGATGCAAAAGGAAAGTCACTGCATTTATAGGTTTTTATATGAGACTCAACTGTGCTGATTTGTACAGACAAGAAGAGACTCCATAGCTGTTTCTTATTCAAAGTAAATAACAGTACCCTCCTGCTCTTGCCTTTCCTGGGACATATCCTCCTACCATGCAGGTGTGAGTCCACAGAAACCATCAATGTCAGAAGATACATCTTCCTTACCTTACACAACATGTACTTTTATCAGTACAACTATAACTCAGTTGTATGTCCACTACTTTGAGATGTTTTCTGAATGTGTTTCAAACCACAATAAACATACAAGCAGTGCTCAACAAACAAATGTCACTAGAATACAATTACAGGGAAAAAAGCAGTTCCTATCCATTGCACTGTCTTCTCTCTGTACTATCTGCCTTGTAAAGCCCACAGGTAGGGATCAGTAAAAAACCCTATAGTAAGCAAGGGCAGAGGTAAGGTTGCTGTGGGAACCTTAACTCTAAATTTCCTGAGTTTCGGGAGATTAAAATCTCAGTCGTCACATCCCATTAGCGCACTCTGTTGTGCATACAGAACATGGCCTAGGCAAGTGTATTGTTTCTAAAGGAAAAGATTGTGCCATCAGGTAAATAGGTGTCATTTGGCATTGACATTTTGGCAACTCTAAGCTACACTATTCAGTTCTAATCAATGCTACTGGATTTTGAAACCCACCAACATAACAAAGAAGTGGAAAAAGAAGTAGAAAAAATCCAAACAAACTGTATGTTATGCTACATGCTCTACTATTCTGAGTTTCAGTGTCAAGACAAAAGAAGAGTAAGAGTTTGCCATTTGCTAGTTGTAGTAATCAAGAGAAGATCTGCCAGACACACTCTTTAAGGGGCTCTGTCTGTCTGGATCAGGTAGATGCTGCAATACACAAAGGACTTCACACACAGAGAAAGAAAGAGTGTTCATGGACAATGATGCAGCGTTCTTAATTAAGATTTTCATTACTGATACATACATTAAGGTTTTGCTAATGCAAGTGCCCAAGCACTCTCATGTGCAGGTAGATGTCTCTGATTCTATCTCTAGAAACCCTTTTGCACATCATTGCAAACATTCACCAGCCAATACTCAAAAATCAGCTCACCCGCCCTTTGCTGTAATGACAATGAAAAATAAAAAATGATATTTTATTTGTCTGACAGATGAGAACTTAGCTTTTTGCAGACATGAGAATGAACAGCCTTTTGCAAAGCTGTGCTACAGCGCATTGAAACTGATTCTGATCTCACACCTGTTTGATGTTGATGTAACATCAGGATCTTCAATAGTATGAGTGCAGCAAATGTTGAAGGAAAAAATAATGGAAGAGGCATGAAGGTAAATGGAAAATTGGATAAAACAAAACATGAGTTTGCCAAAGGTAGTTTGTAGTTGACTAACCTGATCACTTTCTTTGATAAGATAACTGATTATTCAGACAAAGGAAATGCAGTAAATTTAATTTATCAGTAGAGTATCACAAGGGAAATTATGAGTTTAGATCAAGATTTGCAAAAGGACTGCAAGGTGAATAAGCGCTAACCTGAAGGGGGAATGGAATACTGGCAAAGAAAGAATTATTGGGCAAGGTGAAGGCTATATATCCATAATTTTTTAGTTAAAAAAATAGCATTTTCTATTTGATCAGATTTGGGTGGAGTAGGTAATATTTCATTATGAGGCACCTCAAAGGGAGGGGCCATAGATTAGGAAAAATTGGGAGCATGCTTAACAGCCATAAAGGGATCAATTAACTTCAATAAATTGCTCATTAGCAATATTTAGGCCTCATTCATCTGTAATGTTTCAATATTATTTCTATGGTTCTTTTCTTTGGGAAGTTCACAGATCCTACAACTCACTCAGCAGTTTACTTATACAGCTGAATTAAATATCTAGTTCAGTTTTATGCTTTTAAAATATTCTTACTCTCAGAACAGGATGGCCATTCATCTACAAAATCTGTTTGCTGAATACCTTAGATCTCCTTTGAATGCTGGACCCTGCCTCCCAACAAAATGCTGCTGGATACGGTGTGGAGGAGAAATACTTGGTGAACAGAAGCACTTACAAAAGCATTGCTTCTCCCTGAACACACTACATGCTTTTCTTCATCTAGTCAGACTATGACATATTGTGAATTTCTTCAATAGGAAAAACTGGGCTGACCCTTAGCAAGGTGACAGTGTTGCCCTGGCACACTGTATGTACCAGGATGACGTGCATCAAAGCACAGCCACGTCAGGATAGAAGGTGAAGACAGTGCCACAGAAATCACAGTAGAAGGTATCAGTGTGAGATTAATTTGCAGCCTCCAAAATAAATGATCTGCCAATCTATTTTCAACAAGCTAAGAAAAAACATAGGACTTTTGACAATCTTCCCCAAGGTATGCCTCAGTCCTCAGTGACTTAAATTGTTACCTTTCCATTAAAGTTTACTGAAAGAAAAGCTGTATCTTTGTTTTAGCCTTCTGTAGCAAAATTGAATTATTTAATGTTGTGACTAGACTGTGCTAAGTATATGTGGACATTCACACAAGAAATTTGCCCTAAAACCCAAAACTTGAAGGATTTTTTAAGTGTAAAAATTGAAAACCAGTGTCTGAAACATTTCATTCTTTGGGGTTGGTTATATGCTGATGACACATAGTAAGTTTCCTTCACAACCTTCAATACATATTGCAGAGCATCCAGAATGTAACACATTATTTTTTGTCTTTCATGCAAAAGTGGATTTACTACAAAAAGTGAAATGCAATTAATCCCTTTTACAGACATCCAGGATAAGTGAACATAGAAAAATATGAAATTTAAATACACATCCAGATCCAAATGTTGCAATTGATCCTTACTTTGGTGATTGAGTGAAGCATGAATACTTCTAAATTGTATCCTATTTGAAGTTGGGATTCCAATTTTGTCCCTGAAAAATCAAGCTGTTTAGAGTATGCTTAAGAAGCTAAAACATTAGAAAACAGCATTCAGAAAACTGATACAGATATTCTATTAAACTTAAAACTCAGTATGATGGAATGGGAGAGAGTGAGATCTATTCAAATCCAAAAGCATTTCCTTTCAGTGATGTGCAAAAATCTAATATCTTGGGCATGCAAACATATGAAATGAAAATATTACCTGGGGGGTTGAATTTGTGAACCATATTCAGCATGATATTATCCAAAATGATGGAAAGCAGCAGCAGTGAACTTCGGAGGCAGGAAACATTATTTCTTAATACACTGTGAATCTTTTATGTCTAAGAGTTCCCATTCCCACCAAGAGGTAAAACAGCCTTCATGAAGCATGGTCTGAAGACTCACAAGTGTTTTGACATGTTACATAGTAATGGCACACAAATGAACTACATGGCAGATGACTTTCACTTCTTTTTTAAGTGGGAGAGGTGGAAAGGAAAAGGAGATGGAGGAGATACTCTTTCAAGCTCATTTTCAATCATTGTGTCTCACACATAGGACATTCAGCATGAATATGGACACATGGTCGGGCGTGTAGACCTCCGTGACTATTCATATTTTGGTGCCCGTTTCAATAGTCAAATCTATGGTGCCTTGATCAGGAGGTGACTTTTAGGAAACCATGTATTTCTGGATACTGCGTTTTATAGTAACCACTCCTCCACCACAACTTGTTCTTGGTACCATTTTTATCTTATATCTGGTGTGTACATTTTATGGAGAGAGACGGACAACATGATGCTAAAGCAGGGTGCATCAAAGAGGATTTCTGCTCTAGGAGAAGGACTAAACAATACATTTCAGAAAAGACAGAGAGACATTTGGTGATGTAACTGTGGAACAGCAATGTGCTTGCCAAAGTAGGAAGATAATTTACCAGAACTGCAAAGGGAATATTCTGAAAAACTCTGCCACACTCTGTAGTTGTTACCATTTTGCACAGTGATTTCAACCTAACAAACTCATCTGTCTTAATATTTTGATGGTTGGTATTCAAACTGCTGTAGGAAATGCTGCCACTGATTCAGAAAGGTGATCTTTTCCATCCAAATATATTAAATTATGCCAGTGTGGGGTAAAAGCACTTTGAAACAATTGCATTTTCTTTCTGTCCCCTTCTTTTTTCTAGCTAAATCTAAAATATTATGCTCCTACAACTGTCTAGTTAAAACCCATTTTTTTTCCGCCGTAATCTGTAATATTTCCAAAAAAGCTAACAATCAGTACATAATATTACACTAAGTAAGTGAAAAATAACCCAGAACAAAGAGACTGCTAGTATGCATAATGGCAGAAAGGTCTGACATTTTCAGCTGTCATGCTGGCCAATCTTAAATTCAATCTCATCCAGCTTCAGTGGATGTATTGTAGGCATTGCAATTAGAAAGCAGGTTGCAGACATGCCTCTGTTGTAATCCACACATGAAGTTCACAGCTATGTGCAGCCATTATTACTTGTTAAACAATTTGAACGTCAACACTTAAATTAATGCTTGAATGAAAAATTGGTACCAAATTTTGTCCCTTTTTTTTAACTTGGCTATGTCTCTGTATCCACAGACCCTATGGATACTGGGTCTATTTTTATCGCAGATGTTTTAGAACAAACCCATGAATATTATCAGATTTGTTTTAAATAAGGAGGGGATTTTTTTCTATGTACATCTATTGCTTAATTCTATTTGATGGCTCTGTCTTCAGATAAACAATAAAGTTGTGGCAGTTGTTCAAGAACATTCATCCCAAGGTGTACTCCCAGATATACAGTGTGATTTCTATAAACACATCAGAGTAGAATTTCAGCTCCACTGCCATTTCGAGGCTGTTTCACCAGTTCTCTCATTTGCAAATGCCAAATAAAGTGCCTCTGCCCATGTTGTTTTCTTTTTTGGAACATTCCCTTCCTTCAGGAAACACGTAAAAGCTGGGGAAATAATATTCCATTCCTGTCTCAGATTGCTGTGTAGGTGACCATTCCCTTCCAAAACCTCCTTATTTTCAGCAGCAGATAAACTGATTCTTCTGGATAATTTGCATGTCTGTTTATTACATTAATTATGATAATTCTTGAAAAATGCTAACTCTTGAAAGCTGTTGTAAACATAAGGCTTATTACATGTAGACTTTTTTTGGCATTTTGCAAATGTTCATTTCTGATTTATGAATAAGCTTGACCTGGAGGTTATTATCCTCTTCTGAAGTAAGGGGAGAGCTTCTTAAGAAACCTGAGAAAAGATGCCTCCTCCCTGTTCCTGATGTAGCAATCACTGTTGTTGTTCCTCATCTGCCAAACAGCACTAAGCACATGAACCAAATAAAGGGATTCAGAGGGTGCTAATTAGTTGCTATTTCATGATGATGGTTCAGAGTGGTAACAGATGACAGTTTGGTGGCGAACAAATACCAACAGCAGGGACATATACATAGATATCAAAGACTATTTGAGGATCATCATGCCTGAAAAAGTGAATACATATTCTCAGAAACTGGCAACTGGCAGGCTGGAATACTGCTGGGTGTCTTTTGACATACAAATCACTGACCATATGATGGATGGTTCTCATAACTATGATGAGATCAGTAAGATACTGCTCAGCTTCCCTTAGGTCATCATTACTTGACCAAATACGTCTTCATGAAGCTGGAGAATAAATGGCACTTTTTGCACTTTTTTCCTTCTTCCCCCTCCCCCCTCTTCTTTTTAAACTAGGATGTCAAATAACAAGAATTAGAATCAGTCAGTGCTGAATCTGATAGGAATGATGCTGGAGCTCAGTACAATTCAGTTATATCAGAAATGTATTTCAAAACAATGGACAGATGTTCATGGAATTAGGTTAACATGTCCTGCAACTTCCTTGTATCTGGATCACTCTGGTGCACTTCTGATTTGCACTTACCAAAGCTAACAGCAGATAACTCTTCAATATTGTATGGGTTCCATCTGAATGGATAGTGCTCTGGAATTAAAAGAAGTATCCTACTGTAGCTATTTATCCTACTGTAAAGCACTGTTGATACTACTACACGCTGTTGACGTTATGAGTGAAAGGCTCAAGACTGGTTGGAAGACTTCTTCCATGAAAAGGATAATTTTTGATGAAGAATACACCTGCTTCTCTCAAAGTCCTGAGGACATTTGAGTGGAGCAGAGATTAATTGTATTCCTCTTAAGTGGGAATATAGTTTGGGGGAGAGATCCATGAAATCCTTCCACCTCCAAAACCCTGGTGCCATAATCAGACTTGTGTAAGCTTGGGGAGGAGGATGAAGACTAAATCATCAACAAATTATGGGTAGGCATATGAAAAGAGAGCCCAGGTGCTAGACACTGAGGCAGAGGGCAGAACAAATCTGTTATCTCTAGAACAGAAACATGCTTGAGAGGTACCATTACAATTTCTAATGTAAAAATGTCCCAATTATACTTTTTCTGTTGCTGAAAAGAGCCCAGATTAACAGTGGCCTGAAGGACCTGACTTCCAGAGAGAAAGGAGAGAACCAGTACAAACAAGACAAATTCTACGCACACGCCTGAAATATAGTAGGGCTCCTATGGAGCTTGCTAATTTGGGAATGGAGGAGCACCTTCCTGGCTGCGGAATAAGCCTGACTTAAGGAAGCAAGAGAGCATGTGACTCGTTTTACATGTCAAGAAATAAAGGCAGACAGACGGGAAACAACTTATGCATGGTCACACAGCAAAGCACTGCTGAAGAGGGATTTCGGCTCTGGGTTTCCACATGCCTGCCTACCATGAAGCTAGCTTGCTGCTTCCACATAAACTGCCTTGCCCTGCAGTGGTAGAACAATGATAAACTGGTGCCTTTGTGCAAATGTTGAAGGCACATGTTCTCTGCCAAAGACAAATGGCTTTGCCACTGCTGCAGGAAGTGTTACACCAGCAGTGTTAACGCTTCACGTCCCTGAGTATCATTAATGCTTTTTATTGATATTATGAAGTTCTGCAACAAAAATAATGGGATTTGTCAGGGGCTGTTATAAACCGCCCCTGCTGGATAAATACATAATACATGATGGCAAAGGTCTGATGGGCCTTTAATCAATTGCCTTTCTGAGTCAAATAAATGTCACATTAGACATAAGCCATGTTACATTCTGTGGGTGCCTCTGCTCCCCTCATCTCATAGGCCTGACACCGCCACAGGGAGCTATGGACACACATAGACTCCTACTTATTTGTAGCAAACATATCAGAACAAAACTGGAACAGCACATTGTAAATTACAGATTTGGGACACCTTATAATGAAAGGCAAAGGGGAAAGGAAAGAAATATGGGGACACCATAGGCATGATAGGTCAGCTCAAATACATCTCCTTGCGAGCTGGCATTGTCATACCACCTTTTGCAGCCACTGCAGCATATCTCATCTTTCTGCCCACAGGGCAGGGTAGAAGGCACTGTGCCATTTCTTTCTACACCACAAAAGTAGTGGGTCAATTTTAACTGTTAACGTCACATATTTTAGGTCTACAATCAGGAAAAGAAAGCTCTTTCATTGTTTCAGTATGCACCTGAAAAAATTATGAAGGTCCATTTGCTCTTCAGCATCTCTTTGAAGAAATTCCAACAATCAAAACACTACTCAAAATTAAATTTACGGATTTGCATGTTGACTTTCTCCCCCAAATATGAAAGAGCTATTTTTCTTACTGTGCTATGCTGCCTTTTTTTTTTTTTTTAAATTCCAGGCAGCACTTTTACAATCATCTACTTTCCTCTCTGAACAGGTAGGAGACATGAATTTAAATTGCAAAATGGAGATCTAAAGTAGCACAAAGTCTAGGCATATTTGGACGTGGAGTTCTAAACCAATTTAAAAGCCCTCATTATTTTTGGCATTCACTAAATAGCTTCACCTTGGACATCCCAAAACAGTGGCTTTAAATGCTGGTGGACATTTGAAAACCTTTGGTCTGTCTTTACTTAACTATGGTAAATATTATGAAGTGGTAGTGCTATATTTCCCTTTATATTGCAACAAGAAGAGTCATTGTTTTAAAAGCACTAGATTTCACTGCCAATATGTATGAAGAAATCCCAGAAAAATGTGAGTTTTTGTTCCAAATGCGCAAAACCATCATGTGTCAGAACCTGACAAAATTAAAACTCAAATGATAACAAACAAACACTCCCAAACGCTCCTTATTCCCCAAAAAAGGAAAAAACAAAACTTAAACTATGAAATAATTCATTCTTCCTGTTCTGGGTCTTAAAAACGCAATCATCTGAATAAATATAGTATTTTCTTCACTTGTAAAGGTCACCAAATCAACAACCTATATAGCACCACACAAACTCAAGTGAAGGAGAGACCAGATGAGAAGAGAACCCTATGTAACATCTTCCAAAGAAACCACTAATAGATTTTTAATCCTGATACGGTTAGGTGTCAAAGAAAATACAGCATATTTAATCTACCCAGATAAGAAGAGCAGGTCAGAGAGCACTCAGGACTGGGTAAAGAAGAGTCCCATGCCACAAGGTCACATTTCATCAAGGACAGGTAGCAATGCTAGCTGACCATTTTTTGTCCTTGTTGTGCACTTGCACAGCATGGAATACTGTTTTATTTTGAATTAGAGCACAACAGCATAATGGCCACCAGAACAAGTATATTCCCACGTATAAACAGACACGGTCCATATTGTCATCCAGAAATGCACATATAAATTCCAGATCAATCAATCACACAATGTCACTGAACTAAAATCTGAGTCCCATTAGGTGACACTGCATCAAAATCTTGGACTGCATTAGAAGAAAAACTCAATATTGAGTCCTGTGGCCATGGGGAGCAACAGAAAAGTTTACAAGGGCCCTGAGCCAACTTTGATGGAACTTCACAACTCATACCAATGAAAAGTATAAAATGGTTGGCATAAATACTTACTCAAGAGACAGAAAAGGTTCCTTCAGAGAAAGGCCACAAACTGATTGTGAGTGATCTGAGAAGAAAAGGGAGAAAGAAAAAAGGAAATCAAGTTACAATAAACACACTAAATTATACCAATATAGAACAGGGATTGAGGAGACTTACAGATGGTGGCAATTCCCACAGAAGAGGTAAAAAAAAGCAAATGGTGTTTTAAATTCACAAACTGCATAGATCTTGGAGGCTTTAAACTATCTGATCCCAGAACTACGTAGCTGAGAAAACAGGTAGTGGCTTGGGAGCCTTTCAGTCCTGGGATAATTCCAAGCCAGCAAAGACTAAATATTCTCTGGTGGCCTTTCAACAGTCTCCGTGAAATAGGCTTGTGGCTCCTACGGACAAATGCTCTTATCACAAAAACACTGCCAGACTTGAATGGCATCCTTCTTACCAGTCATGCCAGATATACAGGATTCTGAAACAGAACTTGCCTTCTCGATCCTGACCTTCACAGAAGAGGGGTTAGGCTTATTATTAGGGCTGAGAATGCTTACATTACAGTTGATAGCTGCACAGAAAAATTGTGTTGTCTTAGTTCCTTCTGTCAACATAGTACCTTTTGGATTTGATTGATTTGTTACCCTGAGACCCCTAAGAAAAAAATGACTGCATGAAAGTGGAATGGCTAAAGGATTGCAAACTTTTGGTAGACTACAGGTCTGCTATGGAGTATCTAAGCTTTATTGTCAATATATTTATTTCCATATTTATTTCCAAAACATATTAACCTGGGATGAAGCAATAAACAATATTAATCAAAGCCTGATGCTCTGAATTGTAACAAGAAGATATACTCCTGTTGGACACATAAAACAAAGGCAGATGCTCCCCAAATGTTCAAAGCTACAAATCAGTCCTGTCCCCGCTTCCCTTCACCAAACTGAAAAAAAATTTTGGTCGACAGACCAGACAGAGCTCTCCATAAGGTTGCTATCAGGGAATGAGGAGCACAGTGGACAAAGACCATGAGACCCATGTCTGTGCTACAGTACTTAAGACATGGCCCTCAACTACTGTTTCCTGTCTAGTTACAGGGAGAGGTAGAGAAATACAAACATGACTTGAGACAGTGAAGGAAAAGAGAGGAGCTCTCACAGCAGAGAGAGAGGAAAGGCAGGCAGAAATTTTGTTCAGAGTTGTAGCAACTATTTGTGGGACTTATGGTCCTGGTAGAGCAGAGTGTGAGAGAAAGCATTTTTGCATATCTAGTGGTTGGTCATCGGCAAGGGAGGTGGAGGAAGTAGAGGAAAGAGCAGAGAGAATCATAAAAGCTGTAGAGCAGGAAACAAGATGCTTACAGCATCCTTCTGATAGGCCACCCAGAGAGGCCCTGTTTAACAGTAAATTTCTCTTCAAAGAAGCTGACTGCTCCCACATGTAAGGAAGACTTGCATGAGATAGATAACAGGATGGATTCTGCCCAGATTGAAAAGCTGAAATGACATAAAATGAAAGGAAGGGCAAGATCAGGCTGGTGGAGAGAAGGTCTTACTTTCAAGAATCCATTATTCTAATGAACTTTAAGGGGGAAGTTCTCCTTGTGGAAAAAAATCTCCATTGCTAAGCATGTATCCCTTATTCTCCTTTACATTGCTCCTGAAGATTTAATCCTATGGAAGCCCATAGGCTCATCTGCAATAAATGGTACGTGAAGGACTGTTAGTGGCTGTAGTTGGGTAGTATTTCTTTCAAGGTTCTGGGCAGATGGGACAGCAAGCTGCAAACCAAGGAAGAACCTGAGACAAGAGGTCTGAGCCAAAGAATGTGCCTTGGAGTCCCAGAGTTTAAAAAAAAAAAAAGAAGGTAAAAAAAAAAGTAAAAGAAAAAAAAGTGGGAGGCATCCAGTATGGGAAATAAACCTCAGAGAATGGAAAATTTTAGGCTGAGTGGTTAGTGTTTGGCTCTGTTATAAGCAACATAAAACAAGGTCTCTTAAGGGAAAACGTCAAGCAACTTTGACAACATGGATGCCAAAGAATTCTACAAATTACAGCCTGAGATTCTGGAGGTGCTGAGTAATGACTTAAACCAACATTACCACCAAATTTGCTGTAAGAAGTGAACGAGATTGTCGTGCCTCATTAAAACCGTAGGGTAATTTTAGACAGGCACAATATACTAGAAGGTGCAAACCAGGATCTGGCAAATCACCAGAACTGAAACACCGTAATTTTTAAAATTATTGCAATTGGTCTGGACATTTGATTACCAGTTTTGTTCAAAAGAAAATATATGAAAACAAAACTTGCCCTGTAAAGTACTGGAAAAACAAGACGTGTCTGAGGAAGCTATGATTCATTCCAGGTTAGATAACTGCAGAACACGTTTGCGGGAGAGAAGTGGGCCAAATCCTGTTGTCACTGCCCTGTGCAATCATGCTAACTTAATTGAAACCATGAGCAGAACCTGAACCATTAAAATGCTGGGGTGAAACATTTTATGATATGGCACTGTTGGTCACTAGAGACATTTAACCTAATTACATTAGATTAACACAGTAGATTTCTTCAAGATATATTATTATATAACAACATAAGAAAATGAAGTCTAAGAAAGCTCACTGTTTTCTCCAGGTCGCTCTGCTAGAAGCAGAATAGTAACCTGTCTCAATTTATGTCGTTTGTTTTCAACCCAGTATGGCTCTGTTTGGTGGAATGGACAAATGGAATCCACTGATCTTTTCTATATTGAATTCCAAGTGTTAATTAATCATTATTACTTAGAAGCTGTTTTGGCCATTGGACAGAATAACCAAGGGCTAATCCTAAGCCTGTCCTTGGCTTTATCGTGGCCAGATTCTGCTCACTTTCTCTTTCTTTGCTACATGAATAAATTTTATTTAAATCACAAAGACTAAAAGACAAGCAAGGTCTGAATGTTAAGGCTATTTAGGAATCTAGTCCCCCCTGAGTTTAATGAGAATAAGGTTCCTAAACACTGAAGAATTTCTATTTATGGGGAGTTGAGAGGGTGAAAGCCAGTGGCATGAGTTACATTATATAAGCAGATAATAGATTTATGAGGCTAACTACAATTTTCAAAAGTGACTGAGGTATTCAAGTCAAAGTCCACTGGAAGTCAGTGAAATTTGGGCTGTAAACCATGCAGGGACTTGAGAATATTTTACTTTGTTAGCTTAAGCATTACCTCCTTTCAACAAAATTAATATCTGAGGTGTCAAAAACATTTTTGCAATTGGCATTCAGTTGCTTCTTAGAATTTATTCACTAAATGGCTTGAGTTAACCTGCTTCACGTGCAATTCTGCTCCATTTTTGCAAAGTGATTTAGGGTCTCTCTGATATACTGCACTGCCAAGGTGAGCATTCCTTCAGCCCCAGGCTGGGAAGAAGCAGGATTGAAGGACTGACAACAGATTCAGATAATCCTAAAATGACTGGTCTGCCTGGAAACATTTTCACCCTTTACTGACATAAACCAGTGAAGGGCACAGCTTTATCATATGTAATCTACTCAGTGAATTGGATCTAAGATGCAGTCTTGTTTCCCCTCCCATTCTGAATGCACTACACCTGCTATCTAAACTAAAATTTAATCCCAGTGGAAGATAAAGAAAATAATTTACTAGAGAATTCTGCAGTTCAGAGGGGGTCAAATGGAGCCAGTGCCATTCTGGGGAAATGCAGTGAAAGAGCAGACTCAACTGAAATTCAGTGGAGCCCTTTAAATGATCTGAGGGGGCAAAGAGGCTGCGCTGCATTTCTGACACAGCCGAGACAGATTACAGCAAAATTAAATTGAGGATTTTGGTGGATATAATTGTTGTTTTTATATATTAATGAATAACAATAATACATGATTCTAAACTGAATACCAGGTTTGACATTTAATCTGAGCGCTCATACTATCCATAAATGTTCATAAACGTCACAAGACCCCTACCCTTTGATTGAATTACAATCTAGTATGCAATTTAGGAAACACGGATTAATCTACATAGATTTATATTTCTGCAGGTTACACAGTTATTTGTTGATTTATACCCTTTTCCCCTAAGTGTCCTTTCCACTGAGAACCCAGCAACCTACATGCAAATCCTTAATAGGAGAGCAGCTCAAAATCCAGTGACTAGCAGCAGATGGAAACTTGTTTCAGTGAAATCTATACTAATTATCATTTGCCTTTTGAAGTCACCTCTGCTAATGGCCAGCAGAATCTTAGTCCCTGTGATATCTCCTATTACCTTCACATTACTTCTTACTACAGCCAGCAATCACCTAACATGTTTCTTGGCAATGCTGTGCAATTAAATCACCTTTCAATCAGCTTGCTGAGGAATCCAGAGATGGAAAGTGCTTTAATATTAGGAGTTAATTACAAGAATGCAGAGGAAGGCAGTCAGATGTTATGTTAGCATACCAGAAATATGACAACGCCTTAGCCACAGATGTCACACACGAGGTAAGGGCCACATCAGGAAAAGTGACATGGCAACACAGAGAGGAAAATGATCCTCGAGTTCTCCCTTTCCTTTTTTTTTTTTTCCTGTGGTCATGCTACTTGAGGTGGCCACCTCCTTTAGCAGTCAAAATATCTGGAATTTCAGTCACCTGTATTAACAGGCTTCACTGCACAATGGTGTCTGCTTAGGGACTGATAATGACACCTACTCAAGCAGTGTGTCACAGCACAGAAGTGGTCTAAAAGGCCCATCAGAGAAAAGCAGTTCTGTGGATCTTGACCTCTGCAGAGGCCTAATTCTGCTCCCTTTGATATCAAGCAAGTCTTTGCAAAGGATTAACTGGGCAGATTCCTTTTCTTCCTCTGCATCTTTACCTCTGTGTGCCTCCTAGAGGAGGAAGCTCCACAGCCTGGCCCCTGTCCTCATGGACTCATTTAGTCATACCAGACTGAAGAGAGGGGCTGGCTACTCTACATAATACGGAGGGAAGTTACCATCACTCGGTTGAGCTGCTGCTAGGAAAGCGATGAACCGAGGGATGGTTTTACAACTGAAAACTTATTGCAGTGAGGAAGAAAGCTCATATAGAAGAAGACACTGCAAATTCAGCTTTAGAACCAATTATATGGCCATGTATCAACTCTTTATCTACGATACTGGAGAATCAAAATAAAATGATCTTTGAGAAATGACAGGGAGTTTTTCTATTTACATTAGAATTAACATACGTTTGCATACATTGGTACACATATATGTATTTTTGCTTTGTATCATTAAAGAATTTGAAAAAATCTACCCACCTACAGGTGCACATGCCCTTTTTAATGCAATAAACAGCCAAATTGTTGTTCTGTAGAGAATGCAATGATGACTTGAGAACAATTTTGAATCAATATTTATCAATAATACTTCCATCACTCATTTTCCAAAGGCAGAGCATGTTTAGAAGCTACAGTGCACAAGATAATAGAAAAGGCAACTGACTGTTTCCTCTCTCAAATTTGAAGACAATGCCTTGCAGTTTACCTCAACACATACTGTAGAGGATTTATAACACAGCTCAAGGTTATATTTTCTTTCACTAATGTATTATTTAGTATCATTGTTAAATTTGGGCTGGAAAATTTAGTCAAAGGAGCCTTTTAATTTTTTTTTTTAATTAAGAATAGTTAAAATTTTAGTCTTGTCTTTTTCAAATTGAGAAATATGTTCTGAGAAAAGGAGACTTTAAATGTGTGATACACATGCACACACATAAAAATGCTTTTATAAACCAGAAACTTCACGGACCCTTAACTAGAAAATACAAAAGAAAAGTCTTGATGGAATAGATGTTTCAGCACACTCTGTTTGCCAAGAAGGCTTGATAATATTATGTTTTGATAAGACAAAAGAAATGAATGCAATCAAAATTTGGACTTTCATGTATATGTAAGCTAATTCAAAAAGACATCAAGCTGACTCATACCACAGGTAACAGCCCAAAATAAGTCCTAACAGCTGTTCTCAATGAAAACAATGAGATAGATGAAACAAGAAAAGTAATCTCTTGCATCTGCAAACTGAACTCTAATTAACATCCTTTGGAGGTCTCCTGCTCCCTAAGAACTGCAGTCAAGAAAAGTCTCTATATGAAGCACCACCTCTGAGGAAAACATCTTTAAAAGAAGAGCAGGAGAGCTCTCAGGAAGCAACAGTGCATTACAGCTTTAGTTGCTTTAAGTGGCTCAGGGTGAGTGCAAAGGTAGCCAAAAGTGAGGAAGAAAAATGTTAAATAGATTCTTGTTTTCTAATGTAAATGTAGTATTTTGAGCATGCACCCTGGCTTAAAGATGGCCTGAAATAGAACTACTTTTATCTTTCAGTAACTCTAACCACTGACTACATCTTTGAGGGATTTGTAGCAATATGTTGGAACTTAGCTTTGAAACCTTAAATAGAAGAAAACAGAAAACATATCTACCTAAACACACAAAGATATATACCTAAAAGTTCTGCCTTTCAGGATCATACCTTAAAAATTATGTCTTGTCTCTGCTCACACCTGTAGGTGAATTTTCTGTTCTGATGGAGTGTGGTTGAACTGGCAGCTCACAAGTTAGATCTGTTGCCTTACACCATAGCCACATCAAATTGTGCTCTCCTTATTGCAAGCTGGATAAGCAGTGAAGCATATCTTCTGCTTCCCTGCTTGGAGATTTGCAGTTCTAGTACAGGGTCAGTGTTCTCTGCACCCTCTCAAGTATCTGTCCTGAATTCAGCAGTTCCAAAACTGGACTACACAGCATAAGAAAATACAATCAAATAATACTGAATTATTTAGGCAGACTCAACTTCAGTAATCAAAATGTTAAGCTGAGCAAAAAGGTATTAGGAACTAAATGCATCTTTATTAATAATAGCAATTAGTGAAGTTACTATTAATAAGGAGATAATTGCTATAAAATCTAGTGATACATACAAATAGGTTACTAATGTGAGGAAGTGACCCTAGAAAATGAGTTTAAGTTATTGGTTGGGAGCTTTCTATTGCTAATTATGATTTTCTTTCTGGGTATTAATGTTCCTCCAGCATGATCTGATAAACCTGGCGGTGCTGTGATCACTTCTCTAAATGGTGTCTTTGGACTATATGCAGTCCCAAGAGCCATGACACCCCACTCTACGTAATTTATTTCCACAGTGAGACGTGCTGACTCCCCATAATATTTCTTTCATTTTAATGTCTGACTAATATTCAATTTGGGACATAAGTATTCCGATATATCATTTTTCCCTGATGGCACTGCAGATCAGAACTAAAGGGCACTGGCTGGGTTTGTGAGTACCACGACGCTCAGAGAACAGGCTCAGCTAGGGTGGGGGACACTGTGAAACCTGAGCTGCAAGGGGACTGGAGGGTCTGCAGGGATGTGGGGGTCTGCAACATCCATGGGTGCTGGGGGGGCAAAGAGTATGAGCAGACCTAGGCTGAGGTTACATTGAACTTAAAAAATGCAGCTTGCTCTCTTTGGTGAGAGCTGTATGGTTTAGGACTAGAATATGAGGGTGTCTGTTAAATCAGAAGCAAAGTGGCAGCAAGATCGTTACGGAAGAGTGTGAGCATGTCAAATCCATCGTCACAATCATTTAAAGAAAGTGTCAGGATGTTTTCCTGACTGCCTACCCAGTAAAGAAATCAGAACTTGACTATACGAAGACCTGTAGGAAAATCTTAACCTGACAGAGACTGTACATAAGAACAGCAAACTTTTGAAGGATAAGATAGCATATGGTTTCTGCTCCATTTTTTACAATTTGTGCTGCTTCAAACATGAATTGTGTTCTTGTGACAGTATGCAACATTTGGAACAAGACTAAAAGCATTGCAGAAGTATTTCACTTTCCTTTAAACCCCTGCAGACCCACTGAAGTCACCAGGGTTACGCAGCTGTACTTCTGTATGCAGTGTTAAGCCTTCGGCATCTACAAAGACAAGTTAAGTATGTGCTTTTTCTGAGCTTTCCAGAAGGAGAACCAACTTGCTTTTTCCTAAGAGGCCATAATCAATACTTTGGAATTTATTTTTCACCTGTTTCTTCTCACTTTATGCCTATTAAAATAAGTCAAAACTACCTTATAAAGATCCACTAAAACGGCTTCTGGGAACAATACTCTCCATTTCATATTTGGTATGAGAACAGTGTACTCTGTAGAAATGCTGTTACTTTTGTGATGCGTGCCCTGACACAACTGAGTTTCAGAGGAACTAAGTTTTTCATTGCTCTTTTATATGGGGATGCACGGCTGAAGTGTCAAGAATGCAGTCTCTTATCATTGAATCTGATCCCTCTTATTAGCAAATCTGATGATATTTTATAGGATCCTGTTCCTAATCCTAAGTTTTACTGCTAATATATCCAAACCAGCTCCCCTCTTGAATTCTAGTTTTGTCAGTTTAACTTTGACATGCTTCCCTCCCTGACCCTCACCACCTACATGATGCTGCAGGAAGGGAGTTTAGGTTGTGCAACAGTAGACTAGCTTAGATGGCATTTTTTACCAACTCTTCCACCTTAACTGGAGTATCCATTTGATAATATAGATAGAGGACAAGACAGGGGAGTCGACTGAATCAAATTATTGCAAAATGTAACTGAAGGGAAAAGGTATATGCCCCAGTCAGACATAATATAGAAGAAGTCACACTTGTAAGTAGCTAGCACCTTCTTTAGTAGGACTCAGCCTGTAAAGCCACACTTCTGTTACACTCCTGAACTTCCTCTCCTGAACAACCAAACCATCTTGGGCTATCTCAGCCTGGCAATTTCATTTGCTGACCTGGTCAACAAGTAGAAATAATACTTATAACTGAATTGTAGGATATGCTTCCTGAATGTCTGAATTATTTCTTCCGTTTTCCAAACTTCCCAGTTTTCCCCAAAACAGTACAGCTTATCCATATCTATACAGCTACAGAGAGCAACTAACATGCCCTAAAGCTGTGAAATTCAATGTACATAGTCTCGAAGCTTTATTTGTAAAAAAATCCAAATAAACCACCAACGAGCTGAACATCACTTTTTGCTTTATAGGGGTAATTGTCCTTATTCCAATTTTATGGAATGAAAAAAGGAAAGAAGAGAAAGCTAAACTAATCTTGAAGCTGATCAATGCTAAAAGAGAACTACAAAATGAACTCACATCTTTTCATGCCCAGTTTAGAGCCTGTATCACATCAAATGAGAAGAAAAATCCTTACAGAAACCTGAAAAGCCACCTGCATGTTCCTTTCAGTGAAGAAAAGCCAATCCCTTTGATTGCTGAAGCCAAACCAAACAGCAGACAGAGATTTTACAAAGTCTCTTAGTGGTGAGCCATAGTTTATGCTACTTATTAGCTTTCCTGTAAAGCTAAATGTCCATTTCACAAAGACAAAACCAAAACCAAACCCAAACAATTCCAAGAACTTATCCAAACTCAGTTTACATAGTTCACTGCATCCATTCAATTCAGAAACAAAAACCCTTCCTTATGGGTTGGATTTGAATACAATCATCACACCATTTTCCCAGTTATCTAAAAATGCAACAACTTACCATGATCAAAAGGAGGTTTATAGGTGAGTCAGTTTAAGAAGCAGCACAATAAACTGGCCTTATAGTCTAAGAACATGTCACTTTTATAGATGGACCCTGTCTCATATGCAATTGCAGAACTATATTCAGGGTTAGTTTGGGAGACAAGTGGGTAGGGGAGGAAAGACTCAAATCCAATGGATACTGTATAGCATGAGAGCAATGCTAGCTTTATTTTGCAACCCATTATTTTCATACAAACATGAATCAAAGAGATAAACTATGCCAATTTCTTCATAGCTGACTTGTTACAGGATATTGTGAGTCTTCACTAATGACTCCTTGAGGTTGGATATTACTGTGATTAGGAGTTGGGAGGATAGAGGTCTGAGACCTTTCAAAGGAAACATTTTGTTCAGAACTGTTACAAGAAAATAAAGTCAGCATTACAGTAACTTTAACAACCCAACCAGGATAATGGTCTGCTCATGCAGACAGTGCTTTTGCTATTTAAAATGAGGGACATAAACTTCATGTAAGATGGGAAGCTGAGATAACCCAGCTATTCAGTCTTGGGGATCAGAAAGCTGTCAGGTTGAGAAATATGAGTATCTGTGGAAACACTCTGGACAAGTAAGGAAGGCAAAGTTATTAGCAGATGGCAAAAAAACCTCAAACCCCAACACTTTAAAATTTACTTTTGGTTTGTGGCATGGATAAATGAATTAATGAACCTGAGATGCTTTGACACCCTTGGAAGCCTACTGAGATATATTTTGGTTTTATGCTAAAGCTGACTGTAGGCAATGCTATTCTGCACCGTCAGTTATCCCAAAAAAGACTGATGGCCATGCCCATCATCCAGGTTGACATGAGAAGCTCTACTGACTTCATTGAGAATGAAGCAAAGAGGTACCTCTACACTATGTTCCCTTTTAGCAAAGGCAGATAAAAAGCATTCCTTGAAGACAAACATAGTTTTTGTGGGATCCAATTTCCCCCCAGCTCCTATCTGCTTTCACGACAAAATCTTAGTTTCCTGATTGCCATAAAACTGAGATTAAAATAACAAACTTCCTTAGAAAGTATGCTGTGA
This sequence comes from Neopelma chrysocephalum, assembly GCF_003984885.1. Lineage (NCBI taxonomy): Eukaryota > Metazoa > Chordata > Aves > Passeriformes > Pipridae > Neopelma > Neopelma chrysocephalum. The sequence goes on from NW_020897715.1 coordinate 12,065,103, forward strand.
GGGGATGCATTTTAAAATAAAGCATCTTTTTTCTTTCATTATCAACTCTATCATTTATCAGCTCTAGCTTTTATCAGCAGCATCTATCACTTGCCACTGTGGCAGAATCAGACACAACAGAACCCTTTGGAATCCCCAGTAGTGCAAGGTATCTGGCAGAGGTATCACTACATTGTGGTAAACCTTCACTGGAGGATTTTAAGTTAACCATGTATTTGAGAACAACTAGAGAGTTTCCTTATTCAAAGCACTCAACAATTTCCATTTCAGTGCAAGTGAAATGGTGAAAAATACTGAGAAATGTCTTATGTATTCAGAGCTTTTTACTGCACAGAGACATCAACAAAACAATTGACACAGCTTAAGAGCTAAGGTCATGTCTCCATCCTAAAAGAGCCTTGAAGAAAAGTTATGTACTAGACTAATGAGAAGACTCTATTTACTAGGAGAGCTATATAGAAAATGCCTGTGTTTCCTGAAAATATGTTTTCCTGGGGACAGGTCAGTGGAAAGACATACCACGTAACCTGGGAGATGATCACTGTTTTCTAGCTTCAAGGAAGGGAAAACCATGTGAGCAAACAGTCTCCCCCATGCACACCATACAAAAGTGATCCCTGGGAAGGGTTTAATGGATTCAGATTGTCAAAACGATGAAGCTGAAAAAGCTTTTACAGATTACGTCCATGACAAAAACTTTAGCATAATGTATATAGTGCAGAGTGGTTTTTGTCACGGCAAAAAGGAAGGAATATCATTAATTTAGACACTAAGTGTAAAGTTCTGCTGAAAATCTCCATGGGATAAATCAGAGAAATACAGCATTGACCAGACAAATGGAGCCAGGCAAGTCCCAGTTCTTGTTAGAAGTTATCGAAAGTGCCATTGAGTTTTTAAAGTCTGTCATCTCCGGTAGATGATAGGAAAAGGGTTGGACTGTTTTCTTCAGATCTACAAGCATCTGGCTACAGTCTTGCTGGGGCATATACATGATTGGAATCGAAAATGAGCTCTTTTAAAAGTGCTTCTTAAAGGGACCCTATTCATACAAAGTACTTTCTCCCCAAATCTTTTATGGGAAAAAAGCTCATTATGGTCACACAGACAAATGCTGTATAATCTTTCACCCTGTCCACTAGCAACGTGTTCAATCCAATTTACAGCACTTCCCGCTATTCTACTTCTGGACTCCCCACACAGCTCTCCTAAATGCATACCCATCCTGACCCACTGCTCCCCACCTGCTGCTCTTTCAATTTCAGGCTTCCCTGGAGCACTGACTGCCATTCATGCCTAATAGCAAGGTGGAGCAACTTGATTAGACAACTCTGAAAAGTGCAATTTCTGAGCCTCTTTTAGACACAGAAACACCATAATTAAGACACATAGTATTGTATGTTGGAATGCTCTGAGACAGAGATGAGAATGGCCTGCACTTCAGGAAATGTCATTTTGTACCTATGACAATATATATTCATCTGAAAAACAAAACTTTCTGACTGAAGCTCCTTTAAACTCCTCAGCCTGCTGAGAGATCTGTTCCTGCTCCTTGCATCCACTTCCACGTGGATGCACTAAGGGCAATAGGGGCTGACAATTAGTAGAGAGAAATTTTCAAGGAACCCTTATCCACTTCTGGAAGGCCCATCTGCAAATTGCAATTTTTTTCCAATGCAGCCTATTTTTTTCATCTACCTTGGGCAATTCTGCTCACTAAACATATACAATCTGCTTCAAGTACTTGACATTCGGAGCAGGGGTGAAAAGGTGGGATCAAGCAATGCAATAGACCATGTCACACAACTGATGTACAGCATTGGTTCTGCATCCTGACTGGATTAACGTTAAACCATTGAACCCTCAAACCATTTACTTAAGCCCATGCTTAACTTCAGATGTGTGAATGCAATGGGATTCAAGCATGTAATTAAAATTTAACCTTTACTTCCCTAACTTTAACCTTTACTACCTTAACAGAAATGGACTTATGCATGTGCTTAAATGGTTTGCTTTGTAAAGACCACTTACAGAGCTGAAGTAAGAATTGGAAGAAGAGATGAAGACATCGTTGTGATTTGGACACATTCAGGATTAGAGGAGAGAAAAATTTTACTATGAAATTATAAAAGACGGTAACTTCTTCTGGAAAACAAAAAGCATTTTTGATGCAATACTATATTTACTAATACTCACTCTATAGCTTTCTAGTTAGAGATGCGGTATGATTTTCTCTCACTATTTTTCCTTAAGCTAGTCTTATATGTATGTCCATCACCATTTGGAGAAGGTCAGGGCAGCTCCTGGGCTGATTCCTTTGCCTGCACAAAGGAAGGTAAGAAGCACGTGCAGAAAGCTGTCTGTCACAGCACTTACCACTTACACGGTAAGTACGTGTGTGAGCTGATAGTTCAGTACCTGAAAGTATATGAACATGTGATTTTTCAAGCGGGCCGTTTGCTTTGACTAGAGCAAAGCCTGCCTTTCTTGAATGTTTGCACAAAGCAAACACACAAAGGGCGTGACTACAGCCGGAGCAAACTCATTTGTAAAAGTAAGTGAATACTCACGGACTTTTTGTCTGCGTGTGTGTTCATGTCCACACAGTTGCTCTTTTATTAGGTATAAGTGGCCTTTCTGGTTGACACTGAGAAACAGTGCATCAGTGCTCATCCCAAGGAAACATTCACATCTGCCAGCTTCCCTCATCTGTCAATATGCCCATGCACAGGGCAGGAGCAGGGGTGAATCAGAAGGACTGAGCAGGACTGACAATAGAGGTTGGATCAAAGGTAGTATTTCTCTGTCTCTCTGAAATGCAGGCATTTTACAAGCCTTTCTCCCTGAAGGAATTAGGATTAGACTTCAAAGCTGCAGAACAAAACAGAGTCATACAGGCACACAATTATTGGACTAAGTCCATGGACAATGATACCAAGGGGTTTAACGTTCATGAGATCTTTTCAGACTATTGTAGTATCCTTTCTGTTCTGAGAGTTCTCTTGCCAGCAAAAGCCTCCAACCCCTCTGGTAGCGGCCGCAGTATTAGCTGGCGTGACAGCACCGTGTGTCCCCAGCCTCACCGGTGGTATCATATTCCCACTAGAAAGATTCAGTATACATCTTTCATGTTTCTTAATAAAGGAAAGGATTACAAGGTACTAAGAGTATCAGACATAACCCCAGCAGTCCCTCTTTCACCCGAATTCTCTTCTCCCAAGATAGTCATTACATCAACTCTAAATTAATTTATCTTAGGTAAACAGCACAGAAGTATTACAAACAGAATCAACTCCTCTTCAACTTGCAACACTTTTTTTTCTTTTACATTCTTTACAAACAGAAGTGGAAAAAAATAAAATATGTACATAACAGCAAATGTTCTCTCACTATTTTTCTTTTTTTTTCTGTTTTTTTAAACTGTTTTAATCTTATATAAACAGTGGTGATGGAACTATAAACACCATTATTCCACCTCCATGTTAATACTCTTATTATCTTGCATAAACAGAAGTGAACGAATATGTACATGACACCAATCAATCCTTAGGAAAAAAAAAAGGAGAGAGAAGTTTTTATCTTTTATAAACAGCGGAGGAAGAACTTAATGAATTCAAAATGTAGTTTTCCTGTTTATACTATTATGATCCGAAAGTAGAAACCAAATGATGTATATTCAACATCATGCAAGCAGTCAGTTATGAAATACCTTCTGCTGACTTCAAGAGTAAATGCAGCATTAGTGAAATCTGCAGGTCTGAGGGATTTGAAAACCAGTGGTCTGACTTTAACCACAGAGCAGGGGATGCGCTGTCTTCTCCTATGATACTTTTGCCAAAGTTCTTCAGCCCCTTCCTTGAAGTGCCACCCAAGATAAAACAGGACAGCTCAATCTCGGTGGTGAACCCTTAGTATTTAGTCCTTCTGGTGAGATTGCCAGACATAGGGAGGTAATTAATATAGATGGGTTATGTGTAATTTGGACACCTACCATTAGAAACTGGGCTCAAACCCCTAAGTCATTTCACAGAGGCCACCCAACAGCTGTTTGACAGTAATGACGTAATGACTTCGGGGCATGACTGACCTAGGTCAGATTTAAACATGTAACTTCAAGCTGATAGGCTCCATATGTCAGTACTAATCCCCACAACCACCCACGCCTTCTGCCTTCTTATTTTTGCGTGTGCTTGTTTCTGGTTGATCTTCTAAAGCCCATCTCCAAGCCTAAAAGATTCTTCCCTCTATCTCATATATCAGCCTTAACCAGGATGAAGCATAGTTTCAGGTTTTTTCCCCCTCTACCATAGTTTCCTATGGTGGATCCTGTTTTCCTTTGCTTTAGTCATGCAGTGTCTACTTCCTTCTCATCCTAAATTGTCAGCAGTGGCAACTGGTTTTCCCACAAAGGATGCTTAGAGGAGATTTTTTTTTTTTTCAGGGCCTGTCCCTTTTCAAAAAAGGGGCTGCTCTTCAGATTGATGATGCTCTTCTCTGCTGTTATCCCTTGCAAAAGCAACATGCATTTTGTTTCAGCCAGTCTGTGTATAAACACAAGCTGGGGTCTCCTACATAGCTGGGAGCAACTGGCAGCCCAGGTTGTAAGCCTTGCATTTCTTTTAAAAGCATTTATTCCCAGGTTCCAGACTGAATACAGCTTTAACTTGTATCCTGCTGCCCAACTTGCCACAAAGTTGGGACTTTTGCACAGGAAGAGAAGATGACTCAAAAAATTAGAACCCAGTTCCACTGTACAGATTTTAACAGGATGCATGGTCTGAACCACCTGCTAAAGGGCAAAAATCTCTTCTATGGGTTACTCTATGTGCTAAGGAGATCATGAAGGAAAACCTCTGTAAGAAAACTCAGAGGAATTAGGGCCAATCAGGGAATGCAGAGCCCCTCTGTTTAGGAACTAGAAGAAAAGAGTTTTGCTTGGCAGCAATCTGCTTTGCTGCATCTGAGACTGTGAAAAGAATTTCCTTAAAATAATAATTGCTCAGATAATCGTGATGCAGTGATCGTGAATATAGAAAGTGTTGTCCCCCTTGTTTCCCTCCTTTCTTTTCCTTGTATTTCACTTGTTTTCTATATTTGTACATACTCTGAGACCCAGTTAGTGACCCTTCTGCTTTCTACCAGAGAAGAGCCCTGAGATGCAAAGTTCTGGCCAGCAGGATCTATGTCTGAATTTTCCCTCCTTACAGGGATGTTAAGTCTACATTCTGCAGCCTCTATCTAAAAAGGCTTTTTTAAGCACCAAATTAAACACACAGGGAGAAGTAAGGCCTTTCAGAGGAGGGTAGCCAAAAATTGAAGAAAAAAAAAACATATTTCACCATTTGTTTTGAAAACACCAAAAATGATTAAAACATATTATAAATGAAACCAAACTAAGAAAAAAAAACTTACCATATGAACAAATTCCCTGCCAAGTTCCATTTTTAAATCAAAGCCATTTTAGGCTCATATGTTGAAAAAGAGAGTCTTAAACTAACAAACTTATGTAATGGATTTTTAAAAACTGCACAGACGTGCTTAACTGAAAATGCCAAATCTGTTTGGACTACACGAGGAGAGAAAAGGAGGAAAGGGAAGAACGTACAAAGGTTTAGGATTCATCTGTGCAACTGCCCCCAAGTTGAGGCTCCCTTTGAAGTTGGTTCCAGCTTTCAAGGAGCCAAGATATATGACTTACTCCATTCTAGTTTCTCCCCCTGCCCTCTTTTGGTAGACCTCAAAGTTTGGGACAAATACAAATGGGCTTCCTTACCTATAGTAAAAATTATGAACTTATATGTGGATAGCAAAGGGAGAGAAAAGGGAAAGAAATGGGTAAGTGAAAAGTGAGATAAAAATCCACAAAGACTCTCAAGCACTAAGTAACAAAGGTTAGGGAGCTTTTGGGGTTGGCAGACAAATATAGACTATAAACCAGGAAAAAGAGATTAATCAAGTGGTAAGCAAAACACTGTTAAGTATCATGAACAGAAAAATGTAAATGACAATACTTGTATATCTAACCCAGCTTTGGATAGTTCTTTTCCAACTAAGAAATATCAGGCTTTGCTTTAGCTAAGAGGATATAATTGCATTTTTCTAAGCAAGCATAAGAAAATATAAATAGCAAGAGAAAGGATTACTCAGCCCACTGTGTTGCAACTGAAAAGGCAGAACTAGAGGTCTCATCCTGTCAAGCAAGGACTCTCTGCTTCAAGCACTACATGTCTTCTGTCATCCTGAAAAGCATCCTGATACTCCAGCCCTATACAACAACAATTCCACAACTTCCATGACCTTCCCTCCGCGCAGAATGGAGACAGGCAGCCTGCCTTGTACCTGTTCCTTTGAAATTCTCCAAAGGCCAAGTGGAACACTCTCTGACCTACTCAGGTGCACCTGCTCCTCTCTTCACGCCAAGTTTTGGGTGGCCAGGAAGGCCTGCTCACCCTCTCTCAGACTGCCCAAGAGAACTTCCAAGTCTTCCTAAGACATCTGACACTTGCCAAGGTCAACTAGCAGGTCTCTTTCTTTCCCCTTCAACAGGTTCCTCAATCAAGTTTTGTTCCTTTAGGATTTCAGCATTAGCAATAACAACAAAATTACATCTGCATCTGACGACTGCATGGCCTTGCTTCCCTGCCACGTTTCTGCGTTTGCTTTCTGGTGTTCAGACAAGATTTTGTCTGGATCCAGGTTTAAAAAGCCGTTCAAAGCCCATAGCTGGTGAGGTGGTTCAGGGGCAGTGTCCTGATTTAAGCCTCTCCCTGTACTAATCTGACAAGAATGCTGTAAAGACCAAAGGGTAAAGAGTTATAATTGCTTAGTATCATAATTATAGGAGGGCAAAGGGGGTTCTGCTGCTTTTTAAAAATTAAAAATGTGTTCAAGTTCAAGAATGCTTCTCTGTTAAATTTACACAGAAAAATAATCTCAGCTCATAATGATGAACAATGACTTAACAGGAAAAATAAATCACAGCCAGAAGGCAGGTCACAGGACTGTGCAGTCAGTAGAAGATATAAAATATAAGAAAAGTTACAATAGGGCCACAATAAACTATCCACGTTTGGTAGCCTAAATCACTCTCTCTGTTAACTCCTGTACAACCCAGACATCTTCAGATGCTTCTCCCAGTCACACGTCTGCAACTACAAGGCCTAAGAAACAATTGTTGGTGATCCATTCTCTATTCTGCTACCTTCCATGAAGAGCATGGTTGCAACCTAGGGAGAATTCACCCATCTGGGATGAGGAAGTTCAGAAGTCACCTCAGGAATGTCTCATTACAGTCGGATTTGCAGACTGTTTATACAGGCTCTTCTTTAGATTCCTTGCTTAGATTAAGGTCCCTACATGTGAGGCACTGAAGATAGGAGTTCCAGGGAGCTGTCTCTCCCAGTGGCACCCAACCATCGCCTTGTGCTGACAGGTACACTCAAAGGGCATGATGTTTTCAGTCTCATTTCTCCAAAAGCAAAAGCTGGATCAACAGTTTCTTGGAAGTTCCCAACAGTAAGTGGCCATCAACTCAGACTGAGGAAAGTCCAATTTGAGTGTAGTACTGCTTTGTGCCCCATAGCTTTAACCTAGGAATTACCAAGTCATACTAAGGCTGGACTTGATGATCTCTGAGGTCTTTTCTTTTAATGATTCTATGATATGCAATCATCATCCCCAAAGGGAGGAGTTGTATCAAGTGAGCCTGGCCACTGATCCTGACCAAATCTTTAAAACAGATTGGGAAATCAATAGGGACAGTGGCAATGAAACAAAATGCCCATGCTAAATCAACCCCTTCTTATGGTCTTCCCACAGCAGAAATAACATGCTGGTAAGTCATTATTTACTTCCCTAACCTATTAAGCACCCATGGGGTTTGTTCAATACAAAAAAGGGGACTGGGACATTTGAGCTATACTAAACAGCAAAATATCAGTAAAACAAGAGACTGAAATATGCCTTCATTTAAATTTCCATTTGTATAAAACCTTATACGTTGTACAGCTAGAGGATGAATTTTGTTCAAAAGGTTTTAGACAACCAATCCTAGAAGGTCCTAGTTCTCTTGTTTTTTACCAGCTTCCAAGGTGCTCAGCACCTTATCATAGAGTTATGCATATTCTGATCCTCAAGATTTCAAATTCCAGTTAAAAAAAAAAGTAATGAAATGGACACTTCCGTTTAATAAATGAAATAATAACAATAAACCAAAAGTACAACTCCTTCAGCTTCAGTTCACCTTTTATGTATGTATGGAAGTGTATGGAACAGCAGGGCTGTTCTGGGAAAATGAGTAATTTCCAGCTTGGGGCGATGTAAAAATAAAAAATTGTAATTTGGTCAAGGGAATGATCTCTCTTCCTTTCTCAAATCAGTATTTGCTGCCTGATATGGGAAAGCTGTGACTCAAATCTCTAAATGCTTCTGAAAACATGACGGCTTAGAATATGCAAGCACTTACTTACAGCCACCTCTTTAAACATAAGTAGAGAAGGAAACACGGTCTAGGGGCTAGTGAGGCTTTGCAAAATTATCACAAAATTCCACTAGCCCCACAGTGAAGAGCAGTTAGCCTACAGCTATCTGGCACCATGGGCCTGATGGGTCAGTGATGAACAACAGTGGTAAAGAGCAAAGATCTTTCAAGCCCTCCATAAACAACCCGACAAGCACCAAACTCCCCACATCCCTGCACCCTAGAGAAAACTGAGATTTTTGAAGACTCGTATAGGACAAACTGCTAAGAAACAAGAACACCTGGGCAGTATCCTCTGAAATCAGGGTGACTCAGTGAATCTCAGGGCAAGTAAGTTTGTGTGAACACTTCTGACCAGTTGGAGGAGAACTTGGTTTTCCACAGGGCTAAAAAAGCATGAAAAAGTACAGTAGAAGACAATTAAAATGCATCACCACACTCCAGCGATGCTGTGTTCTTTTAATGGGCCCATTCCTTTAACAGATGTTTGAGCAGTGGGCTGCAGCCTACTATAGCTGAAACCCACAGAAAACGGACGTGTGCATTGTTCAGTTTTTGGAAAGTACTCTGTGGCCTTTTAGAGTCGTCGTATAAATGCAAGCCGTACCTGATCCCAACCCCCAGGAATAATTAAGAGCCAGTGCCAACATCTACTCCAATTCTGATTACAGTTCTTGTCAGTATAAATACAACTGTCCTTTTCTGCCAGGGGAAGGGTGAACTGCCTTACAAAAAAATGCAAACCAGCCTGATCTTTTACCCAGAACACTGCTGAGTAACAAATCCTTTAACCATGCCAGTTTGGGAGGCAACAACAAAGGAAACAGCCATTTTCTTCTGGGAAGTGTTGCATATTTGGACCCTGAATCTTCTTCAAACTTTAAAAATGCTGATGGAATTACTGAACTCTTTCTTACTAAATTCATACAATGAACTTTTGAAAAAACTTTGTTTAGACATACAATGCATTTTGCTAGGCCTATGACACTAAGTGACAAAATACTCTGTTCAGCACAGTTCTTAAATAACTTACAGTCCAGTTTGAAAATATAAACATTCAAAGGAGTTGCTACCATTCTGGATACTTAGCTAAGCTGAACTTCCTAGAACTTTAGCCTATAAGTACTCAAAGGTTAAATGGACAGAAAACAGATGAAGAGCCTGGAGCTATCTTCAGAAAAGCTGGTCCCATCAGTCAGCTTTGCTTTTGATTTCAAGAAGCCAGCATTAAATGTGGGATTTCATTCCCTGCTTTGATACTCACTCCACTGTTCGATCTAGTAATTTTCTGCCTCAGTTTCCCTTTGACACTAGGGAATAAATTCAGTTGTAAAATAAACTATCGGTTTTAAATTTGAATACGTTACTGTCTCAAGAAAAAGCCCTGGATCCCTAGAACACACTTCAAAGAGGGAAGAAGACTGAAATTCCATCAGCCCTAAGACAGTCAATATCTCAGCAAGATACTGAGAGCCTTAGCATAAAGTCTGTGCCTCTAGTAAGTTTTCTTGCAACTTCTGTTCATATTCTGAGAACCAGGAATCCTTTGGAAAAGGAAAACCAGATCAATATAGAAAAGAAGGACTCTGAAGGGAGCTTAAAGAAATCTTATCTGCTGTAAATGTTCTGTTGACCATTGAAGCATGAAGTTTAAATGTTTTCAGCCAAATCTTTAAAAATACTTATACATTGTAGATCTCCTCAGGGCATTTTGTCCTTTTCAAATCTAATACCAAGATAGATATACTGCATTAGGTACAGAACACCAGATCAGCATTCCTGCTGAGCAGATGGAGCACAGATGGAGGATGCACCTGACCTCAATGCTAGAGCAAAAGGAATTGGTATGACTTAGAATCAGTTCTAGGCATTGGGATGTCAAATGTTGCTGCCACCCAGCTCTCTATCCACCATTGCTACAATGCTGCCTGAAATGCTCACAAAGCAGATTTTGAAGTGCCACGGCTCACATTTCAGGGTAATAAACCAAATCATAAGTGGTGATGGGTTTCTTGAAAATGTTTAGTAATAAACTGTTATGGTTCAGGGGTTGCTTCAAAACAATGTCCGATATTTGTAGAGTTGGGATAGAGCAGTCAGCTTGGGCAGGTAACTTTACTTACCACACCAGTACAAGCTGTCTGCACTCATGAGTTAAAATTCTTGGCTTTTCTACCCACCTGAAGTGAATCTCTTCCCTGTGAACCCCAGTGCCATAGCAGAAACTGTATAGGCAGAGAAACCCGGGCTTTCTCACGACCTCCTCAGCCCCCACGGACTCAGATTCTGGGCTCATTCTCTTCACCTTTTTAGGTACTTGTATAGTTCACATCAGGCATCTCTCCATTTTTGTAGCAATTATTTTTAAAGCACCCTTTATAAATTAGAGAGATGTACATACAGGTGGGAAATGGTGATACATTAAAAAACTAAGGCTGAGGTCTGCAATGGTATTTTGCTTCCTAGTTCCTATGAATTCAAACCAACTTTATCATCCATTTCATCTGTTTAAGGAGAGTGGAAGCTGAATTACCCAAATATCCGGGAAAACCGCTAATAAGTATTTGGCCAGTCAAAGGTTCAGATTATGTAGGCATTTTTCATTGGAATAAACAGGCTATAAAGGACACAACCCAATTTGAGATAAATGGAAATTATTCTGTATCCTAAACCAAAACAAAAATTACTGAACTCGAAGCTTTAAGTGATGCTTGGACTCCAATCTGCTTATTCTGAAGTGCAAGCACAGGACTCAGTGTCATTTCCGCTATCACTTTCTTGTTTTCTTCTTTCTGTACTACATACCATACGACGGAACATATCATGAAACTGAGTATCATCTGGGTGCATACAACTAGGACGACTTGAGATTTTTCCAATAGAACATATGGCCATTGGAAGATGCCTATTTATCAAAAGTGAAGCACTGAAAATACAACAATTTCAATGAAATTTTGTTTAGGGAAAAAATTGAATTATCTCCTACAATGAAGTCAATATTGCATCTCAATATTGCACCTTCTAGAGGGTTTTTTATTCAGATGGTATTGCATAATAGAAATTAAAAATAAAAGTAGAAGTCAGAACAAATGTTGTAAGTTTTTAATGGACTATCAATTAATTTTTTGGAGTAAAACCAGGGGCCCTTATGCCAGAAAAGGAAGAAAACACACACCACCCCCTCCCCCTGAACCAACCCAGAGAATCCTACAGTGCTGTGAAAACCTGAAAACAAATTCTCTCCGTTCACGTCTAGTTCTGCACACATGCTAAAGGAAATAAAAATCAGTTCAGCTTTGTTATGCAAATGAGAGCGGGATACTTGGAGATAGGTCTGTATTTCCTAAATGCCATGGATGCCTGCAATGTTTCAGGACCATCTGGGGAGTGGCAAGAAGAGGAAATAACATGGAAGACATACCATGGTTTAGAGAACTGGGTATACAGGACCTCCTCCCTAAATGCTACATATATAAACTTAAGCACTATCAGTGGAATCTACTGGAGTCCTAGGGCTACAATAATTTCTGCAGGGGCATCAGTATGTCTGTGGGCTGGGATAAAAAGGTCCCTTGCACAAGGGAATAAATGGGCTGAGGTTACACAGTGCCTCTGAATTTCTGCCTGACGCTACAGGACTGGGCCTGCAAAAAAGGTCTTTTCTGGACTACACAATCAGAGGATGAGATTGTCCCTCCTGATGTTAATTTCAGCATGGCCCATGCTTTTAAGTGCTGCTGTGGATCAGGGCCAGATGGGTCTGTTTCCCAAAGCACTGTTACTGAGCTCAGGCCTCTTTACACAGAGTTAGCACAAGGATCAAGCTAAGTATTTCAAAACATGGAAGCATGGCAGATACCATACAGAAATATAAACTGATGTTAAACTCCCCTAACTAACTCTCGGATCTCCTTCCTGATAATATGCTAAGCCTCCAGCTCTGCATTTGTCTTAACAGTATGGCTCTTGAAGAAGAAACATTACATTCTGCTCTGACTCCATGGGGGGGAGACCCATCATTCCCATAGCAATCAGAAAATGAAAGACATATGAGGACATAGTTCAGGCATGAGAAAACCCTAATTGCTGATTACTAAAGTACCATAATGTGCTAGAGAAGAAAGGATTCCTGAGAACATCAGGACAGGACATTAGCAGATTAATATTAATCTCTAGAGTTCCAGATTCATTTCCTGTCCATGCTAATGTCCTCTTGATTACTGCAAAAAACAATCATACAAAAAAGTTCAATTACAAACATGAGAAGAGACTTAAAATATTAAATTTTTGAAGCTTTCAACAAAATATGTATAATTAAATGAAAACCCAGGCTAATGTAATGTTAAAGTTGAGATTTTAATTGTGCTAAGGTCATGGAGTTTAGCACCAAAATTCATCAGTACACTTAATCATACTGGGCCAAATTCTGCTCTCAGTAACACTGGCATAAATTTAGAATATCTTTATTTTATTAAGCAGAGTTGTTTTTTTGCCATGCTACATCAGTGTGCATAAACACTAGAACTTCCCACAATGTATGCAATACACAAAACATTACATAGGTACTAAAAGGTACCTTATGTAGACATAAGACAAAGCATAGCTAAATTTAACTACATAGCCTATGCAAAAGTTCAATTAAAAAAAAAAAGGGAAGAAAAAAGCACTGCCTTTTCAATTGCACAAGACATTATCACTTGTCAAATTACTTCACATTGTCCAGGACAGTATGATGAAAAATTGTTTTCCATGCCTTCAAGACAGCAGAAGTATATTCATTGTACTGTTGCACAAGCAATATCTGGATCTTCAGATATATTACCATCATTGCACAACTAAAGACCTATATTCAAAAGACGGCCTCATTTTGTCTATCTAACCTTGCACTGTAGTCAGACTTGCATATGCACTGTCAACTATCCACCAGAACCACATGGGATTGAGCTGTTGTTTTCCTGCAGACAACAATGTGCTGAACCCCAAAAGCTTCAGCACCCATAAACAGACCTATTAGTGAGCTAAGTGTAGCAACCCAGTGTGCTTGCCTGCACAAAACTGCATGTGAACAAACCTCGCTTGAAGCTCGTTTAAAAATCTGGTATAAAATGTCCTCATTCTCTTTTAAAAGACAACATAATTTAAAACAGGAGAAAACAGAATAATAATGTACTTTATTGGGATAAGTAGGTCATCAAAAAATAAATGCGCCTACGTTTATTGGAACGTCTAGTCCTCATAAATGGCTTAATGGATTTTTTCAAACTTACTGAAACATTATTCACCTCTGAGCTTAGAAAAAGCTTGAGAAATTTCAGCCAAAAAGGTAATTGTTTCAGAAAGTTATAAACCACCAAAGATAGGGGGCTTGCAATAAAAGTGCTGTTTCAACCATAACTACAATAAATACAGCTAATGAATAAATGTGGTCTGGCAAGAACAAATAAAATATGAAAAGTCTAATGTGGCCTGCACAAAATGCAGGAAGGTAATTGAGTGAGTAAATGTCAAATGAAGGATGATCCTGTCTTCTGAAGAATTCATCTCAGTGCAAGATTCAGTGAAGGACCTCAGGACCCAAAAGCACGATAGCTACATTCTGAAAACCTGTCCTCATTTATTAACAGCAGTTGTCTCCAAACCCTGAAAGCAATAATGATACATCAAAGATCACATATTACTACAAATCCCTGCACTGGTAAACTCTAGCTGAAACACTGACAAGACCCTACCTTCTTTCTCTTCCACAACTTCCTGTGCTCAAACAGTACCAATCTATACAAACACCCAGATCCAGTGTTTCCAGTGGCAACTCTTTCTGTGGTAACTTAACTCCAGTCTTAGACATTTTGGCCATCTGCAGTATGATTATGTGGACACATCACATCTCTGTGCCCTAGAACTGTACAGACAGGTAGACTCAGGCACTGCTTTCAAATAACATTATCATCTTATGACACAGTCACAAGTCCCCATCTATATACATGCAGCTGCAGTCTCAAAAATCTCTTACAAAAGGGTACAATTATTTTAAATTGGATATTAATTTCCACTGTAAATAACCAGAAGGTGTACATTCCCTAGTGCGATTAGGTATCATGAATATTTTCCTCTACCAATCCTTTTTGAAAAATGTAGTGCAGAAATCTTGAGAGAAAAGTTAATCTTACATCACTTGGATTCAAGATATATAGACAGAAAATCACAAGAAAAGCTTCAAAACAACCACTGATTCTGCCTTGAAATCCAGCCATATCCATACTTCAGCATGACCTTTTTGGTTCAGTTGTGGAATGTGATAGTTCAACGAGAATGTCGTTTTCCATGTCCTAAGGCATCATTTGAGGAGCATTTGGCAACTGACAGACATGTTGTTTATTCCTCAACTGCCTGGATGTTATAAACTTCTCCACCAAAATAAATTCACAAAATCAAACAAATTCCCAATTGTGACCAACTATAACAAGTTGTTCAACCTGTGAAATGGTAAGTGAAAAGGAATTAGAACTCCATTTCACAGCTAATACTTACACTTTCCAGGCAGTGAAGTCAAGGAAGAATTTGAATGAGGAAAAGATGGGGGGGGCCTTTATCATCTCAATCTTATAAGAAAGATGCTGTTAAGGATGCTGGACCATCACTTCTTTCACAATCCTGCTGAATTTCATACAATTCAGAAAAAGGAAAGAAAGTACATAACAAAATTATATACAATCACCTTAGCGAGTGTTGCATTTGCAAACAGTGCCACAGTTATCTAAACATTAAACCCACAAAGCTTTAGTTCAATCACGGTCCTCCTCAAATCCTATATCTAAGCAGCCTCTTGCAGGTGTTTTACTAGCTAAAATCCCACAAATGCCTCATTTTGTAATTCATTCTGCCATACACTTTATATAGAATACCACCTTCATCTCTCTCTGAAAAACTTGCATTGGGAGTTGCCAGAGAACTAAAGTAGCTAGCTCTGTCAAACAAAGTCTAGGATGAAACGTAATTCAATGCTTGTGTTGTCATCCCACTTTTTCAATTAAAAGGTTCCCAAAAGCTATTTCTTGCTATTTTAGGGGTTCTGAATTGCCATTAATTTGATTTAAGGCACAGTGAAGTTGGTGTTAATTTCTCTATCAACCCAACATTTTTCTTATCTGGTCCCTCTGGAAAATATCATCAAATAAAAGAGATATGTATGAAATCATGGTATGTTATTTCATCTTTTAACTATTTCTTATGGCATGCCATTTAAAGTACTTCCAAAACACTTTCCAAGTTATGAAAACTCCCAAATTCTTGCAAAATGTCAAGTATGTTGAATTCTTCCTTGTGTAACTGCAAGTATTCTATTGCTATTTGACATAGGTGTTTTGCTGGAAAATCTCTGTACTTTTTGATTAATTCACCTGAGTAAGGGTATCTATGGCTTTGCAATTTGTAGATTCCGGTTTGTCTCAGGTTTTTCTTTAGATGTTTTACGATTCAAAAACCCCAAAGAATGAGACCTGTTACAAGGAGTGACATTTCCATTTAATTTGGTTTAAAAATGTGTGTTTGAAATTTCAGAATATCAACACCCCTACAGAAATACTTAACTACACACAGGGATAAAGCTCTTACTGACATGAATTATCATAAACAAAGGGCTGGGTATTTTGCAAGTATAACTTAGTATGTTTCAACTAAGATCGAAATAATCATACTGATTTTACAACATCTAAAAATGTGGCCAGACATTCTTTTGGCTAGTCGATATGCTATTTCAACAGCTTGGTGTTTTAACATTTCCTTCTTGCTTGATACTTAGAGCCATCTTTTCTCTATCAGTGTCACTAAATGTACCATTTGGAAGCACATAATAGTCAAAACATAACATAAAGGAGAGCTTTTCTCTATGCCTGGACTGGTGACGTAGGTATCTTCTTCTGAGAGGCTGTTTATCAAGCCAAGCTATGCTGACTGTTGAATGGCTGAAGTTCATATTGCAGCTGACATGTCTGCTCAGTATTTCAGTGTGACTGTGAAGCCCACACCAAGCATGCCATCCTTCAAATCCATCTCATCCCTGATGAGCAAACACAGCACAATGACAATACTATGGCTTTCAGTGCAGTGCTCATTGTACAGGCTTTCTCTATCCTTTAAAAAGGCAGTTGAAATTTCCTATTTTTCCAGCTCCCTCTTATTTATGCCTTCTTCTCAATACTTACATACTTCTCTGTACTTTGAGAGAAGCAGACTGGGGCCATATCACCCCCTCACAGGTTTCATATAGGAGAAGCCTAGAGGGCACTCACAACTCCGGTGGGCGAGCTGGCAAGCCTTGGAGGTGGCAACAAAGATCTTTAGAGAAATTGTTATAATCAAACATAACAGCAGGCAGCAACCAGAATTTTAAAAGGCATCCAGTGCCAAAGGAACGCCCCTAACCTGCTAATGTGCTCTTGAAAATACCTTCAGGCAATCAATGACATCTTTAAACATCTAAATGCTTTTGATAATCTGGCATCCAACAACTAGATCCCTCCATTGCAGAGTTTCTGTAAATGGGAAAAGTGACAACAGTACGAATGTGTTGCCAAACACAACATATAAAACACTGCTGTAAGGGCTGACATTCATCTCTCATCCTGAATATCGAGGTACGATCCAGAGAGGCTACACTGTCGATCATGCAGCAATCCCCTATCTGGTTCTAGGTATCAGATCATCCCTTCGTGCTACAGAAATAACTGCAATCTATTTTCTTTCTGTATAAAGCACGGGTGCCTCTGAAGCTCCAGACATTATTTGCCTGAGGCAAAATTTCCATTTACTTCAAGGGTTCAGAAATTATTGTTCATTTACTTCAGTATTGTTCATTTACTTCATTAAAGCATTTGTTCCAGTTTCAAAATATAGAAAATGCCTAGTCAGTCAGATGTCTGGGTATAACCAAAAATTGGGTTGGCAGGCCATTTTGAATCCTTGTTTTATGGAAAAAATAACTGTTCAGGAAATTGTTTCCCTTAGCAAATAATGTTTACAATTCAAAGGATCTAAATAGGTCCTCCAAAAACAGCAACAAAAAAAAAAGACAAAGCCAAAAAAAAATGATTAGGTCAGATAAGCAAATGGTTGAACCCAGTCAGAAATCAGGGTTGCTCTCCATTTTAATTTGATTTTGCTCTCTACAAAAGAGCACAAAGCTCTTCTCTTACAGAGACCTAAATACCAGCTATTCCTGAAGCATTATGAGAGTGAAGAAAGGGTTCAGGAGAGCTTTCTTATCTGAACCTCTTTATTTATCTGACTGGAACAGGTAAAACAGTGTCATTAGCACTTGCTCAGCTCCAAAGTCCTGGGTGCATCATGCCCACTGGCATCTCCGGACTCCCAAGGGGGATGACTGTCTGTTGAAGTGCAATGCCAGCCTCCTCCTATTCCCCCCCGCTCCTGCTGGCACCCTGAGGCAAGCATCTGGGAGTGTACGCTGCCCCTCTCTGAAGCAGGTGCAAAGAATGGTAGTCAGCGTGTTTGCTCCCCATGAGCCTGCTGCAGGCAGACAGAAAAGCCTGGAAATCCCTCCAGTAACCCTCCCGGGGGAGAATGAGAATTTAGCCAAGTGCACTTAAGACCAAAATTGTTGCAGAAAGGAGACATATACACTTGTTAAAATCCGTCTGTAACATTCCCTCCCATCCTCCCCTTACTGTGGACCGATCTGGATTTCTAAAGAGTATAATTATGTCTTGCACAATGATTATGAGCTTTGGGAGCTCTCCGAGAAAATTTCCTCACTGCACATGTGGCCATTGGCTGACATACCAAACACATATCACTCTATTTTTCAATTTTTTTTTAAACTCTGAATTTTGCTGAGAGAGAGAGGCCAAAAAGAAAGGACTGACACTCAAGCCCAGAGCCAGGTTCTGCACTATGTCGGTGTGTCCTGAAAGCCAAAGGGAAGAGCCATTAGAAAGTCCTTTGTTTCCTAACACTGCCTCTGTCTGCCTTCCCAGTACCAACACCAGGACATCTAATCTATCTGTACATTACCAAGAGACCCTATACCAAGCATTCACAAATTCTTGATTTGCCTGACTTATTTTATGTTTTCCTTTAACTGCTGTATGAAATAGATTCTATCTTCTCTAGAGCAGATGCTCAGAATTCAACGTATGCCCATGCAGTGACACCAAGGTTTACAATCATTGTCAAGCTACCTGGAAGCTTTAAAAAAACCTCCACTGACTGGCAAGATGCTAACAGCAAAAATTACTATAATATGCTACTCCTCCTTTCTAAATGCATCACTCATGGGCTGGACATCAACTTTGTCAATGGGCGATGCCTTTGTACTGAGTACAATTAATGTTTTTATTAAAAAAAAAAATTTCCTAAATGAGAGAAGACATTGTCCACTCATGTGAAAATGGCACCACTATTTATCACAAATGATACAGCCAGTCAAGAATAAAAGAAATGATTTCACTTGCATGCTGTGAAAATTTCAAGGCACCTGCACTTGGTGAAATGGAAGGCATGTAAGAATAGCATCAGTCAGATTGTATGGCTGAGGGTAATGGACATCATCCTTTTTCCCATCCCAGTCACCATCTTTCCCATTTCCAAAGGGCCTCCAAAGATGAAAATGAATTTGACAATCATTTTGCAAGGCAAACTGATCCTGATTCTTCCAGTCACTTTGTAATTCACTGCAGATGGTAAGAGTGAGATGTTTACTGGTTGGCAGGTAATGAGCCTCGTTGTAGATAATAGTGATGGACGGGCAATCTTGCCTGCTGACAAGAAGGCAACTCAACATGGGCACATGGCATTCATCCATGACTTCATGTAAAAGGATAGCTGTGACAACGTACACAGGTTATAAACTACCCTCCTCTGTTAATGTCAGCATGCAGCTCTATTTAAGCCTTTCCAGTTCACATTTAAGTAGCGTAGAATTGATCCTGATTGTCCATGAAAGTAGAACAGTCAGATTTGTGACCTAATGTTTACTCTTCTATAAGAAGAAACCTGATCTGTTTAAACATCTAGATATTCCCTCTTCCCAGGTAATGCCATTCATCACAGCTGTCAGTGCTTCTTTAAAAGAGAAATGACCCTCAGGCATAGCATAAAACTCCGTGGAAAAACTACGTACACCTTTGCCAAAAGAAGAAATAGCTCCTTTTTTCACTGGGCTTGTATGTATACACTTTGTGAAAGGCCTACACACGCTGAATTATAAATCAGTATTTCCATTTCCATCCCCACCCCCATATAAAGCAACTCGTATTAAGACCTACACACTGCCCTGTTTTTTTTTAATCTCAGACATAAGGGTAGTGGATTTGGACAAGCTCAGCCATTTGATGAGATATACTTAAACAGCTGGTTCCAAGGGAAAACCAGAGTAATTCAGAAATGCAACAGAAGATAACAGAAAAGCCCTAACTCTGTTCCTCTTCTCCTTGTAACTTTATGATGTAAAAATAAAAAATCATGCACTCAACCAAATACCACCAATGTCTTTTGTTTCACGAGAATATATTTTACTTGAAGAAAGTGGGCATGGCTAAAATTCATAAAATATACACTTTAAAAATGTATTTGTTTATATATATATGCAAATATTCACACATTTAAATATGGATATTGTTATTCCACAGATAGACACTTGGTCTTAGTTTTCCTATTCTGAATCAAATATTCTTTCCCTCCTTCCCTGGTGAAATCTGATCATTTGTACTGTACCCAGGCTTCAAGATGCGATAAACGATCCCAGTGCTATGCAAGTTTCATCCAAAACCTGTCTCTTCATAGATTCACTCCACATATTCTTTTTACTTTAAAGACTCATGTGATCATCGCTTTGATCCTTTCTCCCTCAGCCCTATTAGGGGCACCATCTCTTCAGGGCTTGCAGCTTATAAAAAGACCACCATATTTTGATATGCCTTTGATGTTGTCTTCCAAAGTATCTTTGATTTTTAAGTTCTGTTCAACTCTTTCACCATTAACCTTGATTTCACTTAGGAATTAACAGATCTATAGTTTCATTGGAGGGCTAATTTAGAAATTCCATTTTCTCTGGTACTATTTTTCCTCTCTTAGCTGGAAAGTTAGGTAAAGCAGCACAAAGGAACTGACCGATGTTACCAAAAAAAAAAAAAAAGGAACTTATTATATAAGCTAATACCTTTCTTGAGTTTTGAGTTATGCTTACTGAACAACTCTCTTACTGAATCATTAAGCTGCCAGCAAATGAAGTGGTTCTGCAGGATGATAATGAGCCACACAGACCTTCCACAAGGCCACTGGTGACTGAGAGCTGTTACTAATGGATGACTACTCAGTAGGACTGTGGTCTCAGTCCTGTGCTTGGAGACTGTCTCCCCTACAAGGGACACTTGCATTTCCCCTTCCTTTGACACTCAGAAAAGATGCTGAAGCTGAAAAGGCCAAAGAAACTATACAATTTGAAGTAAACTAAACACAGAGCAGCAAAACACATTCTCAAAAGGAGAAACTGGCACTGTCTTTCAAGTCTTTTTAGTAGGTATTTTCAGTTTTTAGCTTATGATATTTGAGATTTATTCCCTCTCCTCAGGCACCACTAAGTGCGACTGAAGATTCATTTTTGCTGGTATAAAGAGACAGATGAAGGCTAAAACCAGGTCAGCCATACACACGTGCACACACCCTCCCCTGCCCCTTCCCACCCCCACCCCCTGGATTTATTTATACATCCTAACTACATTCAGGTGACATTCAGATACATTTCAGGTTCTGGAAAAAAAAATTACCTCCATCGATGGGAGCTGTATCTCAGTGTGCCTTTCCTTTATTTAAAACTATCCTGCTTTTCCTCCACAAAACTATTTCCTATTCTTTAGAGGCACAACTTAGAAGACTTTACCCCCTCTCCTCACTTAAATAAAACTACTTCTGATAGAAATGAACACACGTAGTACTTGCAGCAGCTGGCATGGGCATGCCCATCCTTTTTAGTAACTGCATAGGGCTATCACTGCAGCCTGTTGCCCTTGCTAAGGCACCAGCAGCACAGTTTAAGGGTTCCTTCCCAAGAGCACTCATAATGCTACCACAATAATCATTCTGGGCTAACACTCTAACACCTAACCCTGGGGACACCCGGAGCTTCTGATAAGAAACTGCGATGAGAGAATCCAAATGCAGCTCATCAGATATGTGCCCTTTCCAATGATCCTTCCTATCACTCATCGCACTTGCTATCTAAAACTTCTTTGGCACAGAAGCACAGGCTGGGCGCTACATGACCCGTTCACAGCACTTCTCACCCTGCACCGCTCAAGCGCACAGTCTAACGTTGTGGTGAGAGAGTCCCACCCGGGGCTCCCTGCGTAGCCCCACGGCCCGGCACAGTTCCTAGTGTATCACGCCTTTCCCAGAATCTTAGCCCCGCTGGAAAGCATTCAGCATTGAGAGGACCCATCTTTATGCTGATAACACTAAAATATAAAATAATGCCAACAGCTGGTGCTACAAATGGCTTTTAAAAACGATGTTCATTCACTAAAATTCCTCTTGCTACTTTTGACATGAAACACGCAGTCTCTAATTATTCTGATCAAGACGGTGAAATACAAAAACAAACTTTAATTGTGTTTAACAGATATTTAATCAGGACTCACTGAACTACAGATTAAAGCTGAAATTCATAAACCATAATTACCCAATTGTCGCAAGCTTTTTGGTCCACATTCTGCTTCCGTCTGGGCGTCTGGCACTTTGCCCCGAATTTCTTTTAGTGTCTTCTCAGTTTCATTGCTGTTCATGTTTTCCAGCAGAGATTTAGCACAGATTATAAAATATCTGTTCTTGGCAACTTTATTAGTTGTTTTTTTCTTAAAAAGATTATATCCCACCTATCCCCATTCTGGGGCTGAATGAACAGGCATGTACCATGAGTTATTTCTTGTCATAAGCTGTCCTTTCCACCTGCCAGGGTCCATGGTATTCACTTATTCTACTCAGGTTCTGATTCCCTGACCATGGCCATGCTACCAGAGCATCATCCAGATATTGCTTTGAATATGCCATCCAACATACCTACCACGAATTACTCCTTCCTTTCTCCAAAGACAGAAGTGGGTGCCATATGGTTTCCTGTTTTGGTAGGAGCTTTCTTATGTGCTTGATGGTCTGTATTTATATGTAAGAAGACACGGTGAAAGCAATAAACTTACCATAGGAAGCAGGGAGTGGTAAGGTATGTACTAACCACCAGTTCCTCAGGAAATACACTGCACGGATTCAGACTGCCTCCCAAGAAAATTACAGATTGTCCTTTAGCACAGAGAGACTGTGCCAGAGAAGCATGGCTGTTGACAGCAGCTTTCTGGAGACCTCCATACATTGTGTGCAGGTTATGTGGGTACACTGAAGGCAAGGATTCTTTCCCCAGGAAGCATTCTCAGGATTTGCAAGGGAAGATTATGTGGCCTTTCAGACACAGGAAAAACAGCTTATCAAACTGCAGGTCAAAGTGGTGAACAACAAAGATATTTCACCTTATCAGAACAGTGAAGGAGGTTCCCATGTTGGAACCAGGCCACACACCCAGCCTGCTCAGTTGTGGGGAAATGCAGAACTCCTGTTGGCCTTAATGCCTCAGAAATTTGGGGCATGAGACAAGATGAGGGGAGACATGGAAAAGATGACACTGTGGAAGATGGGATTTCAGCTCTCTGTTGAAGACAGAAAAAAGAGTGAACTTGATTAAAAACAGGATGGCCTTCCATGCATACCTGCTATTGCTTTTTCTCTTAAGAGCTGAAGTATTCTTGAAGAACTCTAAGTCTGGGTGAAGATATATGGAACCACATACTGAAGTTCTGTCAGAGGTATTTGTCCTTTGTGGTCATTCGTAAAGTTCAAAGAATTTCCTGACAAGAAGTATGAGAGTACAGGCTAAACCTTTACCTATTTCTTTGGACCTGTTCTTAGCTAACATACAAAACATACATGCCTTTTATTCCATATTTCAGAGACTTTTCATCATCAAAAATAGTATTTCATACATTTATTTCTATCATGGTCATAATGTCCTTTCTCCACATCCTGTTCTTTTAAGAGCCAGGCACTGAATCAGTCACATACCTTTCTCATCAGCTCCTTCAGATCAAGTCTTAAACAAGAAGCAGTGCACCACCTTAGTAGTCACTGCTGCATGTATATCAAACTGCTTTTTTGTTTGTTTGCTTTTGAAACTTCCTCTGAAGCTTTCATGACTTGACGGTCTCTGCAAGAACCTGTATCTCACATTTCACAGCAGTCAGATACCAGCATGTGAACATAGAGAGAAAGAGAGAAGTATACTATTTCTTCTGTTTCTTTTCATACATAAGAGAGATTTGATTCTTCTTTTGTCAGCCACACAGTCTGAAGTCCAATCACAGTTAGGTCTTTGCAGCCTGTGCAGAAGTCTGACGAGAACACAGGATGGTTGATTACTTGCCATACAAGGCAGGCCTGATTTTTCACAGAAAAATTGTTTTCTAGTTTGGCACAATTGTTTGTCCAAGGGTTTCAAGCTCCGTATTTAAGCAGTGATAAAGAAATTGCTATCCAGTGTTAGTGTCATTCTTCATTCAGACTGTTCCTCTGAAAATAGCCTACAGCCTTTGAGATGCAAAATGTATCGTTTTAATGTAGTCAAGGTCCCTGCTTGCTACATTGCTAAATCTATTTAGCAGATTCTTCATGCTATAATCTGTCCCCAGACCTGAGGAAGCTCAGTGATTTTAAGTGTTTTAAGCTAATGATAATGGTTAGTGCTGAGAACAGATGTACCTGGCTGTGGTGTGATCTATTCTATTAGGCTGTTAGGAGCTGTGTATTCATATTGACTTAACATTTTATGTCTATTTTCAAGGTGTGATGGCTGCATGGGGTGTAGTCTAGTTTTTTCCCCCTGACATATGATGTATCATCATATCTGTACTTTTGATACATGGTGACTGCACAGAGAGATGAAGAACATGTGCATGTTTGTTTTCCTGCCTTCCTAAGACTTTGTATGTCTATTTTTGCTGTCCACTAGCACGATTATGGGAAGCAGTAATGTATAGCTGTATTCATACCAGACCATAACCCAGGAAATGGCTGCACAGATTAGATGTGCATGCAGAGGGTCTGATGACTATGCTACGTATCACAGAGGTTTACTTTCCCTGGTGTGAAAGCACTGTGCGTGACTGAATTCCCTATAAATGGTGGCTGCATGGATAACATGCCATGTAGAAGCTGTTTTACTATTCTTCTCTATCTGTAACACAACAGAATGTAAAACTCTTCAGTCGTACCAAAAAAATGGTGCTTCACTTCCTTTCAGCACAATGAAGTGAAATTTCTGCTGAGAATTATTTTTCTTGGTCTTGCCATTCACAAACATCTGCTATTGGCACTCTCTGGGGACAAGGCACTGTTTGGGGACAATGCAGAGAAGGTCCTGCATCTTATGGCCTCACCACAGTCTTCCAATGCATGAGCAAACCCTTTCTACTTACATAGACTATACCACTGATGTTCTGCCAGTAGGAGCTACAGAATTAAGCTCTTGCAGAATAAATACAACTATAACTTGTCCATGTTATCACAGTGTAACAGAAGACATGTCTCCTGAAAATGAATACAGCCTCCTTGAACAAATCTCTTGCTGGTGAGAATTCAAAAAGCAGACACAAGTGAAAAACCATGTGGGGCTCTAGTGGAGACATCATCTCCACACTGACTAAATGAAGGGAAATTTTAAAGGGAAGATCCAACAAGTTTAAAATCCAAAACCATTCAAACAACTAGACTCAAGGACAGGTTGAGAGATATGCAAGCACAGGACAATACACTAGATCTCAACAGAGACATTTTAATTACTATCCTTATCCAGAAAGATTGACTGGAAGTGTCACACTGGAGCTGTGGACCAGCACACCACCAGTTCAAGTTCTGAACCATACTTTGAGCAGTTCTTGGGCTACAGGGCAGTGAAGTGATGTGCTCCAATGCTAAAAACAAGAGGTTAAAGATTTAAATTCAGAAGCCTAATTTTTTCTGATAGTTTGGCCAATTTGACTAAAGCAGAGCCCTACTAAATGACAGGCACTGTAAGCTTCACATCTCTCAATCAAAGAATTACACCAGTACCACAAATTTAATTTTCATTGCAATGTAAAGAGCAGTTTCTCAGGTGTTACTGACATACATTCTCTCCAATACCTAACCATGTCCTAGGTTCTTTGTCTCTTTGGAAATGGAAATGAATTCTTATGAAAACATTACAGGCTAAATACCTAAGATATTGTTCCATGAAGCAGACAACTTTACTATGAAAAGAAATAATATAATCTAATTCTCACTTTTGAAGTTCTGCCTACACATGAATGAATTTCTCTTTTTTTTCTCCTGTTACCCCATTTCCTTCCTAAGTCCATCTACCACAGAAGTCAATTTGCTCTACACAGCCCCTCAGAACATGTGCTATAAACATCCTCCCTTTACCCAAATCCTTCTTTCCCCTGACAGGACTTTATACAGATGCATGGGGGAAAAAGGCCTGGTATCTGACATTTAATAAGAATCTCAGGGAGAATACACACAAAGTGCATTAAGATTTTCTCCCTGGTACTCAGAAGGGAGTGAACGCTGTTTGCCCACTGCTAGGGGACTGGTCTGTATCTGAATGTGGGATCTCTGTTTTTGCAGCTGGCACAGCCATTTCTCTCTTTCATTTTACATTCCAGCTAATAAGGTTCATTTTTTGGGCTGGGAAGAAAACATCTTCACTGGAAATCATGATTGTGGAATCAAGTATTCCCCAATAAAAAAGAAAACAACTTAAACAGAGAAAAAAACTTAAATGGCAGTAATCTGGGATCTCACACGCTGAAACATGATACTGTACCAGCTATACTTGAGTCACATTTTTAAGGCACGTTTCTCAGCTATGATGTTGAGAAATTTCTGTGTCTTTGGTTTTAAATACAAATTGCTGTTGACAGAATTTAAACCGAAGTTCATGATGGAAAATACAATAGGAGAAGCTCTAACAATGGTTCCTTACACTACATCACTCTAGTCATCCTACTCATCTGCCATTTGTTTTTGATGTATACACATATTAACTGTATGTACTAGACAGTGGGTCTTTCAAGAGGCAGCCTGGACTCAGCCAAAGGTGCCTTTTAAACTTCAAGTAACAATGACTGAGAAGAAGTATCACCTAGAAACTTCAAAATTCATGACCATAACTCCCCAGGCAAGGAGAACAGCAGATTCCAAGATGATTCAGGTATTTATACAGATATTGAGAATATATGTGAAAAAAAGCCTCACATTTCCAACACAAATCAGCCACTTGGGTCCTTGTGGCACTGGTCACTGTTGGGCTGCTCAATCCTCTCTATGACATATAGATATCACGGGCCACTGTGTAGGACTGGGTGTAAGGCTGGGGAAGGGGCACAGAGCACATTACCAGCAGTAGCAGTATGACTCAGCGTGAGCACACCACTCCTCTCCTTCACACAGCCACTGGAGAAGTGCTCTTTGTCTGGCCAACCCTGCTCTCCTCCACCCCTGCCACTGCCTGCACCCTGAGGGACCACCCCAGGCAAGGGGCAGCAGGGGAGCATTTTGGGTAGATCAGCAGCTAAAGGGACATGTTGGGGGAGTGGGAGAGGAGCAGGCAAGGAGTTGAGGGGGCTGCTGAATAACAAGAGGCCTCAAGGGAAAATCAAAAGACACACAGAAGCACACTGCTACACCTCCTAGCACAGAGCCCCTACAAGGCAGCAGTTTCACCAGCTCAGATGAGCAAAGGACTGAGTTTCTTCTCCCCACAAGGACCACAGCCCACAGAGGACGAGTGAGGAGCATGCTGTTTTCTACCCCTAAGTCTCTAATGTGAGAGGGCAAATATTTCTCGCTTTTTTTAAAAGCCATTAGACATGAGCTCTGACCAGCAGGCAGTGAGGCCTGAACTCCTTGCACACTGACAGGGGCAAGTGGCAATGCTGGCATTGCAGCCAGCTGAACCAGGACTGGAGCACAAAGGACAGATATGCACTGTGTGGCATGTAAGGTGTGCCATGGCTTCCAAGATACCTGAACATCTGCCTTTTCCAGCTTTGGAAAGTAGTCCTTCCAACAACCACACTGATGGCAACTCGTGGCCCAGAACTAAACTGAACAGGACTAACTTCATAAAGGAGAGGGAAGGGTGCAGGGGCCTAGAGAAGATGGTGATACACCCACAGTGTAGGACAAGGAGGATGATGCTATTCTGTTAAGCAAACAGTAATTGTTTATTTAACCATAAAGGTTTTTGAAGATGTCAAAAACCTTTTGCTGACATGACGGAGAAAGGAAAGCATTCATTAATTTCTAATAACGGTCTTTATTCCTGTAATGGCATTTATAAACTGACCAGAGTTATCATTTGTAATCTGCTTGTCAACTCAACACTCTTAAGAAACTTTTTATAAGGGAGGAGAAAAATCTCTAATTATTAAAAACAATCGTAAGCTGTACTTTCAGGTTTTGGTTTGAATCCAGTACCCACAACAGAAACCTTTCAACAGAAGGCAGCAAGGACTTCTCAGGGAAAAGCTACAGGATCAGGACACACATTTCCAGTAAAAGCTGGCCTTTCTTCCCCCTCCTTCCATTCTCCTTATTCCCAAAAGATACCAAGAAAACACAAGATTGTTGGGATTTCTATAAGAAGATTTGGCAGGTTTTTCATATTTGTTTAGACTGTAAGATATAATTTGAATTTAGGTCTTGCCTCTTTCTCTCAGAAAAAGAATGAGTTATTTGTTCTCTGAATAAGTATTTGTTATTAGTGGATCAGACATGGATAAGGTATATTATTACAACCATGTTTGTTAGGTATGATTTACATTGTTTGCTGCATATCATCT
The DNA here is from genome assembly GCF_003984885.1 of Neopelma chrysocephalum. NCBI lineage: Eukaryota > Metazoa > Chordata > Aves > Passeriformes > Pipridae > Neopelma > Neopelma chrysocephalum. The sequence continues at coordinate 12,093,519 of NW_020897715.1, forward strand.
TAGGCTGTCTTTAATTTTGTTATACTTTAGGGGGTTTTTGTTTGGGTTTATGCATTTAGTCACAGTTGGTTGTGTTTTGAACTTTGAAAAAAATTAATACAAAGGAAATTAAAAAAAGAAAAAGAAAATATTTTCAAAATGATGTGGAAATCAAATCTATCCCTGAGTAATTTGATTTGTAGGAAATGGAGAGCAAAGCATTACAAAGCATTATAAACAGAATGCCTTGAAGTGCATCATAATTACTTACATGTGCAAATACATTGTCTAGGTTTAGGAATTCAGTTAATAATAGTCATAACAATTCTATGCCCACACACAGGATCTTTCATCCAAGCTTCTCCAGGTTTGTGTAAGCAATTATTAACTAATGCCTGGGTACCCAGGAGTACTCTACTGCCATAAGGATAGAGAAAGGGGCAGAAGGGGCAGAAGGTCTCCAGGGTCAGGGACAAATTATGATTTGCTCTCTTGGTAAGAGCGAACTGCAGATGATGGTCTTCTAACAACAGGTGGATCAGAGATGCAGAAGTTTGTAGCTCATCTGACATTTCTACAACTTACTGGCTCTGTAAGAAGAAGGAGTGCAACAAATGTGTATCTTAGATCTTCTATTCCACAAAGTTTAGAGGCTGAAAATTGACATAAATCAGATCCATGGCTGATCTTTGGTGGAACGCTGGTATATGCAAAAACATACCAATATTTTGTATCAAAGCACAAAGATTAACAAATTTGCTTTGTTTGGAACTCTTTACCAGTGTGAATGTCTTTCATCTGAAACTCCACAAATGGTTTTCAGACCAAGGGTACCCTTTAAAGTTCAGTGGTTACAGAAAATCCCATGCTTGTAGATTATTTTCACATCAATCTCTTAAGTTTTAAGAGACCTGAAACTCTCAACAAAAATCTGAGCATGCCATATTACCCCAAAGCTTTTCCACAATTCCAGGCCATGAAGAAATGTAGGACTTTATCTTCTTCTACTGTTTAATTCCATGACACTTTCTAAGTGTACATCTACATTTCTTTCTCTTGCAACCCATGACAGGAACCCACGGTTTCTGCAGCCCAGACCCTTACCTCCTTGTCAGCCATCGTTATTTTACCAGAATATATGTTTTCATGCTTCACTAGATGACCAAAATCCAAGACTGCCAAATTATTTCTGCTGTTTCATTTAGCCATGCAACAATTCTAATGCTTTAAACTACTACCTGCTGAAATGGCAGTAAGTGCTGTGCTGCAGTTACTGACCCACGCAGACACACAACTGCCTGTTCGAAGGATTTGACACCAACACATCCCAATTTCTTTTAGCCTACATTTCTGTACTCCGTGTAGCTGTGACAAGAAAGTGTTTCTCCATACATTTCCATTACCTGTTATGCTTTACACTAATAAAAACACTGGATATTATTTATTTGTCTGGCTGACTGACAAAGCCAGGCATCAAAGCATCATTCGGTGTCACATACTTCAACGCTCTAATCTTTCAGAACTTGTAAAGCAATCTCTTACGGCGCTTTGTGGGCTGTGAGATCACCCTGACAAACTGTGATAATGTTGGCAATCTCCAAATGGGTGTTCATTTGCAATCTCACTACAGAGGAATTGCTACGTTTCCAAATTTGAGGGCTTGACATAATCTGTCTTCACAAAGCTATCAGGGTCTGTCATAAGGCTGACTGTGACCCAGGGATTTTATGGGGTCAATATCTATCCCCAGTGCAACTTCATTGCAAGCAGTGGAATTACCTAGAGTATGACTTTATCTATTTGCTTTCTTTCTCTTTATTTAAAATACACCTTGTGTTAGTTTTTTTCCAAGTGCAAACAGCACCTACTAATAACATCTGAGCCAGGTAGGTGAGATTACTCCTCCAAATCGTGGCCAATTTCTTACAGTTCATGCCAAACTCTCTGCTCCCCTCACCACACTTAGCAGCTGAGAAACAATGCAAATGTCAGGTCAAGCTACAAAGCTATTGCCATCATCTCTTCCCTTCCGTATGCTCCCAGTACTGGCAGTCTCTGGGCTGCAGTCCACAGGATATCCACAATTATGGCCCAGATTGAGGGAGGGGTAGAAAAACGATGGTACTCTGCCAATTATGTCAGAACCTAAACTTGATCCATTTTAAAACTGAAGCTGGTGACTGTGGGATAGCACCATGTTCTCTATAATCTGTCTAAAGAAAGGAAAATAACTTATGATCTCAGAAAAAAAAAAAAAGAAAAAAGAAAAAGAAAAAAAGGCAGCGTTAGTGCAGACCTAAAATAAATAACTATTTTATATTTGTCTCTGAACCTTATCTTTAACTAAAGAAATATCCTGTCTGAACGTAGAAGGAAGATTTTTAAAATGTCATAAGACTGTTAAGCACCCCAAGAAAAAGCGATACAGAGAGAGTGTCAGGCTTGTTATATTCACGAGGGCCACAAAACTGCTAGTGAAGTAATTTAGTTTCGAGATTACTTAGGATTCCTTTAGAAAAGCCGGGAACACAGGACAGAAATAGAAAACTAAAAAAAGTGCATCCAGTGTTTCAAAATAAGTTCCCTGCACAACACCCTTTCCCTGCTGTCATCTCCTGAGGCAAACTTCCCAGCTCAGCAGTGCCTCACACTTACTGGAAGATCCTCCCCAAATCCTGCTCAGGGTGTGAGTGAGCTGCTGGGACCTGGCCACAGAAGTCCATGCCAGGGCACAGGCGCTCCATGTCAGCGCAGCACTGGAGCACAAGCTGAACTTTAAACACTGGCTTGGATATTCTGCTGAGCTAATGCTGGGATGTTTTGCTATGTTTCGTACGTTTTTACAAAAGAAGTTCTCTTCCTTGGATTATTCCATCTAATCAAAAATTGTTAAAGATGCACCGTACTTTGTTTTATCCCCATTTAAGCTATTTTCTGCATTTCATTCTCTATGGAAAAGGAAAGACAGTGCCACTATCCAACCTTAGGAATAAGGACCTAGCTGCAATGCTAATGGAAAATTTTGGTACCCAAATAAATTCCAAACTTGTATTTTGGCATGAATTTACAGCAAACTTGCTCCTCCTCTCGAAACGCCCACAGCTTTTACCAGGAGCAGCAATTATCCCTTGTGTCTCCTTAATCCTTCAGAAAAGAATGCACAGTCTTGGAAGCCCAAGGTAAATGTTTTAATGTGTCTATTATCTTAGTGAAGTCAGTAGGTTGCATGGATATTAAAAAAAGGTTGCATGAAAAGACAGTACAAAGACCCACAGGCTTCAAAAGGTTAAACAGCTTCACAAATACAAACACTGCAGTTGGGACAGTCCTGAACAGAACAGTGAAAGTGGTATGTGCTTTTCCTTCCTAAAACTCCTTTCTTGAGGGCAAATGTTTTTATCTCACAGTAAGCTGAAAATTGGTGAGTAGACTTGTATACTAGTTATTATTTGACTCTTTTCTACATAAATCTATTTTTAAAGACAAAAAAGTCAAAGGAAAAAGCCCTACCTTTCAGGTAGTGCTACTTCAGAAGGTTTTTGCTAGTCACAGATGAATTATAGTATTATTTCTCCGTCCAAATTTCCATTTTTTTAGTATTTTCAATACTGACAATAAGATACTATACACCTAAAATTTTGTGAAAAATAAAGAAAAAAGACCATCATTGGTAGATCACTATTTATAGATGGAAAGAATACAGAAACATATTAAATTTACCTTAAACAAGGGGGTTTATACCATGACAGCAACTTTTAATATAATTCATTTGTCTTATAAATTACATCCCTGGGGATATCCCTGAAAATTAATTAGGTCAGAGAGGGAAGGAAAACAAATTGAAAACTTCTCAAGACTCCAGGAAACAATACATTTTAAACACAGCAGTATCAACAATCTCACTATAAAGTTCTTCCCTCCTCTTCCCCTATTCTTCCTTCCAGAGACCAAGATAATCAGATTGAGAATCATTTTGGCCCATCAAGGTCAAGGAAACCATACACGTTCAAGTACAGAACATTTCTGAAATGGAAGCTTTTGCAAGCAGCTTTCCAAACTACAAACTCCCTGGAAAAATTCTGAAATATAAATTAGTAAAGACAGTCATTGTGACAATGTGGCTTTTAAGCATAAAGCTCCAGTCAAGAAATGTGGACATGATGCATTCATCACACAACACAGAAAAGCAAAGGAGAGGAAGGCAAAAGAAAACAATAAGAATTTAAGACGAGTTTTAATACTGGCCAAATTCATCTTCAAGTCAAAACTCTGAAGGTTTGCCTTTTCATTAGCCTCTCTAGAGTTTAGGCAAAAAGGAACTTGCCCATGTAGTTTTCCTGTAGCACCCTCTCTTCATTCTGTGCAAGAAACAAGACTTAGCTTTTTTCACTCTTTTCTACACAGTTCACCCAATTGGAAGTGTTGACACACATACACCAAATCAAAGACATTTTCTGAATCCCACTTGTAACATAAATCAAATTTTGTACTGCCTGATGCCTGTGCCACCTCCCAGTACTAAGGGAAGAATAGGAAGACAACAAAATGCAGAGGAGTAACTGAGTTGATGGTGCTTGAACACTGAAACTTTAAGAGACTGCACTAACAGATAACTTCACAGTACAGACTTCACCTGGATCATGTGAGGGCATGAGATCACATTTCTGCCAGCCCTTATATGTGTTAACATTAGCAGCAGGGAACAAAAGGTATCAGATAAGGCATGGAGCTTGCTGGTAAAAGTCAACACATCAAAATATATTTAAAAAACTGCATCAGAGAATTTATAATGGATCCGTGCTTTGCATTTTGAGGTGACAGAGTTCTCGATCTGGTAGAAAGTTCCCAAAGCTCAATTTACTACATTGTCAAAATACAGCCTAAGGGGACAATCTGACTTACAGTATCTTCATGACTGGTGATGAAAGAACCTCGCTTGGCTTTTAGATCCCAAGTTTGGCTCAAGATAGTGCAGTAGAGAACAGAACATCCTCTATTTTACTCTGGGTGTTCACAGTGTTCCTCTTCAGCACAGAATTAGGTTTTACTGTATAGAATTCTCACACACAGCTTGCTGATGGGTTAGAATTCACACCTTCAGATTTTAGGGATATACTTCACACCCTGCATTGTTACTGCTACTAAAGATACAGATTACAGTGTCCTCATGTCATTGTAGCATCTGTAACGGAAATCTTAAGAAAATTCAGGGAAAAACTGTGTCTTTTACAAGGCCACAGCATGTCTTATTCAGCCTTGGAAAGGCTTCAGAGCACAGTAACCACATTAATTGGACATTATATGGACAGCCAAGTATACTCAGTTACTGTGCAGCTTTTACTGTTCTTTGTCATGTTGCTTCAAAACACATTTCATGTTTTAACCAGTCATATATACATATGAAAGCATTTCACAACACTGGACAATGCTACAGATCCACAGGAAATAATTCTTTCACAAACATGAAGCAATCGGCATGAATATAAATAGTGTGGCCCAAATCTGTTCTAAATTACGTGTCTACAAACTCATGGAAGTCAACTAGTACCACTAACGGAACAGAACAGATAAGAGCATATAAAAATATAAAATATGGCTCAACTATTCATGGTCCAAAGCCTGCCAGCCTGCCATCACTTACATTTTCCTACTTTCCCAGCATGGCTTTACAGGAAATAAGAAAAATAGAGTATCTGGGATTTCTAGTTCTTTCATGCACTGGAGGACACAAGTCCAGGAACATATGGGCTTAAATGTGTCAGCATCCTACATCACTCTTATTTCAAGAATGTTATTAATTTTTGTGGGTGGAGTCCAAAATTTTAATGCCATATCAACACACAGTGGCTGTTTTTGTAATGCATATGTCACAGGGAGCATATGTGTAGCAGTTCAAGGATAGCATTTTAACTTGATTTCAAGTGACTTTCTGAATTGTAATACTCTCAAAAGAAGTATTGATGCTACTAGCAGGGTATTTACCAACTTCTGTCTTCACAGTTTCATCCAGTCACCTCAATTCTGACTTCTAGGATATCATGCTATTGCAAAACTGGACTCTCCACACAAAGCTGTTTCAACAAATCTCGTTTTGCTCTATAATGCACAGTGTGTGACTTCAGGATTGGTATTTTCAATGCTGAACCAAATTATATCAGTGATGTATGCTACTCTAGGCAAAAAGCAAGGCTAATATCAGAAGATTCTTTTCCATGCTAACTTTACCTAAATTTCAATCCAAATCCTCTCAAATGAATTAGCCTCTTTACCAAACTTGCAGGTACAGACAGATACTGTGGGAATCAGCCATGTAACTGTTCCAACTGGATACAGTGAGAACAGTATTGCCAAGGGCTTTTCGGCTGTGACTCAACAGGTGGTTTGGCACTGAGATTTCTACCTGTTTGTGGTTTTCAGCTCTGGTTTCAAGACAGAAAATGAGATTATTATACCTTTCAATGTTGCATCTCAAGCAGGATGTATGGAGAGCAAGGTTTCATTCCAACCAAATCTCTCTCTCTCTTGCAAAGTTGAGGAAAACTGCCAACCGCTGCTGCTCTTCACATCAACATGCAATGGAGATGTCAGGAAAGGGAAAAGTAAAGGGAGAGAAGAAAAGGAAAATAAAATTGTAAGTTTTACATAAACAATAAACTGTACCTAGTGACTACGTTTGAGAAAAACAAAATAAAAAGTACTGGCTTTAGTATAAGGAAATAAATAAACAAAACCTTGGAACAGCTTAATCTAAGAGGTTGGCTTTGGGTTTGGCTTTTTTTTTTTTTTTGTTTATTTGATACAGAGAATAATTTTTACATTTCTTTTCAAGAGATAGAATACCTTGAAAACATATGATAAACTTAAAGGGCAACATTAAAAAAACAAACCTATCATAGCATCAAAATTAACTACTCCATTACTTAGACAGCAGCCTGAGCCCCTTCAACAAACACTCTGCAAAGCAGCAGAAGCACTCCCAACATATGTTCTTGCCTGCAAATAGCCCAGGGTGCAAGAGGTGGGTTTCATTTTTTAGTTTTTAAAGTCTTCTGCATAGGCCTAACTCTGCCTTTGTTGAAGGTAGTGTTAACACACATTGCATACAGAAGGAACCGAATGTGGGTAACTGCATACTTCAAAAAATCACACCCAATATGTTCAACTGATGCCACTGTTCCCTGAGGACAAGTGTAGGCTATGGAACACTACAAATAATAGAGAGCAGTAGTCTAAAGTATGCTTTTCAGAACCAGGAAAGCATAGTTCGATACTTTCCACAGATAATTGGGAATGTGCATCTTCAAAATAGTAGTCAAGAGTAGGTAAAGACTGTCTAGAGATGCTTACTGTGACAGAATTCTCAATGCCTTTTCATAAAATAAGAGTTCTTCAAAGCAACTCTCAGTAACCATTAAGAGAACAGTCAGTGAATCTATGCTTTTCAGATTAAAGCAAGAAAACGAAAGTCAGTGTTCTCCACAGATGTAGACGTAATGAGAATGACTTCAATACATCTGCTAGTAATCAAAATGGCTCCACAGTCACCAGTGTGCAGAAAAGTGGAATCCCAGTGATCAGCAAGAACTTTGTTTTGCCCCAATAACTGTAAAACCATATCAGAAAATCGTGTATACTAATTTGCCTACAGAAGATGAGAACCACATGATTAAATTGTATTCAATTATCTATACTAAGGAAGACTGAGCTGAAGAAAAAATGGACCTATCTTATCATGCACATATAATCACTTGAGGGAAAGGGGCCCCAAAATGTTCTATTCCTGAGTTGGAATAAAAAATCCCCAGCCAAGTGGGTCTTTTTTCCCCATGAGAAGGTGTTTCCACAAAAACACAACTCTCAGATAATCAAAATAGAAAATTTCCATCAAGTACCCAGAAAAAGGAGGGGGAAAAAGAAAAAAGAGTATAGAATCTTCCAGAACCAGCATTTGGGAAATATTTATTTTGACTTTTCTTGGGTAAAACCTTTATTCCCAAAGAAAATTTTCATTTCAAGAAAAAGGATTTTCACTGAAAAATCATTCCAGTGGAAAACACCTGGCCACTGTTACGAAGGATAGGACCACTGGCCTCAGCCAGGGGAAGGCAAATACCAGCCAAGGTCAGTGGACTGGGTCTGCCACAATCCTCTTGGAAAATCACAGGCACAGCGCATCCATCCTCCGTGATGTTAATTCTCCTCCAGCTTTTCTGCCTATGTAGACTCTCTATGCCTTGGGGTAGGAATCCTCTCTTACTGTATATTGTATACAACCTACTGTAACGTCTGTTTAATGATTTTCAGCATACAGTAACAACAGTGTTTGTCCCTCCTACAGCAGCTAATTTCCAATATCAAGATGAGGAGAAAAATATGACCTATGGCTGCAACACACTGCTAATCAAATGCTATTGTACAGCATGGTGCTGGGGGGGGATGCCTTTTCATTGTACAACTAATCAGAGTTTATACACACAAAATCAGACAACTAGATAGTCCAGTCTTGTGATCTATGTTCCAAGCTGCCAGAAATAAGGCAGGAAAGAGAGGTGTGGGGGGGTGGTGGGGAGCATCTCCTGCGTTCATAATGAAAGAAGAGAGATGACTGGACTAAGAGCTGATGAGGTTACAAGGCAACAGCAGTGCCATGAGTTGTTTGGGCTTAAAGCCAGATGTCTTGTATTTCCTTTGATTGTTTCTAAATAATTAATGGTATTAATTTAATCATGTGACCCACCTACCCCCCTTTTAGTATTTGGCTCTGTGTACTACCACTAAATATAAAGGAGAAAAACAGTACTGTCTATAGCATACTGAATATTGATGCCGTGTGTTTGGACTGCAACAACAGCTGATACTCATATCCATGAGACTACATATTCTACAGCACTCACACAGTGTTTGCATGGCGTAGATGAAGTAGTATCCTTCATACTCCATCCATAAACCAACTCAACTATGACATATGGACACTGCATGTTTGAAGTAGTAAAATAGAGGGTACATCGCTCTCTCTCCGCCCACACTAAGATGAACCTGCCACTACTATTTCACGTAACATTTTCTGGCAAGCTCCCAGTTTTCAGTCATGCTGGTTTGCTTGAAAGAAACACTCAGAGGAGACTCTGCTTGTCTTGCTGTTCGAACAAACAAAATAATCACGCATCTTGAGTTAATGGTCCAAAGCTTAATGAAGATCATAGAAAAGAGGCTGCCCATGATGAGAGCATTCCCTTCTGACTTAGCCACATAAGTCACTGCTGTTGGCAGAAGGAAATGGATTATGAGGATAATAATTAACCCTGAGCTCTGGTCTAGACAAACCTTTGCTTCGTACAGTAGCAGTAAGGGACAAAGAAAACAGCAACAACCAGAAGTAAAAATTTCCCCAGGGCACTGGGAGCAACAGCAGGAGGACCCCTGTTTCTTGATGGGGCTGCAATTGTCACAGGCATCAAATAATCCCATGGGAATATTAGGGTTGAGTACTAGGACTGCTGAAATCTAACAGCAGAATTCCTGAACAAATAAAGACTAATGAAGGCACCTCCCTACATGCATGATCCTATTATATGCACTCAGTAAAAATGTTTGCCCACCCTCCTACACATCACAGCATACTCTCAGCTCCCCTAGTCAAGTCTCCAGTTCCACCCATCTTATCTACTTTTTTTTCCTATCACATTTTCACTTATCTTCAATCCCATGGTACTTACCAAAGAATAAGAATCATAGAAGGGTTGGAAGGTACTTTTAAAGGTCACCCAGCCCAACCTTGCTGCAATAAGCAGGGACATCTTCAACAAGATCAGCTTGCTCAGAGCCCCATTCAACCTGATCTTGTTTCCAGGATGGGGCATCTACCACCTCTCTGGGCAACCTGTTTAAGTGCCTTACTCACCATCAGATAGTATTAAATGGGGCAGCTGTGAGGCAATGGAGAAAGAAATCTGACAGCTTGGAGAAGACCCTCACTTTGTCCAGCAGTGCCCCAGACTTCTGGAGGTAAGGACAAAGTGATAGGAGGCCTTCACAGATGTCAAAAGAAATTTCCGGAAGTGTGCACAAACCCAACCTCATCAAAGAGTACCCGTGGAGAGTCAGAGAGGGCTTGGTCAAGTCTCATTTCTTATATGTGATCCATAGTTCCCTATTTGGTTTTCATTCTGCAGCTAGACTATCAGATTAAGAATGGCAGTGATGTTTTTCTACAGTTACAATGACTGAAGAATTCTCCACTAGAAAGCCTGGTCCTAGTCTTCAAGGACTTGGCAGTCAAGGCCTAGCAATCCTATAGGCATCTTCCTCCACCACTAACCAACTAGAGGTTCATAGGAAGAAGTCTGTTTCATTACATAAAGATCATATGAGATGTACACCCAAGACCTTCAACTGGGCCTGAGGCAGTGCCAAAACAAGCACTGGCCCTGCACACTACAGAGAACATCACCTGAAGGAAGAATCACAATTGCCAAATCACAGGCTGAGGCACTGCAGAGAGAGTGGCAGAGTGCCCTGTGTACCGGAGCTCAGGCTATGGGGTTCTTCTGCAACAATGGAGCAGAATGAATACCACAGTGACCATGCTGGGAAGAAAACATCTCACCCTGTCCTATCAGTGCATCTCTAACATGGTTATAAGGTTGAGTAACATCATGGGTTTATTGCTCATGGATATATGTAAATGGAGAAAACATTTAATCATATCGGTTATAACAAGAAGAAGAGTAACATACAGCCAAACTTAAGAGCGACTCCTTCAGTTCCTACCAGCTACCTACAGTAGAGAGGCAATACATAAACAAGCAAAAAGCACATCAGGAAAACCTGATACCAGAGTTTCCACCTTGGGGAAAATGGGTTCTGTGGTTTTGAACTGGAACAAGAGGAAACTGCTTCTAGACAGGAATGATCACAAAGAAATGACTAAACTCTTTGCAAGGTAGAAACACTAGAAAGAGACAAAAATATAGCAGAACAGTCACAGCACTTTAGGAACAACCCCTGTACTTAACTGCTTGGTTTTTAGGATTTGGGGAGGTCACGGTAGAGTGAGAAGACAGCATTTTTCCTGTGGTGACAAGGATCTCTCAAAGTGTCCACATGTCCGACTCTGCTGAGAATGTATCTTTTATTCTTTCTTTTGCATTATTTCCCTCTAATGACAGCTTTGCAGTGAGCCCCCTTTGTGAGTTGCTCAAATAAATGTAAATTTTATCTTGTAAGCAATACCCTCCAAAATACAACTATCAAGTTATAATAAAAATCTGAAAAGCTAAAAGGCAGTGGGTCTTCCCCAGTGCCCTCATCTCCCCAGTGCACTGGACTGCTCGCTATTATTATATATGGAGTTCCAGGCAGGGTACTCGTTATTATAAATATGTATTGTATTGAAATATATAGCCCAAGTCCCCAGGGCCCAACATTTTAATTAGAATTACAGTCGTGCAAATAACTGATTTATTTGGCTAGTTGACCAAACTAAGCACATGGAAAGGAAAAAAAGCCCCGAACAAAATCACCTATGTGTTTAACAAAATGGACTAGTTTTTTTGCTTGTGTTTGATACATTTCCATTAAAATTGACTTAGTTTCAAAACAAAGCCAGAAACCTTGCTTAGAAATATCAAAACAAAACCTTTTGGCTTTCCAAAACTTTTTTTCTCAGTTTATTTTTTTATATAATTTTGGCTAACCCATATCTGAGGCAAGCAGATTTCAGCAAATAAAATATTTAACTTAACAGTTTTACCCAGATTTAAATCTAAGGGCTGAACTGCAAGTTGACTGGATCCTGACTTACTGAAAGAAGAGCAGGGAGGCAGGGGATCTGTATTCTCTTCTTGGTTCAGCCCCTGTCTTTGTGTCCAAGGTGAGTTATTATTTCATTTCTTTATGGTTGTCTCTCTGTCCACACTTTGTCTCTGCAGTCTCTGAGCTTGCTGGGGTGAGATGCACCTCCTACAGCATGTCTGTACATTGCCTAAAACAATAGATTGCTCATCTCAACCGGGGCCTATATGATTTACTATAATATAAATAACTCCTCAACTGCAGTCAAATCTCTTTTTAATGCCAATAGTTTCACTTGCATATATTTAGCAGCCCATCATGGGAACATCATCTTTCTTTTTAATTAATTACTTCTTAATAAACGTAAAATATGAACGGACAGCAAGTCTGGATTTTTCTTGCTTCATCAATTTCAGCCCTCAAAGAAAGCATCTCGTTTACAGCCACCAGGAACCAACAGGGACATGTACTGAATGAAACCTGAAACCCAAGATCCCCTCAGCACTTTTGCACCCCCATGATTTGGGGACAAATCCTCTCCTCCCTCCAGGGAAGGAAAGCTAGTTGGATTGAAAGAGCTGATTAGTGGAAAGCCTCACAGGCAACCTCCAAATTCTCTGTGCTGGGCTTTTAGAAACACAATTGTCACCAGTAGGAACGGGAAATGCCAGTTCAGTGTCTGCAGAGAGGTGGAAACAGCCTATGGGATTGCAGGGAAGAGCTCTGTCTGCCTCTGTTTTGAAGACCCCTAGCATCTCACAAGGCCAACTTACCTAGTTGAAAGACAACTTTAGAGCTCATTAGAAGGTAAACAACACAGAAACAAAAACGACTGCAACATTACGAACTCTTCAACTTTCATGCGCAGCGCTTAGGGCTGGGGGTGGGGAGGTTTCTCAGAGCACACATGGCTGTCACTGACAGTCACGTTTTTAAAACACTGGGGACAGAGTTGCAAATGTGCCCCATTATGTCTTGAGATGTACTCCCGGTACAAAAGGTGCGTGGGTTACTGTAAGCTCATGTGTTACTTGGCTGAGACCGTAAAAGGCAGTGCAAAGTACAGACTGAGAAAGAAGGAACTGTGGAGAATACAGGGTGGTTATTCCTACTGTACAGGCATGATGCTGGGTGCTCCAGGTATCCCAGAGTCCCACTGCAGCTTTAACCTCATGCTACTTTTCTCCATCCCTGGGGCTGCTGCTCAGCTCTGGGAGACCCCGCCAGTATTTCGCAGCCCCTGTGGCTGTGCCTCATCAGCACCTGTGTCCTGTGAGGGGACTGTGACAGATGTACAGACTGTGCCACTCGATGCCAAGGTGACCACACTGTCCAAGGGCAGCATTTGCAGGTGGCCATTCCCCTCTGCGTTTGCATCCCCCACGCCATGCTAAAGGAGCAATTATTATCATTAAAAATAAATCATCCTCCCTGTCGATTGACTGTACTTATTGGCCATTGCTGCCATCTAGCCAGATGCAATTCCAATATTCACAGAAGCCTTGAGCCTGTTTATTTTCCCATTGCTGCTTGGCCTGAAGCAGGGATAAATGCATCCCTTGTTACTTGCTGCCTCTGCAGAGACGTTTGTAAACTTTCATGGGGTTTTCGTTTTTTTTCCCAACAGGTGACAAAATAATGTATAACTGCAGGTGCTCTGCAACACAAACAGGAAAATGGAGATCAGATGCAGCTGTAGTTGGAGTAAGGGGAACATGAAGATAAAGGCAGCAGATAAGAGAGTGCTAAAACAAGCAAAGAAATTATTGAGAAGGGGTAGTTAGCTACTTTTGTTGCCAACTTATTCTTGCAAGGTAGCTATAACAGAATAATTTTGTCTATTTTGTTATCATGCCAAATTTTTGCAGGTGTTACCAGGGGAAATTTGGAAGTTTGTTGAAAAAAAAAGGTTTCTGAACATTATTGGAAAAGGATGAAGAATATGTCAGCTCAAGCTAGCACTGCAGGATGTACTGGAGGTCACAGCTGAGGGGCACTGGTTGATGTTACTGGACTTGTGAAGTAGGAATGATATGGAAGTGGTTTCAGATAGCTTCTGAGTTCAGATTTATTCTTCTAAGAATTTGTTCCCAAAATTCAGTCAGGAAAATGTTCATAAGGGGGGGCTTATTCTGCACCCATCCCTTCGTCTCCTTTTGGTATGAAATAGGTTGAAAAAATTAATATTCTAAGGAGACTTAGAAACTGAAAGATTCAGACAGAGTTTCATGGCTTGATTTCCATCCACAATACAGCTCTGCAAAGCCAATGCAAACTTCCAGACACTGTGGCCTTTCACTTCTCTAGTCAACTTGGTTTCAAAGCCATATCCAGCAACATAATAAAAAAGAGGTGAAGCACAATGGGTAAAGAGAAAATAAACGTGACTGTATTATAAAAGACAGTGATTGCTGTCTGGCCATAACATTCCATCCAAACAACAGGGGGAAGGAGGATATCAATAAAGGTCTGTGAATTCAAATTTCTTTTACTATACTTCCTATTCCACCAGAGGAATGACAAAAAAGTTGTATTTTGCTTCCCTGACTTTTCTCCTCTTTGAAAAGGGAGGTTTCATGGGTAATCCCAAGTAATATTCAGCTGTGAATCCAATTTATGCAGTGGGATAGGATTAAAAAAGGAACAGAAGGTCTGGATTCTGAACCTGCTGTAACAGTTTTGATTTGAATACAACCCAAGTCTTGAAATGGCTTGTTTTCCACTTCTGGTTTGGAGCTGGTTGAAATACTGCCACAGTAGCACTTCCTGCAAAATTTATGTCCAAGATTCTCATTATTTGGAACTGAACTCTAAAGATTTTGGCACCATGAAATCCAAACAAAACTCTGTTCCTGACTCAACTGGCCCAGAAGTCAACCCAAGCTTAATCTGGTTCTGGGTCCAAATCCAGCTTCAGCCCATTTCCATTGTTATATAGATTATGCCATAATACCACCTCTAGCCTCAGGATTTATGATGCCTCCTCACAGGATGCATATTTGTGTGTAAATACATAAATCACATCAGACAAACAAAGAAGACATGCCAGAAAACAGGAGGGGAGGGAAGAGGAGAGATACCTACCAAGCAGTTTGTCTCTAAAGTGTTGCCAGTTGTGAAAGGACCCGACGTGCTAATATCCGCTCATTCAGACTCTTACAGACATGCTAAGAGCGTGACGGCTGGCAGGCAGTGCATTTAAGTGCTGTTACTGAGGCCCCCAAATATTGACAGAGTGCCAGACTCTGAGAAACTATTGATGTATGCAGCCGGCCGCTGCTCCAGACACCTCTCAGACAGAGTCTTTAAATGTCACAGATTAATGAATTTTCATGAAACAGAGAATGAGAGAAAGAATTAAAAAAGAAAATATCCCATAGCACCAACATGAAAGCATCTTTTATCCCTACACAAAATTCTGCCCTCAAGCCTCAAGATTCCTAATAGATTATAACAGATTGTAAATCGGCATGAGATGCAGGATGAGGAGGTTAGACCCTCTAGATCATGCAGAGCATCCTCAAACAAAGACAATATGAGAGATGCTCATTTAAAAAAAAGCAATGGCACTCAAGGGCCACTCAGGTCTCAGTTTCATTTTAACCTAAGCCAAGACTTACAAAGCTTAAGGGGTATAGCTGGGTAGATGTTTGGTTTTTTTTTAATCTGAGGGGCCAAACTGCAAAGTTCAGCTGTTGACTTTCAACGACCCTAACTTCAGAGCCATTGAGACAGACAGCTGTAGTTGGACCCTCCCTTAGTATTTGATCTTGTGCTTGATCTTATCCAAGAAATTGCAAAAGTTATGATAGAACACTTTTATGCCATCAGATAAACCAAGTATGCTGATTATTTCTCTTTTTTCATTTATATCAGTGAACTCAAATATGTATGCAAGAACTTCAAATATCATTAAAATGTAATAATGCAAAATGCAGTTGGAGTGTAAATGACAAATCTATGCATAACACATCACTAGAAGAGGAAGGAAGTGAAAGGATGATGTAGATGTTCTATGCAGAAGTAAAAATGGGTCATTTATACCCAACCACGTAAAATAAATAGCTTCAGTGAGTCCCTCTGCACACAGACACTTGGAAGTGGGGCTCCAATGAGCCATTTTCTCCCTTGTTCCCAAAGGCATAGGCACTGATTCCTGCAAGGCTTTACTGCCTCCACTGCCCCCAGGCTGTCCTGCAGGATTTCTCTTGCATGCAATGACAGCAGGTGGGGTGACCACCATCACACCCAGCTCCTTGCTGGACGCTTCTTTCCCCCTCAAAAGTACAGCTGCTTCACAGAGAAAGGGAAATTGGCACTACCACAACAGCAAGGCCTGTTGCAGAAAAATCCAGAGAAGCTGAGAGCACCTCAACGAGCAAAGAGTGCTGTAAGAAAAGCCAAGAAGCAAGACTCTGTTGATGGGACAGCAAGACCCTGTGGTTTTCCACTTTGTTGGAGGGAGTCAAGAGGAGGGCAATGAAGATGCTTGGAGGGCTGAAGCACCTCTCCTATGAAGACAGGCTGAGAGAGCTGGGGTTGTTCAGTCCAGAGAAGAGGAGGCTTTGGGGAGACCTTACAGCAGCTGTCCAGTACTTAAAGGGGGCTGACAAGAAAGATGATGGGCTTTTTACAAGGGCATGAAGTAATATGACAAAGGATGATGGCCTTAAACTGAGAGAGGGTAGATTTGAATTGGATATAAGAAAGAATTCTCTATGATGAGGGTGGTGAAGCACTGGCACAGGTTGCCCACAGAAGCTGTGGATACTCCATCCCCGAAAATGTTCAAGACCAGGCTAGATGGGGCTTTAAGCAACCTGGTCTAGTGGAATGTGTCTCTGCCCATGGAAGGGGAGTTGGAATTAGGTGATCCAAAGATCCCTTCAAATCCAAACCATTTTATGATTCTATGATTATCACTGCAGAAAAGTCAATATTCTTCACTGAAAACTGTTCCACTAACTTCCCTCTTGTCTCTGGCCACACAAAACTTCATAGCAGCTATAAAATCTCACTGGAAGAATGGGGACTAGGATGTGCAGTGTTCAAGAGGAGCTTGTTTTCACATCACTTTATCAGTCAGATTATTTGTGGCAACCTTTGCCAAAGCAAACCAAAATTTGTTTTTTTTTTTTTTAAAATCTACTTTTCTGAGCATGAAGCCATGTGGAAACAACTGCAAGGACTCTGATGGCAACGTCCTGCTCCTGATGACATAGAAGTCTTTGGTTTTCAAAAGCCAACACAGTTCTGTAGGTTGGCATATCTGGCAATTAATCGTATCGCGGACTACAACAATCAGCCTTATTCATTTTCCACTCTTGTCACCACCCAAAGCACGTCCTCCCTAGCCCCGCATATCCACCACACATCCCACAACCACCAGAGTTGCAGCAGGGTCTCCAACACCATTATCCATAGCTCTACAAATGACCTGGCTAAAGTAGCAAGTAGCCATCCTTTGCCAACAGCCAGAGAAGACAAAGCACTTATGTGTGTAAGAGGGGATGACACAAATGACTAATTAAGTATATGAGAAGGCAAAATGTCAAAGCCTTTCTATTCTGTGAACAATCTCTATACAAACAAAGAAAAGAAAATCAATATAGATTTTCACACAGGGAACTATTTTACACATTGTTGCAAATTTCCTTTAAAACACTCAGTACTTTTTCTTTAGGACTTTCAAAGAGCCTGTCTAACATTACTGCCCACTTTAGCCTGTTATTTCTCCTCACACACCCCTTTCTCCTTTCTTCCCCTCTCTCTCTTTTTAAAAAATAGTAACTGAGGAGCTATCACAAAACACTAACCCAGCATTTCATTCACTCCAGTACCACATCTTCAGCAAAAGCCAGCATCAGTTATACTGAAGGAAGATGTAAAAAACCCTCAGTATTCCTCTGCTACAAAAGTCTTCAAATACCTCAGAAGAGATGGGCTTCAGTCTAAAGACTGAAGGCAAGCATCATTTGGGATGATCCCTGAACCTCACAGAGAAGCCCAAGTGCCCAAGCTATGAGGTTGCTCTTCACTAGGGCTGATTACCCAGACTTTGCAACACAGACATGATGATGCCCCTTTGGGTGACTTCATCTCTTGTGCATGTGATAGGGTACAGCCGGCTCATCGAAGAGCTTGCCTGACACATCTCTTTCCAGGAGCATGGTGTGTATCCCCGGGCAATGCAAACACTGTCTCCTCCAAGCCTGCCTCACGTGGCAGCCAGTAACAAAACTCCCTTCGGAGATTTGTCTCTTTTCTGGAGGAATAGTAAAAGGAAGCCAAAATTTCTAAAAACTAGCAAAATTTTGTAAGTGATCATGTTGGGAAAGGAGCAAACTGGGCAATTTTCTAACTCACTGTAAGGCTAGGACACTTTTTTATTCCAGTGAGCATCTGGCATTTTAACTAAATAAAGGGACTGAGTTAGAAGACACAACAAAGTCTTATGACCTGTCCAAACTTATCTGTTATAGAATTAAAATTATTAGGTCTGAAAGGGACCTTGGAAATTCCTAAGTTCGACCTCCTTCACTAGGTTTAGGATAGTATCAAAGGCCAACTCCTTTGTCTCATCTTGTCTCTTTGATTGTCACCATAAAGTTTCCATCAATTAATTAATTTCTTGTAGTCTGATTAGTGTTGTCTAACTTCTGTCTTTTTCTTTCCTTTCCTCCATGTGCATGTGTGTGCATACATCACAGATCACAACCAGCTTACACCCCCCTCCTTGTTAAAAGTCCCACCTCTTCTGCTGACTTACTGTACTCTTAATCAAAAGGGCAGGAGGAAGCCGCCAGGATTCATTCTTTCCCCCCCTCTCCTTCTCTCTCCCTCCCTTTTTTCAAATGGCACAAATGTCAAACTTTCTAAAAGGATGTTTGGCATAGCTGAGTTCAGTCATGTAACGTACAAAGTCGGTATGATCAAAAGGTTGTGGGGCTGCCCACTGCTAAAGAAGAGAGGGAAAAAAGGAAACAGAGATCTTTTCTAAAGTGTGAAAGAATGCATGAGCCAACTGTTGCCACTGGAAACACCATGTCTATTAGCAGCAGCAGTGGGTTTGAAACACAAAAACCTCGGTCCAGATTCCAGATTCTCTGAAAAACAGGGCTGTTCTGATCCAACTTTCCACCCATGAAGAAACAGGGACAAACACAGCTATGGAACTGAAGACTTTTTTTTTTTTTTTGCCCTGTGTTTTGCATAATTATATGGAAAATAACTGTATCTATGTGGAAGTAAGAGCACACAGTTTTGCAGTCAAAGTTGCTGAAATAATCAGATAAAACATAGATTCACACATCCAAAATACATGGTCTCTCTGGTACTTCTATACTGCTACCTTTCACCACAGTATTTTCATTCTTACTCTACCCACTGCTGAAAAAGAGGGCAAATTATTCCTCCCTTTTACATATCTAAGATTGTTATGATTTCATAAGGCAACTGGTTTGCAATCGTAGAGCACTTCACAGTTGCATGCTTGCATCTTCCTCTACGTTTCTGATACAACTCTTTTGGTTTTATTTATCTGTTTATTTGCTTCACTTTGCTGAGTCCTTGTGAAAATGTCTGCATCTTCTTATCCAACATCAATGCTAGAGAACAGCCTGGCTATGCCACCGGCTCCTGCAAAATGTCTGCACTCACAGTGGCATGAAAATTGGTGGTCAGAATCTCCCCATGAGCTGAGACAGAGTTTCCCTCCCAGAAGATAACCCCAAAAATGTAGACGAAAAAGCTCATTGTCAATATCCATTTAATAGAAAAATCTTAATTATAGATAGCTTTCAGTCCCAGAACAGTAGACAGGAACTTGAGATTAATTCCCCCTATGACAAAGTATGTGAACAATAACCAGAACTTGCAATCAATACCCAGAGGAGAGAGCATCCAAATTGTAACAGGGATTTGGGATTCATTCCCAGAGGGCGTAATATATGATTTGGAACAGGTAGACTGGGATTAATTTTTTGATTATGAAATATTTGAATGCAATTTTCAACTTTTAATGAAGAGAGGATGTGGACACCACAATTAACATAATTTCTAAGTCTCTCTATCATATTTCAAGAGACAGATGACAGATCACAAACAGCTGTTCAGGTCATACACAAGTTAATGTGGGAGTGCCACCTAAAGGAAAGTGCACTAGGATGGGACTCTGGAGAGGGGCAGGCAAAGACCAGAGGTGCACTTTCCCCATTTCTAATAAAACTTGCTTATTGCAAAGTCTGCATTAGAAGTAATTATTCCATGTTTGCTGACTTTACATAGATAATTGTAAGTGAGAGAACATCAGTATGAGAACATGGCTTTTCTCTTACAAAGGGAAAAAATATAAAGGTGTTCACAGGAGAAATAATTCTCACTCTGAAGGAAAATTTCAAAATAGGAGTGCACAAAGTAAAATATATAGAACCTCACCATGTCCTGGGGGGAGAATACAACCCAAATTTCTAAAGTTCCTTAGAATATAATAAAATGGCTAATTGTTTGCCTAGAACAAAGATAACGACTGAGCTGCGAATCTTACCCTTTTCCGTTAGTTTCCACAAAATAATTTTCTTTATGTTTTCCTCACAGGCCAATGAGTAATTTTAATGATTATGAGCTGCATCTGTAGCCATGTAAGACAAGGCAAATTTCCTCTATCTGCATATCTTGCCATTTATGAATGCATCTAACAAAGTACTGTTTCAGGACAGGTTGATTGTCAAAGGGGAAAGAAAACCTAGTCTCCATGTGCAGCATTCAGTATTGCTCAGTTGGAAGGAAACTATCCAGATCGAAAACGTCTTGCCCTGAAACAACTGATGGTAGAAGAAGTAATAAAGATGAGATAAACCAAAATCCTCTTTCAGCTCAATATATACTTTATTCCTAATTTATCTTTTCAATCTTATAAAATATTTTTAAAGATGCTCTGAATTCCTGAAACTGAAGATTTTCCTCTTCCATTTTATGCCTGCTGTGTTAAACTTTTGGGTCTTTCACTGAAAAGAGACAAGCCAACTGGGGTTCCTTGTGGGGCCACCCCACCCCTCTCTAATTAAGCCCTCAGACCCACATCTACCCAAGGATCATTTCCTAAGCCTTCAAAATTATATATAAGTATGCTGTCTCTGCCAGGTCCTATTAATCATAAATTTCTTCTCATTTCATTTCAGTATTAAACTCATCTTGTTCAAATCTCTAATTTTCCACACTGACAGAGAAGTTCTCTATACATCATTCAGTTCTATTTCCTAGATACGTTCAGAATTACAGAATTCATTCAAGCCCATCTGATCTCTTCTCACTAAACCTTCTGCCTTCCACTGACTGACAGAGAGGAATTAGGCTTCCTCCTGTCAAGTATACATCTTTTCCCCACAGAAGTATGTGAAAACACATCCAAATACAGGCAATGACTCAGCTTGCCCTTGTACTTGTGTCTTTGCTCTACAAAGCAGTCGGTTTTATGGAGCAGCAAGTCCCATTGATACAATATTAGACAGACTACTAATATTTCTAAAGTAAAAACAGTTGTAGCTACACGGCAGGGTACCACACACTGAAAGCAGAGGTACCATCAGCACCCCTCATTCTAGTGGACACAGGAAGTCTCACAATGAAGTCATGCTACAGAGTGACACTGCTGAGCCCAATACATCATAGGTCATTTTAAGTAATTAAAAAGTAAAATTTGTCACCCACAATTTTCCTCAGTGATCCTATCTAATCTTAAACCCAAGTGGGCAGATCTCAGGTTTGGGAAGAAAAAGCAGGTCAGATATTTTTTGCTCTTTCCCTGCTGCAGCAATGTCATCTATTTCATTTCTAACCCAGTACCACAGCTTCTCTCCAGTTTTACAAAGACACTGCAGCACTATTCCAGCAAAACAAATTATGGTACTGCTGTAGCAAACAAGAGATGGTACTAGAAGAGCACTTTGTGTTTTTTTCTGTTGAGTCAGACATTCAGTAGAAACGATGGTGGCTTCCCTAGAGGATACACAAGGAGTTCGGTGCTCCATAGCTGGGAACAGCCCCCTTCCTCCCCTAGGGCCTGGCATCACTGCTCTGAGAGGCTTTGGTTCCCAAGCAGCAAGTTTCAACCCACAACATGACTCAGGGACCTGCAGAGTTCTCTGCTACCACATCCACACACAGGCTACACCAGCTCTTCTGGCAAGTTAATCAAAGCAGCAATGGCAGGGGACTCAGAGCCAGATAGACTCCATGAAGGCATGGTGTTAGATTGGTCACCTCACCAATTTCTGCCTCAGTATCCCCAAGTGTGAATTAGTTTTTGGCACCTACAGGTTAGAGGTTGGCAGCTTTAGAAGAACTGTATGTTAGACAGACAGATCGATATTTCATTTTAAAGAACAGTTTCTATTCTACTGTACTTTTGCTGATTTGAAAGAAAACAGACTCTGTTGCAGTATTTTTTGACTAAAAACCTGTAGAAGAAATCGTTACAGTCTTTTACAACCAGAATCTGGAAGGGTGTCCCATTGTAATATTTTCAAAGAGAAGTTGTGCATGCAGTATGTATGTGCATATGGTGTTTATGAATTGTTTTTTAACTTTAGATATTTTATTCATTTTTCCACATGGTACAAGTAGAACACACATCTTTGTTGGACAGACACCAATACAGTAACATAGCTTTTGATTTCAGGCACTCAAGACTCTGTAGGACAAACGGCTACTCTATCTTCATGCCAGGACATCACATCCTGAAATTAGGATGCATGCCATCAGGCAGTCAATATCTCACTGAAGATACTCAGCCCTCAATACATTCAGTTATACTAAATGAAGGAAACTGTAACCACTTCCAGTTATTCCATACAGAGATTAAGGTCCATGAGAACTTTGCATCTTGGCATACAACATCCTATTTTGATTTCACTGTGTTGTGGGATCTGCTGTTATCCACAGTTTGTGCACTTCGTTGTTTTTTTTTCTCACTTGCAGCATGCACACAGGCAGCATAGTAACCAGTCATAACAACGTTCAGAAGATCCTAAAGCAGAGGGAATTGGGTAAGGACTGGCACAAAAACACCTGGCTGGAGCCTTTTAGGATAGCAGCAGAAAGAGCACAGATGCTACTGATCCCTGCATCCCCAGCCCCAGAGTGAGCAACACGGAGCTCAAAATTCACTTCTCCCATTTATGGTGTGTGTGTGTGTGTAAGCTGCTCCTGCAGACCCATGGAAAACACTGAAAGCACACTCTCTAGGATAAGTGCCTATCCAGACTCACTAGTGCAGTTCGTTGTGCAAAGTCAGATGAAATGCAAGCGTGAACAACTTACCTACAGACCAGATAAGTCCTGCTACTGCACACTGCCATGTCTAATAACTATAAAACCTTGTTTATTTAATTTCAAAGCTGCTGTTTCATTTAAGCTGTACCACGGTCTCAGGAATCACAAGATGGTGGCATTTAAGTATAGGCGATGCTTTCCTTGATTTTCCAGGAAACAGCTAGGTCCAAAAGCAAAGTAAAGTTTCCTTTATAAAGAATGGAAATACTAATAATATAAATGAGTTCTTTATATCATTTAACATTGTTAACTATCATTCTGTTAAATGAATTATAATAAGAGACAAATCAGTTCAGAGAAAATACATAAATATTAATTCTGTTCCCACTGGTAATTTAACACCTATCTTGTACCCCAAGGTCTTGAAAACACTGAGTACAGAAAACAGTTCTTTCCCGCTATCTGGGAAAAAACAAAGATTAACATTTACATGAACTTCAGATGCACTGGTTTTAAGACAGCCAAACTAAAATGCCCACGTTGAGTATCTATGGCACACAAAACTAATCATTCTTGTCCACTGTCCTACTAAGAGTTTCTTCCTGTGATTGGCTTAAATTTGAGGTTTCTCGACAAGATGTAACGAATGGTTAACCTCGCTTTCCTGATAAAAAGCAAATGCTCCCTGACTTCACTCTTTTCTTGAAACAAGTCCATATGGATGAAATATACAAACTTCTGTCAACGTGACCGCTGCTCTGTGCATTATTTAAATGCTAAAATAAGAAAGGGGGAATTTTTTTTCCTCAGGCACGGCAGGTTCCACTGCGGGGAAGTTCAGCTCTGCTCTCACAGGCACAGACCTGGGGCAGTGCCAAGCCCTCTCCCCTCACCCATCCCCTTTCCTGCTCTCCCAGCAGCGGGGCAGCCCTAGGGCAGCAGGCAGCGATTCCAGCGAGGCGCGGTATAAATAGGAGATGTGCTGTAGCCTTGTGGATCGCAGGTGGCACAGAGCATTTATCTTCACACGCGCCAGGGTGGATATCTACAGCTTACGAGTGGGAAAGGTCAGGTATGTCAGCTATGATGGCAACAAACAGCCTTACTAGCAGGCACGGGTGTATTCACCTTTCGCTGCTCACAGCCGGCGGACGCCTCCGGAGCTGGAGCGGGAGCAGCAGCCCTGGAGCACCGGCTATCTCCGGGCATGCTCCCACCTTGGCCTGGGGCTCCCTCTCCTTCCCCTGCCTGTTGGGAAGGCGCCACTGCCTGCGAGTGTGGCAGATAACGCCAGTATTTTGGAACTGCTCTCTTCCGAAGCCACTGAAGAGATTTATTATTTATAGGCAGAGGGATGAAAACATGAAGTACGTACATGGGGGCCCGTGGGGGGAGAGCCAGTTACTGCCAGGCAGTAATTTCAGTCTGAAGTTCCTATGACTTAAATAGCCACTTGAGCTCTGCTCTTGCAGTTTATGATGTCAATAGAACCCCTAAATGAAATTACAGCCTTCTGATACGCAGCGGGGTAGCTTTTCTTCACCGTGTAATATACCCGGCCGGGAGAAATTGCACTATACGCAGAGTTTCACTAAAGCAGAGTTTATCATAAGAATGTTCCTGCTAAAATATGATTAGGCTTCTTGTTTGCCAGATAACACATCTAATGAATCAGGGTATGCGTGATAGTCATGTTTTGTGAACGCAGACATATACCCTGAGGTGAACTGGGCACTCCACTGCCTCAAAGCACCACTATTTCATTTCCACCGTAATTTGCACCTGCTTTGTTTTGCCAGCAGCACAGACCCATGCTAGCTCTGGAACTTGCCCCCATTCCAGGAACTCGAAGCTTGTAAAGACAAAAAAAACAAACAAGGCAGCAATGGGGGGATCTACATGCTGTATTTACAGGCTTGCTTTCCCTTTTTTTTTTTTTTTCTCTTTTAAGCATGCCTGAGCCTGGCTAAACATCATTAGTAGCCCTGTGAGGGTAGGAAAAAAAATCCACTTTTCAGATGGGTGAGAAACAGACAGAGGTAAAGATCACAGTGACAGACCTGGGATACAGATTCAGGTCTCCTAAGTCTATTTCATTTCTCTCCACTGTCATTATGCTACTTCTACAACCCCTTTCTCAGCCCAGGACAGGAAGAAAAACCCTTCATCTTACCGTTCATGAACCTTCCTATTTCTTTATCCTTTAGCTGAGGACATGACTGCAGTTGATAATTAGAGTTCTGTAGTTAGTGGCTGCTTTACCTCAGTAACTTGCAAATCCCTTTTACTTTCCTAACTTTCCCTGTCATATGACTTAATTCAAAATCAAGTTTCACTTTCTTTTCTGAATTACAGGAAGGAAAATTAGTGCTGCTTCAGTGTCGTGACCCAGGAAAAAAAGCTGTTGTTCCACTTTTAGAAAAGATAGGCTTATACTATAAAATAAGAAAACAAATTGAGAATACCTTAAAACAGGCAATGTACTCAAGGCATTTTTATTCCTTTTTGCTTTTATGTACTTTTACTGCAAAAATTGTCTCTGGATATTGCTTAAGTTCTTGTACTTCTGAAGCATCCAGTACCTATGAATTTGTGTACCTTTATCATTACATCTTTTTCTGTGCTTTGTTCTTGTCTGATGCAGTTAACAGTCATAGAACAACAAGCATATCATCAAACAATTGTGCAGAAAACAGTGGTTTTCATTCTACTCCATAAATATATATACTCTTCCCCAAAAGTTCAAATGTTCAAACTGGTGGTTTGAACATGAGTGAAAGAATACCATTTTCTCTTTGGTGGTGTCAGAGAAAGGATGACAACCTTCCCACTTTATCTATGGGTAAAAGAGAGGTTTTAATTTGGCACTGCACGTAAAGCACTTGAGATTACTGCTTGGAAGGGATGCTGTAACTAAAATGGCTACTGCTAGAAGCAAACAGTGCATGTATAAAAGAATGACCATATGTATTATTTTAATTTTTTAAAGCAACTATGATAAACTATTACACAGTAGACAAAGAAGCTAGTACTAATGAGACAATTTATCATCTTACCATCCCAAAGTGTTTAAATGGCATTTTAGAATATGATTTGAAATTGCAGATTTTCACCGTAATGATTTTAGACCATAGAGAAACCATTAGAACCTTGGCTTACAGTCAATAAGCAGCTTATACCATAATAAGCAAAACTGCCTATTTTTTCCACATTGCTGTACATAAATACCAGCAAAGACGAGTTCCTTTGCTACCAGAGAGAATAACAGAATAAATAAATTAATTAAATAATTTAAACATCAAGAGGTTTAGAGCAACATAGAGACTCTTAAAAAAGAGATTAAACATTGTTTTGCCTTCTTGGTGAAAGATGCCAGAGTGACAGCCCTTGACTTCAGTATATCCAGAGAACAAGTGTTATACAGGCAGAAGTTTGAAGTTTCAGACATTTAGCACTGTGCTTTGAGAACTTTCCATTTCAGAAGTACTTATGTCTTTCAGACTTACACTGCCTGGAGGGAGAAAGTAAATCAGAGATAAGCTTCAAAGATCAGACCCAAAAGTGTGTGTGGGCGTTCAGTATAGCCCATTTAGAGAAAAGAAAAAAAATCCATTATGTTTCTATCTGTGATGTGAACTGCCTGAAAGTTTGGGATGTTCTGATCTGTCAGCTGCTTTGAGTACACTGTAGAAAGGTGATGCAACAGCTAAGTCGGGATCTTAACATCAATTTAGTCAAAAGCTGGGACCATTTGGATTGAGGCTTTGATGTATGTAAAGGTTATTTCTATGTGTATGTAAGACTCTTTACTGAAGGGATCAGCCAACTTAATTGAGGGTTTTGTTGAGAGCTGGTGATTTAGTTGAAGTTCAGAGAGAGGTCTGCAGCACCAGGGAATGAAGAGAAACAGCTAACCCTTGCTGCTCAGTGCTGAAAAACGTATGTGGTCAACTTAGGGGTTTGCATATGAAAAAAGAGAAGTTCACAGTTCTTTATGGTTCTAATGCAAAACCAGATGAAACTCAGAGGTTTTGTCTATCTTTCACTTGAAGTTTTCAGGCTTCCAGGCAGTCAAACTGCATGCTGAAATTGAAGCAGGGGGAGGGACTGACAAGCCACATGGATTGAAACCAACAAAAATATTTGCAAAAATTGCCAAGCAGTAAAACCACCAAATCTTACATGACTTTACTTATTGGTTATAAGAAATAGCAAGTACTTTAATATGGGTTGGACGTGATTTGATACTGAGCTCAGTTCTGAAGTCAATGTCAAAGCCTCTGACAACTTCAATGAAAGACTGCACAGTGCCAGCCTTTACGTACCATCCTTGGGACTTATACTGGGCATGAAACCAGGGAAAAGGTGACTGGACTTTTCTGTATGTCACAGGTGACCAGCAGCATTTGAAGAGGGGCTATCTCCCCGGGTGTCAGAGAGACATGCTTGTTGATACATGTGCTGAATGAATCCTACTCAAAAGCAAGACAAGGGCGAGAAGAATGCTTCCTCGTTAATATCCCATGTGAGATATATTGATGCCATTAAAGATCTTGGTCTTTTGGCAGGGACATGTTTCAAAGAACAGGATAATAACTCAAAATACAAATATTTTGACTGCTGCCCTGTGTTTCTTATATGCCTACTTTGTTAAGAGTAGAAAATGTTAGTCAAGAAATGATTCATTGCTTCAAGTCATATAATATGGAAGATGATGAAGGATGAATGGAACAGCCCACACATTGCCCTGGTCTTCTTTATCACTACAGCAGAAAAATATTAACAGAAGTGATACATTCAGTGGGACAGGAGAGGACAAAAGGATACAGTCTGGGCCTGGAACTAGAGATGCTCATCCTACCCCTTTTTCTTTTGCTGGCTTTCCCATGCGGCCGTGAGCAAATCACTGCAGATTTCTAAGTCTCATCTTCCCTATCCAACAGCTGAAAATAACTCTGTGTAAGTACCTTGATGTTGGCTGTGACACTCAATTCTTTAGCATCCAAGACTTTGTATATAAAGTTCTTCAAAGTACATTTTTTTTTCTGATTTCCAGTTCCCATACAGCAGACAGAAAAAGAATATAAGGGAATCGAGAGAGTTAAAAAAAAAATAAATCCAACCCTTCCCTCTCCCTCAAATGGACCAGCAGCCTATAAACCAACTAGTTCTTCCTATTCCCAGAGGTGGCTTCCACAGAAGCATTTTCTTTTACTAGGCATCCACTGTAGAGTTTCTTTTCTGCTTGGCTGGGCAATCAGGTATTCAGAGCATAATGTAAATGCTCAGAACACAGAGGCATGAAAACTTGCCAGACAGAAACTCCAAGCGAAGGATTAACATCCCCCCCCGCCCTTCTCCAGCTCACCCAGCCCCTCCTGCCCGCCCCCCCCGCCGTAGCCCGGCCGCGCTGCCCAGCCTGACCCCCGGTGGTGGCGGTGGGGATGCCGGGGTGGGCACAGCCCCCCTGCCCGGGCGACGCCGGGTCCCCGCACTCCGCTCGGCAGCCTCGCGCTCCAAGCTTCGTATTCCTCCTGTGCTTGTTGCTGATCTTTGCTTTTATATACTAAAAAAAAAAAAAAAAAAAAAAAAAAAAAAAAGGCAAAACACAACAAAAAAACCTTTATTTCCTGCTTCGCCGCGGCGGCCCCGAGAATAGAAGCCTTGACACATCAAATTCTGGGAGCTCACCACTCACCAGGGCTGTGGTTCCTGGTCCAAGCAGTGACGAAGGAGAATCACCTCACAGTCTCTGGAGAGTGGCAGGGCTTGGCTGCGAAGCGCGCCCTGCGCCGATGGGCTTTTTGAGTTCGCTCTGTTCCAGAGCGAGTGCCGAGGCAGAGAAATTAGGGAGGGGAGAGGTGGGAAGGAAAATCACTGGAGCCTCTTACGATCAAACTTCCACTAAGCAAGAGGAAATGTCTTATAAATAAACAACAGCAAGAGAAACAAAAAAATCCATCCCGTCCTGCCAGAGGAATGTACATTATTGTCTCTCGACGGAAAACTTTACACCACACCAGAAAGCAAGAAAGCAGCCATGTCTCCTGAAGCCACCCTCCCTTGAGCGAGGGGGTGGGGAGGAGGAGGGCAACGCGAACTTAAAAAAAATATTGGGAAGTTCATGCGATTTCCCAGTGGACAAACAAAACTGTCCAAATTCAACAGATGTCAGTATTCCAAGGTTTTACACAGTGCTGAATTTCTTTAGGTCTGATGATCATCGCTCCGCCATGAGGACACATTCAAGGAGGAAGTTCAAGGCAAGGGGAAGGAGGAGAAGGTCACGGTATATGCATCTGTTTGTGTAGATCTGTATGTATATATGTGTATATTTATTTATGCCTAATAGTCACATTTTATGATTCATATTTATAAGCATATTTTTATATAGCTATTTAAAAACTTGAGGTAGATGAAATTCTCTTCTCTCATACCTCCCCATAATTTTTGAGATTTACGGGCCAGAGTTCCAAGGGTTTCATTCTCACCTAACAAGACTGCAAGTGTAATCTACTTAAAACTAACACATTATCATACTGCAGTTCACAAGTGACATGAGTTTGGTGATTTCAGTACAGTCCCTAGCTTTGCAAAAAGCTATTGCATGATTTGGCACAGCGCACAACAAATAGTCTCTTCATGAGGAACTACAGATGGCAATTGGAAGAGTAATTCAAGTAATTTATCAAGCCCATTTGGAGACCTAGAATGCGAGATGGCCCGAGCCTATGAGAAGCCAGTATGCTACGAGTCATTATTAGCGAGCTTATTAAACCTGTCTCACATGTACAGCAGTAAAAGATCAGAGATTGCTGATGAGAACTGAGGTGCTTAGCAGTGCTGTGTCTTGGGTCCTGACTAGGAAAGCAGAGTACAGGAGGTGAAGACCCACTTCAGAGGAAAAGTGGGGTAAAAGACTAAAAGATCATGAGATAACTGAAAATGGCTTGGCACAACCTGCACTTCAGTTCTAGGGGACTCTACCTTTAAGACTGAGACGTGATGCTAAAAGTGCATAGTGCCCACCCCAAAATTCAGTTTACCAATTCTCAAAAAATTTGCCTAACCTGTTGAATTCCTGAGAACTACCATATTCACAGGACACAAATGAAAACATATTTTTTAAACGAATTAGTTTTACATCTGTGCGTTCTTGCTGTTGAAATATTGCTGTCATAGACTTTTGCTAGCAACAATCAGTCTACAGTGCAGGTGGATAAGGCAGAGACAAGCTTAAGATTGAAGTATGTTTGAAAATAAAAGGCTTTAATGCAAAATTTATAGTAAATCAGTTTCTTCAGGCTCAGATCTTTAGGAGAAGCTATTGTTAAAGCATTTCGAGATCTACAATACCAAGGTGATCTTAATAAAATAAAAGGAGGCATTTTCAAGAGATTTCTTAAGACAGAGCAGTAGAAGTGACATCACTGACACAGCACCAGGGGAGCTGTGTGAAGGACGTGAGTCTCATTGGTCTCACCAGATTAATTGGCAAATTGTAAATCTGACCATCTAGTTCATACATGCTGGTACCAAAGAGGTCCTTAACCTGGAAGGACACTGGGTGACAGAGAAGCTGTTGGCTGATCTGACCTCACCAAGAAAGGCTTTGCTCATTTACAAATCAGCTCAGCATTCACCTCTGTCGCTACGTTTATGTTTACCAGCATTGCCAGAAATATTTAAGAAAACTGAGACAAATGTGAGCTCTTGCAAGTGAAACCTTATTAGTGAGAGGTGTCCAGAGAGCCAGGTGCTCAGAGAGAAGAGTGGTGTGCAAATGATAATGGAACAGAATTTGAAATAGAAATTCCTGTCTGTGATGAGGAAAACCTTTAACATTTCTAAGCAGGAAACACAATTAGCAGGCTGATCAACTGACCTCAGGTTCCCAATACCTTAGCTGCCTTTAGGGAATTTACAAAGATGGAAGTGGGGGCAGTATATGGCCTTCTGTTTAATAAGTCATTTGCTAAACAGTCCAGAGATCAATAGCAGACATTAAATTAAGTACTCTGGCATTCTTATTATTTAGTATCATTAAGCATTAGGGATGCTGTACTGTAAACACAGGGTACAGAGAACCAAATGAAATCTTCTATTAAAAAAAAAATGCCTATGAAATTTTTGAAATTTAGACTAGACAAAAAAAACACATGCAGCAAACAGATTAAAATCTCAGTAAATTTCACGTGTCTGCCTGTCAGCTCAGACTATTTTCATTACAGACTTCAGGAGACTGAACTGTGCCATTCTTGTTTCACTAGCATTAACAGTGGCCGCAGCCTCAGAACTGCAAAATAATAAGAGCCAGGAGGACAATCATTTTCCTCAGATTTTTTATTTTGACATTTCCCATTTGTGCCCTTTTTCAAAGTTTTAATTTGGTAAAGGCACTTTTCAGCCTGTCTTTTAACAGGTCACTAATAACTTGGGATGCAAGATCTCATATTTCATTTTTTGCTGCTGCCACCACTAAATATTTCATTTACCTTGAGTACAGCAGACTACTCTGGAAGGTTTATTTCTTTTTTTTTTTTCTTTCCACAACACTGTTCACAGCTTAGTTTTTGTGATTCCTTATTTGCATTAGGATAGTTTCATCCTACCTGCTTAAGGAAATTAACAGCCTGCCTACAGAAATATTTTCATTCTTTAAGTAGCTCAGTGAGGCAACTGTACCAATGTTCCTTCTTCTTGGGACCTATATGCAAATAACTGGGAGTCTTGGAGGTGGTACCTTATTATAACACAACCTTGTCCCATAAAATATTTTTTAATATTCATAAATGTGTTACACATACAAATATAAATGTGTACATCTGTACATACACACATAGATATAAATAAAATCATCAGAGTTTTATTTCTGCCCCCTGACTTGGCTGTTAGCCCTTGAACTAGAAGACTGAATGCTTTCAATCAGGAGACCCTGACTTTTCTCTCCTCCCCTCTGTGCATCTGTCCATGCAACTAAACCTCTGCGCTTAGAGACAGGCCACGCTGTGACCAGACCTTGGGAGCAGCTGCAGATAAGCACATGGAGGTTAATTCTGCTTTTTGCTCCATTAACCTCTGCTCCACCTTTGTGACACACTCAAGGAGGAAAGACTGTGAGATGGTGTGGACAGGGGAGCCAGGCACGTGCTGGCGGCCAGCAGCACTGAAACGGGAGTCATACCATGACAGGGCTGCCTCTGGATCCCAGGCTTCAGAGGATTCGGAGACTAGTTTCCTTTGCTCCTGCCAGTTCTGCCTCACCACTGAACACTTGCAGGATGCAAGTATTCCCCTTCTCTGCAAGGCAAGCTTCATTGCAGTTCCCTGCAGCCTTTCCCTCTGCTATATGCTCCTCTCTATGGGAGGAGATGCACAGCCGTTGGCAGTGGGTGCAAAAGGATGAGATAAACAAAAAGAGATGAATTAAACCTAGTGGAAAAGTCTTCCCCAGATGTAGTGTCTCCACCTATAAATACAGATTCTCCTGGTGTCCTCCAGATATAAACACAGAGTTGAGATTTTCGTTGTTTTCTTGTTTAGTACAAAGCAATTAAAATGTAAAAACCTCTCAAAATCTTCCTTTATTTAAAAAAAATAGGTCATGGATGTAGAAGCAGTCAGTCATGGTTTGGAGTGGGCAAGCAAACAATTTTCATTTGATTGTGCTCTTGTTTTTGTAACTAGCTTTTCTGCTGTGACCTGCTATACTTACCCTGTCTGCTGTGCTAACCAGCAACATGCCTTTTTAATCTGCCTTCCTGGGGTCTGCATTTGATTACAGCATTCATGTTCTATTTAGATTCTTTTGAATCATGCCCTGTGGTGCTAGCACGAAAGGTGTTATTTATAAAATGAAATTCTGTTGTATTGCAACTTGGATTCAAAGAGGACAAGCAATATTAAATACTTACTTTATTTAATAATATCTTGGATTTATTAACTCAATTTCATTACAAGATTAGAGATGGTAACCTGGAGGGGGTTATTAACTAATAAACAGGCTTCAGGCAACTCTGCCCTATATAAAATAAAATAAAAATACATATATATGCATTTAAATTACTTCTTTTTTGAGGGCCCAGATATACACCTCTGGCTCAAAAGAATAGGTTTCTTGATAAATATGGTTGCAGAGAGCTCTAGGCTGGAACCCACTAAGCTCACAGTCCCTTTAGGACAGTGGGAATTCACATTCAACAGCTATCCCAAGTGACTGACCCTGTTCAGGTGGTTGCATCCCACGTGGGATGAAGTCTACCACTCAGCTGTGACAGAACTGATGAAAACTGCAGTTACTTCAAACCACTGCGGGCAGCACACCAGAAACCACGAAACTCTGCCAACCCCTCTGACCCTCCTTGACTTGCCCAGCATTACAAGGCTCATATTAGTGAGCTATTCCACAGCTCTTACTTTCCCAGCATCAGTCCTGGATGTACCACAGGCGAAGCACCTCAAGCATTTGGGAAATCTCGCAGGCAACATGCTATATCTCCCCAAAACAATCTCCTAAGCTATCAAAGAGCTTCTCTTTCCAGAAGACAAGGGGACAGAAGGTTCCTGACTGTGTACCTAGTATGATATGAATCTGTATTCTGATACTTAGCTATTCATGACTACTTAGACAACATTTAAAACCAGTGCATATTCTATTCAGTCAGATATCGCACGACTGGCAGCTGAATTTAACTGCAATCTCTTCACCTAGTAAGCTCAAGCACATTTGCTGGCATCCCAAGTTAGAAAATTCACAGAAGGTTCAGAGCTCCTCAAGAGTACAAGAACACACTGAGATGCATTTTTTGTCCATTTCCTAAATAAAACTAACAAATGCTAATATACTATTAAATGCCTCTTCTCTGAAACACTCTATGACAAGATGTAGCTTATGTGACTTTGAACCTGTCAGGTCCACAATAAAGGCTGAGTCTGACAGGGGAAAATAGCACAGTATCAATGTCACAGATACTACAGGCTGGGAATTCCCACTTGGAGGTGCATGGCTGCTAAAAGCTTTCACCCCACATCTGTTGCATAGTTAGCTGTGAGTCACCTGCAGTCAGCTTCATTAGACCTGAAGTGTCACTCAAATAAGACAAGCTATTGCTAGAAGAGATCTCAGATTTTTAGGCATTTGATAGATTAAAAGGAAAGTGTCATGATATGTTAAATGGATATTCAAATACTTTAGGTCTCAGTTTTCATCTACTTACAGATCGCATGCCTTTTCCTAAAGCTGGATGGTAGGCAGACACCAAAAATAAAGGGCAATTTTTTTTTTACTCATGTGGTGTTGTTCACTGCAATGACTCAGTGAAGTATAAAATCCAGTGCATGAAGATCATGAAAAGACAGAAATACTAACGAATTAAATCTGATCAGAAACATATTTGAGAGTGATCTCTAAAATTCAGGAGAAAACACCTACAGCATAGTGGTGCACAGATATTCCCAAGAGAAACTGAGGTTAAGTAACAGAACTGTATGGAGAAGAGGTTAATTTGGGTCAAAAACGAAGGGAGATTGAGAAACAGATTTATGGTAAAACTTTCAAAGGCAGAAGCAATAATTGCACCCGCAAAAGGCATGTGCATCATTGCTACAAACAAAAACACATGCTTGGACTCTCTACAGGCAATCTGGCATCTGTCTCTCATTCCCTCCCTCCTCCTGACCTCGAGACCTCTCTCTCTGGAATTTTGTTCCATGAATATTCCATAATGCTACACTCAGCTCCTATTTTCATGAAAAGTCATCATTAGCTAATAAGTGGAAGTTCACAGCATTACTGTCAATCAGTGGTTGGTTTCCATGAGAATGGAGACAGATCTCAACTAAGAAAAATAGTGAGGTTCAGGCACAAGTGATATTCTGTCTACATGTGTTATGTATATATCACTTTGAAACTACTGAACTAACTTGTTTGGCATTTGATTTATTAGCAGACTCTCAAGGGTATCTACAAAATAAGCCAAGTTTAAACAACATTGATTTGGGTCATTTTGAAGTGAGGCAGAAACAAAATATATTATTTGGTATGTTAGGAACACTAACTTATTCTCATTCTCTCTTTGCTCACTTCTTTCTATATGCTTAAAACCACCATTAAGAAAAAGACTGAATCTTTTTTCTAGCTGCCTTTTTTTTTTTTAAATTTCATCCCACCAGGTCTCAAAGTATAACAGTTTCTATCCTAAAATAATTAGTGAGAGAAATTTATAACTGATACTGTGGATTATAAAAGGAAAAAAATTCTGTTTTATTGGTAAGAGCATGCTACTATTTCTGAATTGATGCAGTCTGTTTACAATGAACAGACCAGGTGAGTACATGATGTAAGGGCGCAGGGTATGCACGGGGTAGAACTTTACAAAGGCACATTTATCTTTTACTATTTTTACCCATTCATCAAAGTTTCTTGCATATTCTCCTCTAGAACTAAACAAGGTAAACAGTGCAAGAAAATAAGAAGCCAGTTATTTCCTTTTTAGGGGCCATTAACACCAGAAATGCTGTAAAATGTAGATACATTTCTAAATTTCAAATGTTGTTAAAATTTAATACAATTGGGTCAATAGCTTTATAAGGCAATTCTATGAAAAGAACGTAGTGTCATTCACTGTACTAGTTTTGCCCTTGTAATTTTAATATAAAGAAGGATTACATTTTAAAATATACCCCAAACTTAAGACTATTCATATAAAAGCCCCTGGTTTTACTTCTGATTAAATTAATGAAGAATGAGTTCACAGGAAATGAGAGAAACACCAGCAAACCAAAAACCATTTGACAGACACAGTTAAAATGCCTAATTCCATGCAGTTGCTTCAGTGTGACTGATCTCAGGAAGAATAAACTAGTTCTGCAGGGACAGACAGTCTGAGCAGTGAATGGAAAAACAAGGAAGAGACACTGGGGAGAGAACATCACTGGGTGAAGCCTGAACAAGCTAGAAATCACTTGGCCTCTCAAAGACCCACCAAGACATAAGAAGGATAAATGCAATGCCATCTGTATGCATTCTTCCAAGTCTCCACTCTCTTTCCATTTTTCTCAACCAAGAATCTCTCTGTATGTATCTACCTAATGAAAAATTTATTTTCTTTTCCTCAGTGAAAGTTTAAGAAAGTTCTGGGACAGATCTCTTTCGAAGTCAAACAAGAATCACATTATAGCCACATAGTGGAAGAATTTTCTCCCTCTTGGGGTACTCTCTTTTTGCCCTCATGTGAGGTCAGCCTTTGAAGCACACTCACATAGCTCTAAAATATAATGTGAGAGTTCTTTAATTAAACAGACACTAATATAAAACTGATACTTGGTTTCCATACTGAGATTCATGTATGCACTGTAGGAAGCTGAAGGACCTGGGTCCAACACAGTTGTAATCCTGTTTCGCAGTATCTGGTGAAACCACAATTTAAATTTTTTTTTCTAGCATGTTTTCATCCAGCATTCTGTAGAAGGACTGAGGCCCATTACAGCCATATTACATGGTAGAACAAACTGGTCTGACCCCGGGCAAAGACTTTATCCTCCCTGTGTCTCAGTTTCCCCGGGTGTCAGGCTGGAAGGGTCATTCCTTTTCACTTAATAGGGAAGCTTTGGCAATTATCTACTTAACATCCAGGTAAAAAAAGTCTCAGAATGGTCTGTAAGGCTGAGCAAGTAGGCTTGCTGCATAACATGGTTGTTGCCAGCAGGCAGCAGGTACCGCAGATCTCATGAAAGATCACTCGTTGATTTTAAGTTACGTTCATTTTTGTGCCTGTTCTGTAGCCCCTAGAGATTAAATACAGCTAGTGCTATTATACAGTTAGCTCCAGCGAATGAAAAATATACTCTTTTAGCAGTTTTATTCCTTTATCAATTACTACTTTAAGAGACTTGTACTGTATTATTTTATATTGGCCAGTTGTAAAAATAATTTATTCCCTGAAGAGTTTTATTCCTTTAACATTTCAAATTTTTTTGTTCAATGTTTACCATGTGACCATTTTTGACAGAGAGTGAAAGGAATACTTTATTAAAGGAGCTAATATAGCTCCTTTTCTTATGCACATTTTGACCATTTTTTAAAATAAAAGATCTGGATGAGATTTCTAGTAACGCAGAAAATTTGGTAAATTTTTTTTTTTGCAAGTTTCTTTGCATTACTGTATTGTCACCATGAGGGAGAAAAAAGGAAATCCTGTCCAGATTTCTGGTAAAGCACCAGACCTACCTACAGAGGACCAAACCCACCTTCCTCCCTTCTTCTCTGTACATCTTTTTTCTTAAGCTTGCTCCTACCAAGGACTGTATAGAATAAAAATGAGTTTCTTACAGACTAGAAGCCCAGTAGAAGAGCCATTGGGATAAAAACCTGTCAAGCAAGCATAGAGCCACTACAGAACTAGCAGGCAAGCTTGCTCAAGCACTATTCAATGACTGACATTGACAGGTAGCTCTGTGACTTAGTTTTCTCTGTAAGTAGCTCAGACCATAACGAAAAGAGCTGTCACGATGAGGAAGATGCCCAGTTGGATTGAAAGGGCAAACCTATGTTGCATTTGAGAACACCGTATCATGGAGGGAGGAACCCAGGTCATGTTCAGCAGAGGCCTGTGACATCACAGAACAGGGTGACATCATTACACGTCTCACTTATGGCCATACATAGTACAGAATCAATTAAGGATGAAGCCATCTGAGATTGAAGTTCATCTAAGGATGAAGAGGAGAATGAACAGGGTGTGCAACAGAGCAGAGCTGGCATTTGAGCACCGCCCAAAGAGAGCTAAGCTTTTGTGGAGACAGTGTTGCACAGACTCATAAAACCTTTGCTGCTCAACAGAAGATGTTGATTTCATTGCCAATTCATAATTCAGATCAGATGATGAAGGATTTCCTGAGGTTCACGAGCCCTGTTAACGATGGGGGGCCCCGCTCAGACTAATCCTGGAGCTGTTAAAGTGAAAACATGCTGTTTACAAGGTTTTGTTCAACTTCAGCACCAACCCTGAAGGCATTGAAGACACACCTGAGTTTTGCTTTGGGCTACTAAACTCAAGCAGACTTTAGGAGAAAAGACTGGCAAAGCTCAAGCCAGCACCTTTCATCAGCAGTCCTCAGAGTAGTTTACAAAGAGATTTCCTATTTTATGAGGGCAAAACTAGTACAGTGAGGAGGAATGCCTCCTTCGAGAGCATTTAGCATAGCAGCAGCAGAGCAGGGAAGAACTTGGGTTACTTGTGGTCTAGGACACCATACTTCTCACTAGACACAACATCTGAAGAAAATGAATATTACAAATTAGTAGTGTCAAATTAGCGGAGTTTCATACAGCTCTAATCAGCAGTCACAGACACACCAGTCCCCCACAAACATCTCCTCCTGCTCAGTCACATAAGTTTATTCACTGGATGTGGATGAAAAGAAATCCTTCATTAACTGGAATGACTTGTGTCAATCTTTAGCCCTTTAAAAGACTGACTAATTTTAGATTTTTTGTGGTTAAATATATTTGTAAACTATTAAAACAGTCTCCTGGTACATGGAAAACATATGGTTTCAACAATGTTATTCCTTCATGAAGGCCTGTTTCTTCAAAGTTTCCTTTAGTTATACACTAAGCTTGTTTTTTGTTCAGAATGCTTACTTTTATAACTGTTTTTCCTCTTTTCCACAGCTATTTACTGAAGTGATATATATGTGCATGAGTATACATATATATATAAAACACATACTTTTATTGATTGAAGCTGTAATGATATGGTGCTAGTCAGAAAAATATAAAAATGCATATCCCCAGGAACACATTCCCTCTCATAGCTGGTTCACTGCAAGTTTGCAGAGAGCAAATGCTGCTCATTGTGCAGTTTTAATTTCTTACACATTTGGTTAATACATTAAAAAGCAGGGAAGAAGACAGCCTGTCGAGACCTAAGCATAAATTCAGAAAGAATCTCTACATTTTATTGAGGCTACAGTCTACTAATGAATTGTTTCCTCACCACTCCCAAAATATTAAGTTATAGTTGCTCTCATTTTTAACTGTTTTCCCTGGGACTGTTTTCCACGTCAGACTGTAATCACCATTTTGGGGTAGCTCTACAGCCACCCTGCATTTACCTGCCTTCTCTGATCCCAGCATACCTTCATTGCTACGATCTCAAGTCAGTTTGTGAACTTGAAAGAAACTGTGTTTATCTTGGGTATCTTGCTTGGCAATGCAGACTGCTGTTGGGTAAGCAGTTAATCTTAACCTTGTTTTGCACTTTATGGTTGAAAGGGAGAAGTACAGCAAACAAGACTAGGCTAGTGTTAAGTGGGAAACAATGATCCTTAACCAATGTTTGGAGCAGGATGTAAAACCAGGAACTCCATGAATTCCATCAGTCTTTGGTGGAGAAAAATTAAGGAGGCAAATTTTCAGCAGCCAGGTGGGCTACACTGAGCATCACTTGTTCGCTTCTGAAAGAACAGCAGGTCTGGCCTAACACTAGGTCTGAATAAATGAGAAGTGGACAAGAACAATATTGGTTATATGTGAGCAGTAGGGTTGCTTTAAAGAAATTGAGAACCATGTCTCTAGGAAACACTGCTAGACCTATAGTCACAAATTAGGGAAAGCAACTGAGAGAAATGAGTAAGCAGAATGGAGCAGTAACAGAAGTGGAAAAGGCATGGTGATGGAAATGCAGGATGTAAGTTGGGTACTGTATTCTATTGCTGGATGAGAAAAAGCAAAAGCCAAACAAGTCCATATATTCATGTCAGATATTAGCTGCATTGCTTAATGAACTTCTGTGACATGCTCAAATACTATGAGTGCAGAATGATAATCTATAAAATAGAATTGAAAACTATTTCAGGCCTGGGTTTTTCTTCCTTGCATTTTACTGTTCTTTAGATTGAATTTCTTTTTTTCTGTGTGAATTTATGCTGCAAGGTTGGGACCGACTGATGTGTATGCATCTTGCTTGTACAAAGAAATCTAAACTATTGCTCATGCAAAAGTCTGGATGCAACTCAAGAGTTCAGAAGGAAACACTTATCCATGGAATTGAAATGAATAAATCAACAGATTTATGGCTCAAACAGTCTACCCAAGTAGCAGTTTTACCTCCTTAGTAATGTAAGCTGCAGAATTTCACTGGGTTGTGTCTGCATTCAATCCATAAGGCAAGAACTTCTTCAAATTGTGAAAACAGAAGAAAAAAATAGACAAGAG
Source organism: Neopelma chrysocephalum (assembly GCF_003984885.1). Lineage (NCBI taxonomy): Eukaryota > Metazoa > Chordata > Aves > Passeriformes > Pipridae > Neopelma > Neopelma chrysocephalum. The sequence goes on from NW_020897715.1 coordinate 12,133,780, forward strand.
AGAGATCAAGGAAATAAGAGCTTGACCTGTCATGGGAAAATAACTGTCAGTTAAGAAGAAGCAATGAAGAGAGAGTAACACTTGAAAGAATAGGTACCTCCACACTGAGTGGAGGTACTTGCAAAAGATCTAATAAATCTGTAAATCAAATACAGAGAAGACAGCACTAGGACAGCAAGGGAGTAAGGAAAAATAAAGATGGATTCCTTTTATGCCTAAAAATGACCAAGGACATAGTAATTATAATACATACTTTTTAGGTGAGCATGTCTGAAGTATCATGCTTGAATTTTGACCCCTTGCTTGATATAAAACTAAGTTTCAAAAAGAGAAAAAGGAAAAATGAAGTTGGCCTCCAGAAGGGATGCTGAAAGAAGTGCTGCTTCCTTTATTTGTCCATGAAGGTTTTTTGCCACTCGTGCTAGAACAGCGTGAAGGACAATTATTTCAAGTGTAATGAAATGAGTGCCCTAATGTGAACACTTCCCAACAGGAGATCCATAACGCCTTGACAAACTGTAATGCCAGAACACTCTGCCATCACTGCTCTGTCCGGATACTGCCCTCAAATATTTGAGACATTCCTGGAATTAATAAATAAGTGCTGATTTGGCCTGGCTGGTTGCTGCCTGGTATCCCTGGCTGGCACTGCCTTACAATGGATGGCATTGTTAAGTTGCAGCAATTCTTTTGCTTTTCTTCTTAAATTTCCAGTGCCAGCAAGAGGAAGACTGATTAATTTCAACTAATGTGACTCTTGAAGCAAAGATATGACTCATTTTATGGGAGCTTTTGTTGGATGCTTAGTCTATCAAACCATGCATACTTTAGATTATTTGGCTCTGTAGATGATATGATCAGGCAGACACAACCATTATTTTTGTACTGAAAAGCTGGACATGACAAAAGTTATAGTGCAGCCTCACCTAAAGTCCATGACCAAGCCTTTCTGTGCTCTCTGGAAAGAGCTGCATAGTACAATATGTTTAACTTCTCAGAAAATGACAAAAAGCAAGTAAAAAGGACAAAAATGTTTGTCAGTCCCAAGTCAGCAAAGCTGTAGTACTCAGAATTTGCTTTATGCAATATACATAAATGTCAGGTCACAATGCAAAACCTGGAAAAGGAAAAGGGAGTATTTTCTCCTGTTATGCTTTCGTGCCATGAAGCAGCCCATAACACATCACTTAACTTTGGGCTCCTTTCTGGACTAAATAGAATAATGTATTTCAAACCTTTCTTTAATGAATAAAAACTAAATGTAATACTACAGATATTGTCTCTACTTTTTAAAGCTCACTGATACAGAGTGAAGTTTCAGGGAAAGTGCATCAGAATGCCTTTGGAAAACACTAGTTTAGGATCATAATGTTTGCTTTTCTATCTGTGTATTTCTGCAACTAGCTTTCATTTGCAAAAATGCTTCTAAATGTTACTTAGTCAAGACACAATGGCTGAAATGGGAAAACAGTGGCACAGGGTTGCTGTGATCTACTCAAGGCCACAGAAGGAAAACATTGTCAGAGACAACACTGTTAGAAACCAGGATTAGCAGAAAACTTTCTTATATCTGAAACATGCTTTCATTATCATAGAAATAACTGCTCAGATCACCCACACTTCTTTAAGACAAATGCAGTCCTGATCCTATTATTTAAAAGTATCTGGAAAGAGCAAGTTTGCAAAGTGGATATATGTAACATGCATGGTCCTTTTACAGGGAAGACAGAAGGACTGCTATGGGTATTCCAATTACCTTCAAGCCTTCACTACCAAGTCATTTGAATTGAAACTGCTAAATGTAGAGCTTCCTTTGGGTGCATGTAGGTACACCTGAATACTTTCATGTATTTATACATAAACTATATATATAATACATCTACATATACAATATAAAGTGACTAACGAACAATTCATTGGCATGGTAGCAGCACTGCACACTTGGGACTTGCAAACAACTAGAAAGCATGGAAGCAGTGCTCCTGCTGTCTGGGCAGGAAGAATAGCAATTATATGCCCTCCTCTCACATCAATATCTTAACAGTCCCACTAGCAGTCTAGTCCCATATAGTGCTCAGAGGAACCCATATAGGGTTTCTTTGAGAGAACTATTCTTTCCCATCTCCTGGCGAGACAGTTACGTTGGCCCTATCAAAGAGTTCAAGCAGGAATGATGGGTGTGTAGGTAAGAGGAACTGTACTACGACCTGAAGCTGAACCAAGAGGCTCTGGGTTCTTGATTCATATGTTTGTGGGATTTGCTACCATGTCATAGGAGAATTTTGTGTTTCCAGTTACCTATTTATTAGAAAAGGAATGAAAATAATTACCCATAGTACTTGGGAGACTCAAAGTCTTGATAGGTGTACATGTACATTCGTGTCATGCATAAAGTCTCCTGAATGACACGGAGATATATGAGGGCATATGCTCCACTTAGCCCTGTCCTCCCTCTCCAATGGAGATCAAGAGCATTCATCTACAAGAAAAGGTATAAAACCAAAGCAAGCCTCCTGTCATACCTTCCCAGAATATTCTCCTTCCCTTCAGTGATTTAGCTGAGATACCAAGTCATTTGGAAATAAAGGGTAACAAAAAAAATTTAAACAGTCTGGAAATAGGGAAGATTTCCCTGCATTAACACTTATGCTGTGTTAAGCCTGATCACTGTCTGAGTTAAAAGTCCATTTCAATCAATCAATATCGGCTCAGGGAAAACCCAACTGGAAAGCTCAAATTAGAAATGAAGAAGATCGGCTATCATTTTTTTGAACACATCCAAGCGTGGCAATATTGGATAGTGTTCAACTCACTTATTGTAGCCATCTGTAAAGTCTGCATTTAGCCAGGTACCCTTGCTAACCACTGGATAGAGACAGGCACCTATAAAGAGGAATCTGTCCTATCATAACAGGACTATCAAAAGAGGGGATTAATTCACACTCTGGAAGGGCTCATTTATCTTAACTTGTTTTAGAGAAAAATCTAAAATCCTGACTTTCAGGTTTCCAAAGTTAAGCAGGAAGGATTTTTACCCTTTGACTCTGCCATCTCACAAAATAGTGGTGAGTTAGACCCAAATGCTGGATTTCTGAACTTCAGAGCTTGGAGGAAGTTTAAATCCCAACTCACACCAAACTTGTCAGACTTTTCCTGTATGCACATGCTCCTCTTTTCCTGCAGGGGAGGTGTGTGTTGAGGGAATTCCTCTGCTGTAAACTGGTACTCTTTTTTTCCTTCTCATCTGATGACGGTCTCAGTATACAGATGAGAAGACCGAAACATTTGGGATCCCTTCCTCTGTATCTACAGAAAGGATTTATGTATGAATCCCATTAATATTAGCAGAAGTATTGTGAAGAAATCTGCACTAAGAAGAGAACATGACCCTAAGTTTAAAAAAAAGTCAAAGTTCAGACATCCAGGGATCCCTGTCACAAAGATAAACAAAGTAGTAAGGAATGCAGCACAATTTATTTGCTGAACAACAGGACATCTAGCCTGATAAACTCAAGTTGCCTTGATTCAGAAGCAGAAACTATAACAAGTTAAACATTTGCAAGGTGGTTTCGCTTTCTTTTATCATTTGTTTGGATATTCAAAAAAAAGAAACTGGAATAATGGACAGATGTTCACATAGAAGGGAAAGCAACCCAATTCCCTTCATTGTTTTAAATACAACAGAGAGTAATGCTATTCCCATTAGAAGAAATGGATCATGAAGCTACTCTTCAGTTTGTCCAATCTCTGCTGCACTCAAAAGAAAGGTACAGAGAGGATCCCTAAGCATACTTTCCTGTTTTTCTCATTCCACCTGGAAAAGAAGGACGAGCCTGTGCACAAGTTACTCCCAGTACATCCAAAGGCACTGCCTGTGGGGTTCTGCAGTGAATTGTCTGCCTACAGGGAAACCTTAGGAAAAGCTTTTAGCAGATTCCTGCAAGAAGAATTAAATAGTTCTTCAGAGAACAGATGGAAGGAGAAAAAAATATTTTTCCATACCCAGCACCTGCTCCAGCTTCATATAACTGGATGATTATAGCATTCCTGTCTTAAATCATTTTCAAAAGGGGACCAAGTTTAAACTTTACAAACCTCAAACCCTAATTTAACCAAATAAAATACCACTCAACCCCACTGAATGCTTTATATGAATTTTAAATAAAGGAGGTAAGTTCTCGAGTGAAGCATCATATTTATTTTGACTTTAGACCTAGCTCAAATCCTGCAACTCTGTGGATAAGAAAGAAAGAAAAATAAGAGTATTTTAAGTGCACTTGCCAGATTCCAAACTGGGTAAATACAATTTGCTCATTTCAGTCCATTTTGCAGTTTCAACAGTCTAACTTCTCCCTCTCTATTTTAGGTTAGTAATGCACTTGTTTCTTATTCCAAAAGGAGGTCCTGTTTTTTTGAAGTAGATTACAAGATTCCTGTGCAGTTTCTTTAAAAATTTAAAACACTGATTATGAAAACATGCACTCATATTCTTAGCTTACAGCTGGTTAGCTATTCCCCTGAATTTTTAGTCCTACAGGACTAGTCACACACTTCAATAGTAAGCAGTTATAAGTATTCACAAGAGTTTATAAGTTCCATCAGAATTTTTTCAGGTAAACAAACCTACCAAAATTCAAAATACTAATACCAGAGTTTATACTACTACTCTGAAAATATAACAAATATATAACATAAAATGCATATGTAAGGTAAATATTGCAATATTTACAAATGCAGTTCCCAGCAGAACCGAGATATCCCAAAACCAGTGACATTCTCAAATTCCAGAAGAAACAAATCTTTCTGAGCCATTATATATTGCAAATTGCAGTACACATCATGTAATTTTTATAATTCTTATTGGTACCTTTTCATGTTGTTACTACTTTTTACATCAAAAAAGTACTATTGATCAGAACATCTATTTTATATTATATCCTTTTTAAACAAGAACACAGATTGTTTTCAATAGTACTCAGCTCAGAGGTACCTGCATATGCAGCCCAGACCGGGGCATACAGGTGTTACTAAAAGCATTCCCATTTAGATAAATGGGGTTTGCTGTAGGCTTATTGGGAAAGCTGTAACAATAATTGCACTGAAGCCAATGAAAGTTCTGGGTGTGCCATTAGATGAGAAAGAAATAGGTCCACATGGGCTTGTACAAATTAGAAATAGTCTAAACAGGCTGCAAATCGCCAGTTGATACCTTAATTTGGATTTTTAAACTAGAAATTCCTTCATCTGCTTTTCATATAGCAACATCTTTGTTTTGTCCTGCCTTTCAGTCAGAAATCTGCTCACATACACGGTCAAGACCAGGAACATAAAAATTCAGCATTAAAACCTGAAGCACTACTTGCTTCTTTCTTGGGCAAAATTCCCTCTGAGATCTATAAGAGAGTACGGGCTAAAAAAAGCTGCTGAGAATTTATCTTACTCGAATAACAGATGACATATTATGACATGGTCCTGTGACAGTCCGCCCAAACTGGAAGAACTGACATACAAAAAGATTTCTTCCATGACCTGCCAAATGCACTTTGACCTCATTTTAGTAATTTCCTTAGGTCTTTTGCTGGAATTCAAAACAGTTCTAAAGTCCATTGTCACAAATGCAGCCACCTTACAGTGCTTCACTTTTAAATCTCAGGAAGACATCCATGTACCTAAACTGTTCTCCTAACTCTGCCAAGTACTTTGTCCAGTAAAATGATACAAAAGGCCTGATTGACAGGCTAGGCACTGCATTTTACTGCTGAAATTATGTATTTCTAAACATCCATAAGTAATATTAAGACTAACTTAAAACCAGTGCACATTACTTATTTCATTTTCTTTAAGAAAAGATATAGTTCACAGAAATTACTGTATGTCCTAACAAGCTCTTAAAGTAGGCATTCTCTCCAAAGTTACACAGTAAGAATGTCACAATATTTTGTTGATGTGTATGTTGCACTTTACATTAGATGTTACACAAAGAGTCCAGGCTAGAAAACATTTGTGTGGATAGTGGATCACAAAAAAAAAATTACAAAAGCAACAGAAAATCATATGTAAAACAAATAATTAATCTGCTACTGGATTAATGGATTAAGTGCAGTTCTGGAGATGAGAATGATGTCTAATCTGCAAAGGGAAAAGGCCTGAAGTAAACAGAAAATTTCTACATGCATCTTATTTCTCTGTATCAGAGTGATCTATTAGACTATGGAGAAGAATTTCTGGGAACAAAGTATCTCTACATTGTGAAGAAAATTCTCTAGAAAAAGATAATAGGGTTTCCACTATTTTTCTCTTTGTACCTTTCCTGTACACAGTTAAAAACAAGCCTACCAGGACCTGGAAGCTGTGCTACCTGAAGAAAAATTCCATGCAGAAAAAAAAAATCATAGAATTATTTAAATTGGAAAAGACTTTAAAATCATTGAGTTCAACCATTAACCCAGCACTGCGAAGCCCATCACTAAACCATGCCCCCAAGTGTCACATACACGTCTTTTAAATACATCCAGGGACGGTAACTCCATCACTTCCCTGGGCAGCCTGTTCCAGAGCTTGACAGCCCTTTCAGTGAAGAAATTTTTCCTAATATCCAATCTAAACCTCCCTTAGTGCAACTTGAGGCCATTTCTTTCCTACTGCTTGTTACCTGGGAGGAGAGGCTGACCCCCATCTTGCCATAACCTCCTTTCAGGCTATTGTAGAGAGTGATAAATTCTCTCCTGAGCCTCCTTTTCTCCAGGCTAAACACCCCCAGCTCCCTCAGCCACTCCTCCTAAGACTTATGCTCCAGACCCTTCACCATCTCCACTGACCTTCTCTGGAGACCCTCCAGCACCTCAAAGTTTTTGTTGTATTGAGAGGCCCAAAACTGAACACAGGATTTGAGGTGCAGCCTCACCAATGCCGAGTATAGGGAGAGAATCGCTTCCCTGGTCCTGCTGGCCATGCTATTGCTGACACAAGCCAGGAAGCTGTTGGCATTCTTGGCCACTTGGGCACACTGCTGGCTCATATTCAGCTGCTGTCAACCAGCACCCCCCCATGTCCTTTTATGCCAGGCAGTTTTCCAGCCACCCCCAGCCTGTAGCACTGCATGGGGTTGTTGTGACCCAAGCCCACAACTTGGGCTTGTTGAACCTCATACAATTGGCCTCAGCCCACTGATCCAGCCTGTCCAGCTCCTTCTGTAGAGCCTTTTTGCCTTCTTACCTTCCAGATCAACTCGGTGTTGTCTGCAAACTGACTGAGGGCACACTTGATTGTCAATGAAGATAAACAGGGCTGGACCCAATATTGAGCCCTGGGGAATCCCACCAGTGACTGATCACCAGCTGGATGTAACTCCATTCCCTCCCACTCTCTGGGACAGGCAATCCAGACAGTTTTTTATCCAGTGAACAGTGCACCTGTCCAGGTCAGGACAGTCTCTCCAGGAAAATGCTGTAGGAAACGGTGTAAAAGGCTAAATTTACTAAAGTCCAGGTAAACAATGTCCATAGCCCTTCCCTCATCCACTAGGCGGGTCACCCTGTCATAGAAAGCGATCAGGTTGGTCGAGCAGGACCTGCCTTTCCTAAACCCATGTTGGTTGGGCCTGATACCCCAAATGTCCTGCATGTGCCATGTGATGGTACTCAAGATGATTTGGTTCCATCCATAACCTTCCCCTGCTCTGAGGTCAGACTGACAGACCTGTAGTTTCCTGGATTCTCCTTCCAGCCCTTCCTCTAGGTGGGCATCACACTGGCCAATCTCCAGTCAACTGGGATCTCCCATCTCAGGGGAGATCAGCCAGGACTGCTGATACATGATGAAAAGTGGCTCGGTGAGCACTTCAGCCAGTACACCCACTCAGTACACTTGGGTGGATTTCATCTGGCCCACAGACGTATGTGTGTCTAAGTGGTGTAGCAGCTCTCTAACGACATTTCTCCTTGGATTATGAGAGCTCCATTCTGCTCACCATCCCTGTCTTCCAGCTCAGTGGGCTGGGTATCCGAGGAACAAATGGTCTTACCATTAAAGACTAAGGCAAAGCTCTAACACTGCACACAGTCAGTCAAACAAGGATTCTTTGCTCCCATGGAATCAGCATCCTTTCTGACATAATCTAGAAACCTGAATCACTGTTTGCTGTTACCTTACACCCATTTATATGTGCAGCTGTCATCTGTGTGCTCAGTAGACAGGGCAATGAGAATAGACCTGAAAACTCAATACATACAATATAAATCTATTAATCCTATCCTCAAATCAGTGCCAGACTCATGAATCGGTGTACCACCTTCTGAAAATACAAGCACTCCTGAGAGAAATACCACCTTTCTTTGGAAATCCCAATGTTATAAAAACGACCTTACAATAAAAAGCTCACAGCCCTTTTCAGGGCAGTACTATTCTGACCTCCTCCTTTACATAAGCAGAAACAGTGCTGGGGGGGCTGTCACAAGTACTACCTCACATCAGACTCTATCAAGTAACAAGAAATATAATAAGGACCTTGTGAATGTTCCCCAGCAAATAAAAAGAAGACATAGCCAGTGAACCCCTGCTCTCCTGAACCCTAGGTTTCATGCTTAGTCTGAAAATTCCATTGCAACCTCTGGATAAATACAGGATCTGAATGATGATGATTGTGAATGCTGATCTTGTGGAAGTAACTACTACTGACTTTTGAGATCCTTAACATCATATCTGGAGCAAAACAGTCAAGAGTTTCGTTCTACATGTTGCCCGATTAGTGAGCAACACCAGGAGTTCTCATCGTGTCCATCAGCTGCACTCATGAGCCACAGAAGGAAAAAACCTCCAGCAACAGTCAGAAGCCCGCAGAGCATAAGCAAAACCTGTGTTTTGGAAAAGTAGGCCTCACTGAATCTGGAAAGCATTACCATATCTTGCTTTCCTGTGTAGGAAGCTCTTCACCTCCATTTTAAGCAAGACACAGCAAACAAAAGTCTATTTTGTCTCCTCTAACATGGCAGCATGTGACAGTCCGAGTGTTTGCTTGTCTCTCCTCAGAGTAGGCGCTGCAGATTAGACATGCCTATAAGGGAGAAGAGTGGCTGAGAAACGATTTGGGGGTGACCAACAGAAGATGTGAGTTTGCTCATGCACCACGTCACCCCCTTGGTCTGATGAAAGCCTCCACACCTCCCCTCCCTCCCCTCTCCTTTAATCTCTGCATGCTGCTATGCGGAAGGTGCCAACTCGAGAACAGACAGTTCTGAAAAGAAGGCAATTAAAAAAAAAAAAGCACACTACTTTAGAAATTTAAACAACAAGCCCTGTGATCAAAATAATTCATAAAGGGAAGGATTTTATGAAGTCATTTCACGAGCACACAATGCCTTTTTTTTTTGCTTTGTTTTTTAAATAAATCCGTCAGTACACATGCCAAGGCAACACATCTGAATACAATATCAGTAGACACACCCTGAATCCCTGTGCCTGTGCTCTCCCAAGTTACAGCAAAAGCTGAAAGTTGGGCTTTTTGCCTGAATTTTAACAATTATCAATTTATTTCTTTTTATTCGGGTGCGTTACTTAAAACCTCTTTCTTCCCTTCGCTCTTTCTCCTCTTTTATGAGCTCTTCTTTTTCTCCTCCCTTCACAAAAAAAAAATCTGAAAAATGGATTTTTCTCTTACTGACGGTGTGTTTCTTTAAAAAAAAACACCTAAAGAGATCTAACTTCTAATGAATCCCTCTGGCATAAGGAAGCCTGTTCTAATCTCTCTTTATAGGGCTTGAGTGATAGTTTTGCTCAACCAGTATTGACAGGGCCGTCCTGTTTCTCAGGCTTTCATTTTCCCTGAGTTGGAAAAAGGATACAGTGCATTTTCACATTCTCCAAGTCTGCAGTTGTTTTTATATAAGAAGCAATTTGCTTGGGTCACATCAGGTCAAATGGGAAGCCTGCCCAGCTCTTGGTTTTAAAGGAAAAACATACAGAAAGACACAAAAACACAGCAGTTTCCTTCATTAAATTCCACTCTACCTGCCATGGGCTTGCAGCCACAATGGAATTTCCCACCCTGGCTGACCATAGCTAAACTTCTCATTTTTTTCCCTTTCAATAAAAAGTCTTATTAGTTTTCTTTCAAGTGAACTTTGAGGTAAGGGTTATTAAAGTCAAAGCAATTGTCCATTTTAATAAATAAATAAATTAATAAAGGCCTTCACAGGACTGGGGCCAAATGCCGAAGTCTTTATTGAAGCCCAGATTCTGATCTTTGTTACAATGCTGTAAGTCAAAAGCAACTCTTCTAAAGTTGTTGGAGTTGTGCCTGGGTAAAAGATCAGGATCTTGCCTCAGTTTTTAACTCATTTCTCACTCAGAGAAAACCTCAGCTGACTTCAGTATGAGTTTGCCTGAGTTAAGACTGCCTGTGAAGCACAGCATGAAGCCTGTCTCTGCAATGTGTTAGGCATTCTGCTGAGCTCTTCCAAACTCGCAGTGGCTTCAACACTTAAAAGGAATGGCACCCAAATAACTGCCTTTCTTATTACTTAGTAATTGTAAAAGTTACCAGAACTAGGAAAACTTACTCCCAAGGAAAAGGAAAGCAGCCATAATCCCTTCACAGCCTCCCAAACAATCAGTGAAACCTGAGGTGAAATTCTACCCTGAACTGCAGGAAGAAGATGCTGAGGAGGTGACTCAGTGTGAACACTTTTAAGAACAATAGATCACGAAGATGCTTCACTGATTTCAATATAGCCCTTAGGAGAACCATAGCTGCTTGCTTTGTTTTGATTATGATTTAATTGCACACACAGGCAATGGGGGAAAAAGAGAGAGAAAAAAAAAGATACATCCTGAACCAGAGGTGAGACTGTTTCTTCTAAGATGCTAAAAAGGTGTCTAATTAAAATTTGAATCCATTTAACTATCAAAGCATTTGTACCTGGCCTCTCTCTGCTGAGCACCCAGTTCTTCTCACTGCTTTGCTACTAGTTTGCATTTAACTGCAAATGCTATAATTAAGTTTACAGAACAGTTTGCATTCAGACTGTTTGCCCATAACTTTCTGCAAAGCTCTCCTTTTGGGCTGAAAGACTGGCCTCAAATGATGCAAACTGTAAGGCAGATTGGGGGCAGGTGGAACGGAAGAAGTGGAGGATCTGCTCAGCCTTGACAGGCCACCACAAGTGGGTGGCCCCCTCCCTTTCTCACAGTTTTCTCCACTCCAAAAAGCCATTCAGACTTTTTTTTTTCCTTACAATAAATTAAAAAAAAAAAAAGGAAGATGAAGAAAAAAAAGAACAGTTGGCTCAGTGCCCCTGTATCCTCTGTTTTCCAGACACTCATGTGTGAAACAATGGCAGTTTTGCCTGAATCAGGGCTGAGGATTGCTGAACTTGGCCTTTGAATGATTTTTTGGACTTACTATCGTGACTTTCATCCAGACATCACAAAGGAGTTTGCACTATTTATCACACCGGGCAGACTTTTGAAGCAGTTTGAGCCATATGAGAGCAGAGTCACTTCTTCCCTTGCAGTCTCCTTCCCCTGGCAGCCTAAGAAACAAATGAGTTTTTAAAAATTTCATATACCCTCTTCAATTTCAAAGGCTGGCTAGTAAGATACTGCAAAGTTCTCTATTTTGTTTTCCTACGGTCAGATGGTTCTTTTCTTTTTCTTTTCTCCCTGCTCTCTCTGGTTTTTCTAGTTGATTCATCTATTATCCCTCTTTATGTAATTAAATTTCTCTACTCAGTGTGTCATTATGCTCAGGCTGTATTGTGCTCTGTCACCTCCAATTCCTTTCCTTCAGAAACTCCACATCCCAATTCCTCTTTAAAGTTGCTTGCTGAAGCATTTGTCCTTTCAGCATCCCCATACGTTTATAAACTGGAGATTAGTTCACTTTGTCTCACTTCCAAAGCCATTTGCTGCTTGAGACCATTTCATGAGCTTGTCTATTCATGTGGATAAACAAAAAAAAATCAACTATAATATGAATAAGGAAGAAGAAACAGCAGTTCCATGGAACAAACACCAGTGAGGGTGAAATTAGTAACAGTCACAGTTTTCACCAGTGTTGCCCCGCCTAAACTATTTTACTTCGGCAGATCTTTATACAGTAGGATTTCACAAGTTAAAAGGATGATATACTTTTTTAGTAGAACCAAGTGATGCACCATAACGTTTAGCTCATGATTCCAGCATTTCTATACTGAAGAGTCCCTAAATCCACAAAGTTCTGTCTAGATGATTAATCTGAATATTCTGCAGTTCCCCAGAGCAGTCCATTATTTCCCACAAAGCCTTTAAAACTTTCTACTAAATTCAGGATTTTGAAGCAATGTCTGGCTAACAGATGTGCTTTTTCTGAAACTTTTAGTTATACCTCAAAACAAGAGCCCTTTCAACTACTTAAATTCAAGTCAATGGCTAAACTCCTATTGATTTAAGAAGATGTACTCAAGTCTTGAAATAGGGAACTGGGCCGAGTGTCAGACACTTTGTATGTAACATCAGAATAAATACAGAAATTCCAGTCTCCAGATGTATTCCTCAAATTGTTTTCATTATTTGCAGTTTAAAAATATGGCAGAAGGGGAAAAAAAAAGAGTGTTCAAATGGTTTACACAAGAAATGATGCCTGAAGTTAAATGTAGCCCAATAAGCTACCATGAGCAGTAGAAGACCTGCAAGATGGTCTCCTTTCCCTTGAGGATGGAGCTTTGAGCACCCTGGTCTAGTGGAATGTGTCCCTGTCCATGACAGGCAAGTTAGAACTAGATGATCTTTAAGGACCCTTTCAACCCAAACCATTCTATGCTTCTGTGGTAAGATGTGACAATTATGGCAGCCTCCACAGCACATTTCCACTCCTCTGAAACGGTCTCACCCAATTTGCAAGACATCACACACCCCATTTCTCTGCTTTAATTGCCATGGACCTGCATTTCTTCTCACAGAGACGCTGAAACCTTCCCAGCTTCAGGGTCTACACTCACAATCTGCAAGACTCAGAGGAAAACTGGATCATCTCTGTGCAATCACAAATGGTACCAAGTGGATAGAGGTGAGAACCAGAACATTTTGCTTATCTGGTGCAAACCTCTACGTAGTAAATGGGTCATCACAGAGCTATTGGAGAAAGAACATGGAGACCAGGTGTACCACTGAAGTCTTACAGAAACATTTGCCAGCAGAGCTTCAGTTCTGGTCAGGGAAACTTAGCAGCCTTAAACACCACAACTGACTAAATAAATGTCTTATAATTTTATAAATGACAGCAGGAATGACTGCAATTATGCTTATTAGCAGATAAAAATGTCTCTAAAGGATTGGATTGGGGGGGGCTTATACAGCAAAACAGGAAACAGGCTCATTGAACACATCTGTGGTGCATGGTTTATCTAAGCCGAAGCCTTGTGAACGTTCATTTTCCATGCCAAGCATGATCAGTATAAGACATGATTATAGTCTATCAGTTCTAGGGGTTATAGCTTGAACCACTATAGAAAACTAGCTTAAAATTATAATCATGTTAAGATATTACATGTATTTTCTTAAAGATCTGCTTAGCAATTTCATATTTTGACTGCTTCAACAATATTCCCAGAATCAAGCCTTTAAAATTGACTACTTCATTCTTTGTGTTGCTTAGGATTTTTCTGAAGGCAGAGTAGAAAAAAAGTTTCAAAGATTTTACAAGTTCTCTATAGCCTGATTGTGCTGCATACAGTTTGATTGAAATTCCACGTAATTTATGATTTTTACAGCCCTCAAGAGTGGTAAGCACAGGAAAGATAAAGTCAGAGATATTAATCAATTGTAACTTAATGATTTGGATATTTAGGATAAGCCCATGGACCCAGAAAGAACACATTTATTTCCATATATCTGGGATTTCAGATTTCTTATTTGCTTAAATTGTAGATAATTTAATAACTAAAGTACCTAATTGATAAAGTAACTGGCAGAGGTAAAAAATCACTAACGATAAGTTAACCACTAACAAACCCAATATTTACCCTTTTAATTCTCTTAGATCAAGAGCAACTAACCTTCCTGCCTTTAAAGCCATGCACCATACATAATCTCTACACAGTTGAAAGCCACAAGACACATTCCACAGACAAAGAAAGATATGAGTTACGGGACCTCCAAAAGCAATTCACAAGTTGGAGATCACAAATTCTCTCCAGGATCCCGCTGTTTTACTGCACAACTGGGTTGAGCTGAGCTTGCAGCTGGGACGCCGAGTGAGTTGCTAATATTGGCCTCCCTGGTCCTCACAGTGAGGGACGGAAATGATTCAGCGGTGCCCTGTGCCAGCTCGGCCCTGCTGTGCATCATACATCATCCCTCCTCAGCCCTGCATTGAACTTAGAGTGCTCACACGCCTGACTACAGCTAAATACTAAAATTTTTTGCTATCACTCTTAGCAGACCTGTAGATTAAAGGTCTGTGGGTCTATACTGCTTGCTGTACTGAAGGGTAGATAAACCTGGACCAGCTTCAAGCAAGCAGAAATAAGCCTCATAGGGGTCTTTAACAGCGGAACTCAATTAGCTGCCTAATAGGAATATTTGAGGATTTTTATAAAAAGCCCAAAAATTCCACTGGAGGGCTAACTTTGTAAGATAGGTGAGGATACCAGGACTTCTAATTCAAATGTTATTGATCACCACTACTAAAATACTTAGATTTTTGTTCACATTTCAAAACCTGTGAAAATCATACTTTTCATTAATTTATTATTATTATAATTATTTTCCCAAAATGTGCAATTCCTGCATCAAAAAGAACTAGCTGGGTACTATGTTTGAGATGCTAAAGCTGTATGAATTCTCTAGAAATATTCAGCATTCACTTGCTCAGAATGGCAAGTTTCAATGAGATTTTCCTTGCTTTAATTGGTTTGAGCTAGCTCTTTGGCATTGTCTTATAAATAATAGAAGCTACACACTGCACTTTTATAACATCATTCATCTAAGGATCTCATAACTTAATTAAGAGGGACACTGTCAGGTTAAAAATCATATATTTTTCATTAAGTAATTTCCTTATCTATGTTACTAATAACATTTTAGGCTATTAAGCTGAAACAAATTCTTAAAATCTAATTTAACATCTACTACTAGCATGTATATATTATATATATACACACAGCTGGTTTACTCTCTGGGATATTAAAACAGATGTCCTGGCTTTACTCTTGTTTCAAGTTGGTTTCATTTACAGATTTTCATGTGTGAACAATGTTCTTCCTTGGGACTGGTATAAACACTCCACAAGAACATTTAAATGCAAACAAAAAGCTGTATTAACATCTAAGAAAATAAAACATATGTTTTTGTTAATATAAGACTTGCAAGGATTCAACAATAAAACTTTAATTTTGGAGAAAACTGCCTAACATTGTGTGGTGGTTATTTTAACTTTTTCGAATGGGAAGGTGACAAGTACTATTTCTGTATTGCTTAATTACAGGAGACCACAAATCTGTTTGCTGTGAGGGAATACATCATTAATAATTTCATTCCACTACATTTGAGCCTTTTCAGATATCCAGAAATGTGCTGTTACTTCACTGAGGCTTAAAGCAGAGGTTTGCTTTTGATGGGAGAAGCTAGCTGTGGGGAAAGTTAGCATAATGAAGCTTCTACCTGTCAGAGTTTAGCTAAACTAAGTTGTTGAAGTCTACATGGCACTTCCGTAACAGGCGGACAGCACCTAAACCACTGCAGGGTCTCTTGGAATCTATATAAATAAAATGTAACATCAAAAACTACAGTACATATTTTTCCAGTCTTCACTTAATGCAGGGGAAAACTAAGACACATGATCAAAGTCACACGGTGAATTGATAATAAAACCAAAATAAAATCCATAGCCTGCACTCACTCCTCACTAAACTACTTAGTTTCTTCCTGACATTTCAATGTATTTTTATGAAGAACAAAAAAAAGCTATTTTTCGCTTGTAGTCTTACTAGCTAATACAGCAAGCAAGATGCGGTTTTGACTTCCAGTAGGTCATTTTGCTTTGAAACAGGGTCCTTCTCTTTTCTCCCTTCCTGAGGTTCAGTGATCAGCAAACAAGTGTTCACTTGCAGATCCAGAGCTCCTGACACACGAGCAAAAAGGAGTTTTACATTTCATTTTGCTTTTTAATGGTCCATTGCTCAGACATCAGTCCCAGGAGACATACTGCCAATTACTAAACTTTTTAAGCAGGTGGGGGCTGAAATGGGAAGCAGGTCACAGAGTCAACAGCAGCGAGTCTGCTCTGTCTACTGTTTAAAAAGAAAACTGCAAGAAGACTGAAAATAATAAATACAAATAATAAAACATACAGCCAAAAGGCCTCTTAAGAACTAGTGAGGAGCTATGGAGGTGTGCTAAAGCCAAGAATGGTGGTACAACCTGATATTCAGAACTAAACACAAAACTTGTGCACAAGAATCCCTTAGATGAGAAACACTAGAGTTCTTCAGCGTTAGATGAGACTGCCTTCAAACTCAGCTGCAAATGCTACATACTCAAGGTTAATCCATTTCACAGCACAGAGACAATATGAAACTAGGCCAAGGACCACCTTCTACCACAGGAAAAATTAAAGAAACATATTATTATTCTGCCCGAAAATGTGTTTTATACAGTAAACGTGTGAGCTTTCATAGGTACCCTTTTGCTGGCTGATTGCAGTAGTGGGAGTTCAATGTATATTTGTTTGCTCACAGTCAACCCTCTGATAAAACTCTCATTATTTCACATTAGCATCATCTTATGTCAGAGTCCTACACCTAAATGAGAGCCATAGTTTTCAAAAAGAGCAGGAAAATGTATCCAGGATGCTACAAAATATGGATCCCTAAAACAGGATAAAATTTTTTCGTTACAGACTTTTCATGTTGCACCTGGATTCAGGATCCAGGACACAACAGCTGAGAACTCATGGCATGGGTCTAAATGGTGGCATTCCTGTGTCAGCTGCCAACCAGAAAATTCCGTCATGGGCTTGGTTAAATCTTTCAAATCATTGGTGTTTTGTTTTCTTAATTGGTAATGCATGGGACTTGAGTGACAGTGCTTTAGTACTATTAAGTCCAATTATCATTATGTACATCTCAGTCAAGCTAGCCAATGACAACTACAGATAGCATAAAGCTTTTCAAAAATGTATTTGTGTCTTTATGTTGGTGTCTTAAAAGTATGAGGTCTGATTATATTCTGGTATTAACGTGTATAATTGTCTCATTAATCAGCACAGACCTTTCTCAACTGTATGTATGCTTCAGCAGTGAATAAATTGTAACCGTGATGGTATTTTTCAAGTAAGACAATTTTTAAATGTCACACACACATATATGTCAGAAGATATCTGCCTTCCTCCCTGACTACTTCTAAGACCAGAATGCTGAATTTAAAAGGTAGCTTGTCTAATATAGCAAAATCGATCCTAAGAGTCAAGCACAGCTATCACCCTCAATGCCCACTTTGCCTGCTTTAAGGCTGTGTTAATGCCCAGAAAGCAAATTTAATCGTGTATTTCTATGCCTAGGGGAGTTTCTCTCAAAATTTAAAAACAAATCTCTTTTAGATCCTTCATGGATCTAAAAATACTGCTGAAGCAAAAGTAAAAAAGAAAAACCCAACACATTCAGACTTAAAGTTCATATTTACTGTAATAATCAAGGAAAAACATCACAGCAAAACACTTGCACCTATTTACAAAGGAATTTAAGACTGACTTTGGGGTCTGATATCCTTTTCTCATGGATAGGCTGAGCACACAGGGAAGATGTTCACAATATAGTACTCTTAAATTACTAAAACAATTAGCCAGAGCAACCATGAGCCAATGGCCTCAACCTTTTCCACATAAAGGCTAAAAAATTCAAGTTGACCATTATCCCAAAATAATCCTGTTAGGCCACCACATGGTGATATTTGTTACGTGTGTCCAGTTCAAAGGTGTTGCAAAACACAGGTAGAGAACTTGGTTTTTCAGAGTTGAGCATTAACAACAAAAACACCTGTTTTTTCAGTGCTGATTACACAGGAAACCAAATGAGTTTCTGTGTTCCAATAGCTGAAAGCAAATATGATTGTATTCCACATCTTTCTCTCCTTTGCCCATTATTTCTTGGGCTCGCACATGCACTGATTCTCCCCCTCAAACATGCACTGTCTCATTTACTTTCTCCCTTGCTCTTGCATTCCTCCAACCTCTCTGTCCATAATCAGCTATCCACCCATGGTTTGACAAGGTGTTCATATTCTCCCCTCTCTCTGTAGCCGTTGCATGAGCCTGCAGCAGGGCTTTCTCCCCCAAGAGCCACCTTCCTGTCAGGTTGTATGGAGCCCAGTAAGGCAGTAGCTGCTGCAGAAATTCCCTGCTCGGAATGGGACACAGTGGTTCATGCAAAGCACTAAAATGCAGTCTTTTGGTCTGTGTTTGACTGAGATCATCATCAGACAATACAGCCACTAATTATAACTTTGCCTTGTCCCTCACCTCTCCCTGAACCAGTTTCCTCTCTTCCCTATGAGGAGAGCTAGAGGCAGTGAAGTACATCCTTTGGGTGTGTAAGGAAAGTCTCCTTCATTAAATGCTATGAAGTGCTTTGATATCCTCAGAAGCGTGGTGTTATTTAAGTGCTAATCACTCTAGTCTTCAGTATGTCCAAAACTATTTCACTTGTTACCAAAAAGCTCCGTTGTCACACATTACATTGCCATTGTACTGAAAAATAATTAACAGCCTACATTTTGGGGTTCATTATTTGAGCTGTCTGCCTGATAGGGGAATTATCCAGAATTCCCAAGTTTTCAACAGAGAAATTAGAAAACATTAAAAAGGTAGGCCAGGGAACAGCTCTATGAAACAACTCATAGAAAGAACGATAAAAGACACCATTCCTTCCAAACACTAAGACAAGGCAGTAGGTAAAAGTCAAGACAACCTGATGTAACAAGCAATCTATATGATAATTTAAAAAGTAATCTTTTAGATGGAGTCCCAAAGATTATGAAACTCAAGTGTTCAGCAAACTATTCTTAAATAGCTAGAAATCCTACAAGTGACGAAGAACAGCACATAGTGCTCAAAACAGGTGTAACATACAGCTATACCATTTTGAACTTCAAACAACATACAAAACGAGATGTATACAAGAGAAACAATCTCTAGCCTTTGGAGCACTAGCAAATGAGGAATTCACTGTCTCCTCTTGATTGTTCAGAACTTCATCAACTCTTTGCCTTTCTGGATGCAACCAACTTATCACTTTGAAGTCTAGCTAATACACTGTTATCCTTTTAAGTCAGAGGGTGAATATACTTGGGTGACCCCAATGAAACCAGGTGTGGCTAAAACTACATCCAAACGGACCTCAGACCTCAGTGCCCACCAGAGTATGACCTGCATCACACTTCCTTATCCTCCAGAGCTCCCAGATTCAGTTAGATAACATGGGGCAAATACTTTGATTACAAAAAAACAATCCCATCAGACCACCCTCCCCCACTAAAAAAACCCCAAACACCAACACAACAAACCCAATACACAAAAAAACCCTAAAGTACCAGTGATACAGAAAATCCAATAAATAAATAAACCAACCACTAAGCTTTCAAATGATACATAAGTAAGCTGAAAATTTGCACAAAATCAAATCTTAAATTGGAAGAGGAGAAAATGTCTTAGAAGGCAGTACAGATATATTAAGAACCTGAACCCCAAGATCAGAATCAGCCTCTGAGGAGCAGCAGTCTGGGAAGGGGCCTCTTTCAGAGACACTTTCCTTACATTCCAAGCTGGGTTTTTTAGTGGGTTTTTTTCCCTTACAGTCTCAAAGCTGTAGAAAGTCATCTTTCTTTTCTTTCCAGCTCCAACTCCTGACTTCCAACACTTCCAGCCAGGCCAGCACCCAGTGCACTCTGCCTCCAGCCACTCTGGAATTTCTCACCCTGGCACCACATGCCCAGCTGTGCTCATGGAAGTGGAAAATCTGACAGCATTGTCAAAGACACAGCTTGGGATAATTGTTCCTCATAGTTCTTCTGTCAGTGAATATTCTCATATTCTTCTCACAGGAAAGCTACCTCTTATATTCCTCTGCTTGCAGCCACAGAATTCCTCTTTGCCATTAAAGCAGCAGTTAAGTATGTTATAATGTGAGAAAAGGTTTAAAAAACTTGTGCAGATTAAAGCTAAAACCTCCATAACTGTATCTGCTTTAATAACTTCTTTGTGCAGCATAAACATGGGAAGAAAAGGAGAAGGAAACCAAAAGGTACCAATGTTTATGTAAAACAGATGGGTGTCCCTCATGCCTGTAAAATCCTTATTTTATAAATACAATATATAGATTGCATTTGTCTTAATGCCAGAAAGAAAAAAATCACTATTACACTACAAACACTTTGGTGTAAATTTGAAACAAAACATAGAAAGAAAAGCTGTGCAGCAGCTCACAGCCAGGCAGATATCTGGAGCCCACACAACAGATCCCAGTACGAGGAACCATTTTCATCACAGATTCACAATTTCCACCTTCAGATCAATCAAACCTTGGTACCTATCTAACTTCTTTGGAAGGCTACTGTTACTGTCGAGCCTGAGCTCCTCTCCACCTCTAGTGCCTTCATGTCAGTGCCCCTGGGAGGCAGAGCATGCTGTTTCCCCAGGGTCCTCTGGGAGAGTGGTGGCAAAGTACGAGACAGCCCAGGGCTTATGTGTTTCAGGCTGGCACACTGTTTGGTTTTCCTCTTAAGTGCATGCAACAAGTTTTGGCATTTTTTTTTTAGAGATGCAGAACTGAAAGAAAGATGCCAACAAAAATCCCGCTCACTCCAGCGGGACAAGGGCTGCACTTTCTAATGTCCTCCACTGATCTTCTACACTTTTCTCATTCCCCTTTCCCTAACCAGTGATGTTGTACCTGATTATTTGCAAGTCATCGCTTTTCTTTTTTTTAAAATGGTAATCAGTGCTTAAACTGTCAAAACCAAAGTCATGACTGGAGGGACTTCACTGCTTCCAACTATTCCTTTTACTACAGGTAAAGTATCATTGTTATTTCAAGGGGAAAGGGGAAACATTCCTACTCTACTCAGAGAACTTGAATGACAGTTCCTCTGACCAATTTTCCACCCTTAGATCTGTGCACACTGCTGTAAAGGCAACCCTTGCTCTGATCTCAACACTTTTAGGTGAAAGCTTATATTAATAAAGCAAATTAAGCTACGCAGTTTCACACCACCTCTGGCTGGTTCCAGGCCAGGCCTGATCTCCCATCAGAAACAGAGATGACTTGAAACCAAAATAATTTGACCAAAGCCACTTGAGTATCACACTGGTATCTCAAAGTAGATTTGGTGATCCAGAAAACATAGATAAATAGCTGATGCCCAGGTGTGGGAAGCAATGCTGTTGGTAATATATTAAGTGATACTCTTTCTTTGGATTACATAGAACAATATCCATAGTCTCTACCTCTTCTAGTAATCCCAACAAGGCTCCCCTCCATTTGTTTCTACACAGAATCAGGTGTAACCTAGCTATCCCTATGTCTCTTCCAAAAATTAGTCATGATGTGAGGTGATTAAGAGATACCTTAATGACTAATAGAGCTCTTAAAATGGAGGTGCACAAAATCCTTAGGCATTTAAGGAAATTTAGGCCAAAAAAAATATAAAACATACATAAATAATAAATGTATTTGGTGCCATGGATGTCTTTTCCTATATATTTTGTATGTTACGAATTTAAAGAAATGAAAAAACATGAAGTAGATACAAATACATGCACACACAGAGAGAAAATTATGTGGCCCTTTCTAGCATGAAAAGGAAATTATTAAAAGTTGGATAAACAACAACGGAGGATATGACAGGGGCAGCTGGAGAACCACACTGGGGGACAGAACTTCTAAGTGAATCCACACAAAAAATGTCTCCCCTGACAATCCGTTGTTCTTCAAAGAGAATAATGATTCTAGAGATGAGTTTGCATTTGTCTTCGGATGTCACAATAAATGCTAAGAAAGCAGCTGAATGAGAGTTATTATTTCCTCTGAGCAACGAAGGATTTGGGTAGACTGTCAGAACACCAGCACCCGCAATCTGAGGGCAGATACAAAGCAACAGCAAGCTAGCAGGAAGCTCAGAATCTGTCCAGGGCCCTGGGAAAGGAAGATGAAAGAGGTTATGGGGCAAACTGGAGATCTAAGAAAGGTAGATCTAAGAACCACAACTGTAAGGCAGCTGTTAAATCATGAGGGAAACAGGAACATTGTTTGAGAAAGCCATCGCAGGAGGCATAATGTTTTCCAAGTCCAACAGAACATAAATGCTCACAAATTGGCAGAGAATGTGCTCCACAGAGGTCTATGCTACTTCACTGGAATAACTCAGACAGTTTGGGGGTTACTGGGGCTGCATCCAAGTCCTTACCCTCTTCACATACGCGCTACTCTGAGCACAGCAGAAGGACTTGTAAGCCCTCAGTGCTCAAGAGTATCACAGCTATATTATGGGCTATCTAATCCTCCCTCTCTAATTGAGCGTGCTGGGCAGAACATAAATCCAGCCCTACCTCTCAGTAACAAGATGCTTTTCCAACTGGCCTGATGGAGTACTTGGCCTGATGATGACTCTCACAGTCAGATGTGCAATCTACCCTCTGGCTCCCTGTTGGTTTGGACTCATTGCCTATATGCTCTAATACCCAAGATTGAAAGAGATAAAACAGAGATTCCTGTTTGACTGTATAAGACAATATGTTACAGAAAACAGGTAAGCCATGTCCTTGTCACCTGCTGTTTACAGAAACTAGCCCTTTCCACTGCACGCTCTTGCCTGCAGTGCTCCTATATTGAAGAAGACAACTGTAAGTGACATGAAATAATCTTTAAAGACACTGTATGGCAGCTGGAAAAACATCACAAATTGACCTAACAAAGTAGGGTGCAACCTCCCATTAGGTCAGGCTGCTTTGGAGTGTCGGTGTCACAATGCTAAGGAACCTGTTTCACTATTTGCTAACTTCCACGGCACATATGAATATCTTTGTTTTATCTGATCTAAGTCTAAAATGGACTATGGTTTGTGTTATGAAAGCATAAAAATATTTTTTAAATCCACAGCCCTGCCCTCCACCCCCATACCATTCTATCAAAACATACACAGGAAAATGTTTACAAGTTATAATCTTCCAGCTAGGCTTAGTTTCCTGTATATATTTCAAATGCAATGTCTAAAGGACACACACATACAAAAAGCTAAAAATGCAGGTGGGATCTGCACAGAGATGAGCTCCAAATTTTAGATGTGAACCATATTATCTTCTTACACGTTGGCTTTGGTCTTTCAGTTTTCCCCATTACAGCTGGGTTATGAGACAAAGTTCAGACTAAAGCTGAATAAGGGGGAATCACACTGGAGTGCTACTTTTTCTGTATGTGAAGGTGCTCACAATTAAGGGGAACTCAGAATCACAGTTTAATTTGGCATCTTCAAAGCTGAGATTTCTTCATTTCAAAGACTGAGGTAAGTCTGAAAGTTTCAAAATATCTAGCACACATCAAACCCAAGAAAACGGAGCAGTCACCAGAAGAGAGTCAAGTGCTTAAACTCTGACAAAGAAATAACTGACATGGTATATTGGGTTTGCACGGCAAGGCTTTGGTAGCAAGGAGTCTACAGGGGTGGCTTCTGTGAGAAGCTGCCATAAGTTTTCCCTCTGTCCGACGGACCAAGGCCAGCTGGCTCCAAGATGAACTCACCTCTGGCCAAGGTTGAGCCCATCAGTGACTGTGACAGCACCTCTGGAATAAAATATTTGAAAAGGGGGATAAGAAACTGCAGAACAGCAGCAGTAGAAAGGAGTTAGAATATGTGAGAGAAACAACTTTGCAGACACCAAGGTCAGTGGAGAAAGAGAGGGAGGAAGTGCTCCCGGCACTGCAGCCTGTGATGAAGACCATGGTGAAGCAGGATGTCCCCCTGCAGCCCATGGAGGTCCATGGTGGAGCAGAGATCCCCCTGCAGCCCATGGAGGACACCACACCCATGCAAGTGAATGCCTGAAGGAGACTATGTCCCCATGGGAAGCCCAGGCTAGAGCAGACTCCTGGCAGGACCTGTGGCCCCATGGACAGAGAAGCCCACGCTGGGGCAGGTTTGCTGTCAGGACTTGTGACACTATGGGAGAACCTCACTAGAGCAGTCTTTCCTGAAGGACTGCACCCCATGGAAGGGACCCACGCTGGAGCAGTTAGTGAAGAACTGTAGCTCATGAGAAGGACTCACATTGGAGAAGTTCATGGAGGGCTGTCTCTCATGGGAGGAACCACATGCTGGAACAAGGGAAGAGTGTGAGGAGTCCTCCCCTCCTGAGGAGGAAGGAGTGGCAGAGACACTCTGTGACAAACTAACCG
This sequence comes from Neopelma chrysocephalum, assembly GCF_003984885.1. Classification (NCBI taxonomy): domain Eukaryota; kingdom Metazoa; phylum Chordata; class Aves; order Passeriformes; family Pipridae; genus Neopelma; species Neopelma chrysocephalum. Next base: position 12,158,196 of record NW_020897715.1, read on the forward strand.
CAGCCCTCATTGCCCCTGAACCATGAGAGGGAGGATTTAGAGAAAATCAGGAGTGAAGTGAAACTCAAGATGAAAGGAGGGGTTGGGGGAAGGTGCTTTTAAGATTTGGTTTTATTTCTCATTATTCTACTTTGATTTGGCTGGTAATAAATTACTATAATTTTCCTCAAGTCAAGTCTGTTTTGCCCATGATGATAATTGGTGAGTGTCCCTGTCCTTATCTCGACTCATGAGCCTTTTGCAACATTTTCTCTCCCCTATCCAGCTGAGGAGTGATAGAGTGGCTGTGATGGGACCCTAGAGACCAGTCAGGGTCAGCCCACCACACATGGAACTGGGTTTTTCCCCATTTCACTCTCACAGTCCTGTGGTAAACTGTTTCACTTCAACTTTGGTTTAATTTAGGAAAAAACTATTGAAAACTCTTATGCTCAGAATGAGCACAAATTAATCTTTTGTTCTGAGTAATAAGGTGCAAAGAAATGAAGTCCTGGCAGGATACTAATTTCTGATGTTGTCAATTAAAAAACTTCTCCTGGTGTTTTGAATGGAAAAATCTCCCAGAAAGTGTTTTTATCGAAGCACCCAGTTCCAAGTCCTGGATTATTAGGTTAAGCTCCGTCAGCAGAGAGACCAATATAAATGCTTTTCATACCATCTGCCTTGATGCCTTGACAAAAAAATAAAGAAGAAGAGAAAATATGTAAGTCCAAAATACTCTGATTTTAACCTGTTTCCCTTTAATACAAAGCTCGGAAATTCAGGTCCTAAAAATATCAAATGAAAAACACGTGATTACCTTTCTTCTTTTTATCTTTCCTCAAAACCTTACAGAACATCCAAAATCACCCAGTGTTCCCAGGACCTGATTTCTTTTATATTTTAAAATCAGAAAAGCAGCTTTAAGTAAATATAACCACTAGCAAATCATTTTCTTCAGTTCCTTTTGCTATTCTGAAAAGAGCTCATTACAGCACGTTATTTTACCTGGTGGTTATTAGGAAGCTCTATACAATTACCAAGGTTTTGATTTCCCTGTTTAAAAACAAATTAGAGTGGTGTGCAGGGCCTTGCAATATTAGGCGACAACTCCAACAGCTAATGATGGAGGACAGTGCCTCAGTGAAGGTGTTAGCAATCCATCTGGCCAATTAAAGAGTAACTTAGGCAGAGCCCAATACTATTTCTCAGTTATGGTGGCTGTGACATCAAGAGTTGAGAAGCAGTGAGATTTGGTGTGAAACAATAAAGTGAACCCATACAGAAAAAAAACCAGGGAAGAGCTACTACAGTCCCACAGCAGAGAAGAAAGGGAAAACGCTAACAGCCAGAGATGTACCTTGACTTATCAACAAGAAAAAAGGCTGGACTTTGAAGAAAACAAAACAGTTCAGACATGAAACAGATACTGATAAAGTCTGTCTTCCTACAGGTTTGCAATCAGAGCCTCTGAGGGCTACACAATACGAGTACAATTGTCATTGGTCTCCTCTCCCACAACAAAGATAACGTTCTTGGTGAGCAAAAGACAGCATGTGCTGTGACTCTGCTGGAGCAAAGCCTGTGCTGGCCAGCCAACTGTCCTCCGCTGAATATGCTTAGCTGATAAGTTCTGCTTGTCTTTCCCTCAGCAGGGGCACTAATTTGAGTTTTTCTCCTCTCCTTAGATACCCATTCTGTAGAAGACAAATCATCTTTTCAGTTCTTTCCGACTTGGCTGAAAGAGATCGGCACACTCAGCAGCTACGTATGGGTGTGACAGATGGGCACAGGGACAGGCAGTCCCATAAACTTAGATGAGATAACTTGGCAACAAGTACTCCAGAAATCTGAGGTGTTTAAAATCTGGAAGTGGATCCAAACTTTAGCTTTAGCCATGCCCAAGGTAGAGAGAGACCAAGGCCTTGTTCTGTTTTCTGCCTTCCCATTTGGACCTCTGTGAGGTCTGACCATGCACTGTTTTCTCTTGTGGGTTATTTCTCATGACTGCAGAAGCAGGCCAGCAGGATTTCCCATTGCTTAATGTGGACATGGATACCACACAGAACTACATGTATTTCATTTCTTATCACAGACTATTTTAAAACATTTTTACTTTTTTTTCCTACTTCTTGTCTTGCAGCTTCAAAAGCATCTAACTTGAACTCAGAAGTCATTAATAGCATTTCTTCCTGTCCTTTCCCACCTGAGAGACTTCTTCTGATCCCCTTTTAGGAGCTTAGCACATCCCTTCCTTCCCACAGCCAGTCTCCCACACCAGTTTCTACTCCTTTCTCTCATCTTCCAACAATGACAGAAGAAGGAGTTAAAAAATCTCATGCTGCTTTCTGGCCAATACCTTCTTAAGTATATCACCCCTCCCCACGCACGCAGGAGTTGCACTGCCCTCTCTCTGGATGGTTCCACATATCTGTTCTCTGAAGTTACCGAGATGGGAATGATTTTCCTCAACATGAAATGCTGTATAAAGAGTGTGGGTGGGAAATATGCAGTGTAATGGAACTGAAACCCCATAAGGGAAATCAATGCAGGCAGCTGCTGATACACTATTTACTTGGATAAATCATCCATTTTTCTCCCAGGCCAGATGACTTGAGGTATCACCTACCCAGGATGGCAAGTGCAAATATAAATAATAAATAAAAATAACTGAGGAAGAATTCTCACTGTAATGGGTTTTGTAGAGAACTAAGTTTCAGTTAAACTTAATCCTTGCTGTCTTCTGTGTCTCCAGCAGCAGAAACATCTGGTCGGTTTTAGATTCCCCTTGGATTCCCAACTTCAAAGGGAGTTATAAAGAATAACAAATACATGTACTGGCACTGAAAAAAAAAATTAGAGCAGCAGGAGAGAATGGTAAAATTGTCCTTATTTGACTGCTAGTGACAGGCGCCACAGGCAGAACTGTGAGAAAAAATCTTAACGGCTCAGGCAAATAAGCTTTTTTTTTTTAATGACTGGCTCTCTCTACTAATGACGCAGAAAATCTATGGGATCTGCCCCATAATGGCAAGAAGCACATGTGCCAAAGAATATGCACGCAAGGGTATGCAGAAAATAGATTTCAAATCAGATATGTACTAAATAATAGGCAGGAAAACAGGAACTAAGTCTTGTTCCCAGCCTTTTCACTGATAGTGCCCTGAGTATATTGCTGGCTAAATAATGCAGGTCCAAATTTTGGCTTTTTAAAGTCAGTAGGATGTTGTAAAGTATGGTCAAAAACAATGACTGTCATATGTGCTTTTCAAATCCTATTTCAAAACCTCCAGAAACAGGGGTAGGTAAGCAAACACAGTAACAGATGTCTGCAGCTCTCTGTCTTTCCTTTACTCTCTGGTGGCTAGAAAGTGAATGCTATGCTCCTTTTATGAATGCAGCACTACCAGCAACAACTTCTGACATGCTTCTGCCCTTGTGTGCAGTGAACAGAAACATTTAGCTTCACTCTGATATTCTGAATCAGTGCACACGTGAAATAATCACACCCTATTCCTCACTTCATCCATGCAGCATCAGGAACTCCTTTTTCTTTTTTTCATTCCTTACCTTTTACCATTTCAGTCATAGGGTTAATAAAAAAATGTAATATGAAAGATGTGTGAGAATTCAGAAACCTGTGTGAAGCCTCCTATCTGCCAAACGCTAACTCGTGTTGTATGAAGATTAAGTCTTGTATGAACACTAAAGTTACCCTCTTTCATCAAAACTACAGACTCCTAAATGCCTGGCATCATGTAATGCAAGTTTACAAGATGGATGCCAGAGAGGAAAATTACAGAATAGGCTTTTGCAAATAGTATTGAAACCACAGCCATCCTTCTTTCACCTCTCCTTACAGAGAGTCCATAGAATATAAGTTTTGAAAGCAGTCATCAAATAAATTCCAACGATTCCTGAATCTTAGAGACTGATCAATTTGTGTATATTTGATGGACAAGAAGAGCTATATTTGGCAAATAAATTATTTGTTGCAAATAATTAATTCAGTACTCTTGCTGGAGCTGCAACCATGACTTTTTTAATGACCTTATTTTACCTTACTATGTTATGAGGTAAGCAGCTTCCCATTGTTTCATCTTTAAAAATATTTCAGGATTTCTTAAATGCTCCACATAACAGCAAAATCATATCAAGATTTTCCCATAAATACAGCAATCTAATATTTATATCAGAACTTTAAATTGTAAAAATCCTACGTGCTTTTACAATGTAATGATCAAACGACTTCTGCACTTCTGCAATAGGCTCCATCATGAAGGATCCTGTTCCCAACTTTATTTCTTACTGAATATTAAAAAAACTGTAAGTGAAGATGCTTTACAAACTGTTAAAGAAATAGGAATTAAAGAATATACTGTGATACTTATCATGCCAACACTTCTGGAAGAGCTACAATTCATGACATACTGATGCCAAATTAACTTTTGGGAAAGTCCCTGACTTCTTGACCTGAAGACCTTTGATTCTTGAAAGGGAGCCTGCCTTCTTAGCAGAGTTGTATTACCTGTGTTGCCAAATTCCTCCTGTTGGGAACCCATTTGGATTAATGTTTACAATCTTGATTTTCTTTCAAAATGGCCCACTTACTTTTAGAGACAGTAAGGGAAGATAAAAAAAAGATCAGGAAATCTCAGGGTTCCCCAAACTCATACTCCAAGAGGGGATTCGCCTCTAACACTTAATACAAAGTTAACATCAAATGTTTTCTGACTTCTGTATTTGCAATCATGCTTTACTGCCAGTGTTGATTTGGCACTGAAGGCAGCACAGGCTGCAATAGCTTGAACAAGAGTCATGGGTTCTGAGTGCATCCAACAGTTTGAATGGAGAATTTCCAGCATGAACTTGATCCCCAGCCTGCTAAAGCCAAAGAGACAACTTAGATGAGGCTCAATACATGTTCCAAGGGAACTTCATCTGTTTTCTACAAGAAATACTATATAAAGCAAAACACAGTTCATTCAAAAACCATACAGTCATACATCCTGTCCATACCCCTGAACTTCCACTCCTGTACCCTGCAGAAATGGCCTTGGCTTTCTGAAGACAGACTGGAAAGTGAACATCAGGTTCAGTGAAGGCCTAGTGAGATGCGTCAGTATTCCCCTATTACAAATAGCGAGGGAAAGGAAAGGTACTGAATGAGAAGAGGCAGAATAGCTTTCTCTTTACATTTATGATACATTTTTAGCGATACAAATCTTTCCAGTTTAAATTGTATCTCTGAGTTTGACGTGGTATTTATTAAAGGCAATAGCAGAACAAAAGGGACATCCATCAATCCTGGGCTATAAGCTAACAAACACTTCAGATACATCCCAGGATTTCTCCAAACACCTTTCCAAATGTTTCTTTACATCCTGTTTATAGCTCGTTACATTCTCCTGTGACAAGAGCTGGTAGACCAGATCCTGCATGGTCTAATAGTTTCTCAAGTACCATTCCTGTTCTCTTACATATCTGTAGACATTCAGGCACAATGCAGTAATTGAATATAACCATTATAAAGGCAGTTCAATTCCTGGCCAACCCTCAGCATGCACATATACATTTGCAAAGCATTAATGGCATGGTAAGCTAAAAACAACCATCCCAATAACACTAAGCCAGCTAGGCAAGATCTAGATCTACAGATGCTTTCTGTTTGCTTGGGATATTTTACTGCTTATATTATTATCTTTTTGATGTGCACTGCTCCGCTAGCATGCAGGAAATATTGTGAGCGTGTCCAAAACATAAACTATTCTATTCTATTTATTTATTTATTTAGCTCTGAGGTGGGGGAGATTTTATTGTTATATTTTTTAAGGCCCAATTACATCAATACCTCAGCTCTTCATGTCCAAGACTAGTGTAAAAGATAATATTCAGATTAAATCAGCCTTCTTAAGACTAAATTCAGTTTATACTGATATAGCAGGTTACATGCTTAGTCACGTAAAAAAATTCTGATGGATACAGAAGACAGCTGTTGGACAAAGCATATCTTCCTGCCTTTCATGTCACAGGCCTGTTTACTGAGAAATACTGAACCAACAACACTATTGTCCAAATATACATTTATTTAAAAGCAGCTTTTTGGTATCACAAAATATCCCTTTCCTGGTCTGAAAAATAGAAATAAAAAGTGAAGTGGTCTAATGAATGGAAAAATTTTTCAATTTGTATTATTTTGTTGTCTTCTGTTTACCTCCAATGGGAATAAGCACACCAAAGTTTGCAGAGCCACAACTCCCCCTGAATGGGCAATCAGACTGATCTATCCCTAACTTAAAAAAGTTGCAGTGCTGATGTTCTCAAGGACTACGACAATGTTGTATCTATCCAAACTCAAGGACGACAGATCCAAATAACCAAGGTATCACTGAGTGGGCTAAGTATCTCAGTCCTTGTTCAAAAGGTAAGGATCATCACACTGTTGAGAGAAGGTCAGATGCTTTACATTTTCCAGTAATTGAGCAATTCTTAACTATATTCTTTGCTTTTAATCTTCACCCTTGCCCTACTTGTCCAAAATACCCCCCTTACATTCATGTTTTTCCTTTGTAGGGTGCTCTCACTGAAACAGATTTAGGCCACTCCTGAAGAATTTAAACTTAGCCAAAACCATAAGCTAAAGTAAAATGCCTCCGAGGCACAAACCACACTGTGGCCCTTGACAAGACTGCTGCCAGAAGAATTTTACTGTTTAAGTATACAGATTCTACATGAGGAAGAAAAAGAGATAATGTGTTATGGGTGTTATAAGGACAAGGAGAGACTCAAAAGCAATAACCAGAATGTGCTCTTCTAGGGGAAGGTCCCTCTTAAATCAAATCTAAGAAGTACCAAATAAAAGTGAATGCACTAATATTAACTGCATAGGCTTTGCACTCACATTATCATTACCTTCAACTGTTTGCTCACTTTGCAAGCAATTGCACCGAGATAAGCACCCGGAATTCGAAAGGGTTGATTCATGACCAGCCCACAAAGAAGAAAGCCAGGAGAGCTGAAATGGTGTCAAAGGCTTCCCAATTTTCTGAGCAGAAACACAGAATTCCCAGGGGAGATCTACTTACAGTTGCTAAGACAGGTTCTGATCAACTGTTACAGAGACAGAAAGTCCCATTATAACATCAACACAAGAAGACTTCAGCATAGTTTTAGAGTCATAGAATTATAGAATCATTAAGGTTGGAAAAGATCTCCAGGATTATTGAGTCCAACCTTTGACTGAACACCACCTTGTCAACTAAACTATAGCACTAAGTGCCATGGCCAGTCATTTCTTGAACACCTCCATGGATGGTGACTCCACCACCTCCCTGGGTAGCCCATTCTAATGCTTGACCACCCTTACAACGAAGAAATTCTTCCTGATGTCCAAACTGAACTTCCCCAGGCACAGCTTGAGGCCATTTCCTCTTGTCCTGCCTGACAAGTACTCACACATTTTAAAATTTTTGTCGATTCAACAGATTCAGTAGAATTCTGATGAAGCACTCCCTTAAGCATGACCTAGAAGAGCCCAAACACAACCCTATATTCTTGCTTTATAGGATAGCTAGACTTTGAAATTTGCTTTTGTTTCACAGTTGAATTAAACACTGCATTGCAAAGTTACCCATGAAACAAAAATAAAAAATCATTTCAATCAATTGAATGCTGTTTTGACAAAATAATTTTGTTTTGATTGCTAGTTTCAGGTTTGATTTAAATTTTATATTAGAATATAAAATACATTTTTGAAATAAAAGTTTGAAACAAATGCATTTCTGTTCCACAAATGCCAAAAAGCTTTATCTGGAAATATGAATAATGAAAATAAATAAGAGTCCTGGAAGTATTCTTTTTTTAATGAACCAGTATTTTTTTAGTGCTCCTAGTCCCGACCTTCAGTACACTTTAGTGAGCCTCAGAAGAAGCTTATAATACCTCTGCCATACTATCAATATATCAGTGACAATCTAATTATTATTAATAACCCATGTGTTATGCTGTTCTTGTCCAAAAACTGGTGAAGCTAAGAGGCTTTTTCAGACAGTCAGTTATGTAATGACTAACACACATCTTGTTGGGTCAAGTACCCTTAATTACTACTGCCATTTGGGCAAATATCAAAACCAGTTTTGAGCAGGATAAAGCAGCAGACTGAAACTCCCAGAGAGTCCTGCAGAAGACTCTGGAGTGAGGAGAAGTGAGGGGAATGCTAGTTGTTTCTACTCTGTCCTTTAACCTTAAACTTAACTTATAGAAAAATGTAAGAGCAGTTGTGATTAATAAGATATTTAATATCTAAAATTCCTTTTTCTTTAACCATTTGCTTCCTCTGCTAAGAAGGCTCTTGATCACCATTTCCAAATTACTAAAACGCGAAATACCGTGAAGTCATGTGAAGCTTGACTGAAGCTATGAGACAAATCCTGGCCTAAACAGGGAAGAACTGAGGGATTTCACCTAGCTCAGGTAGCAGCAGGAGTGCCGACATCTGAAACTATTTATTTAGGAAGATCATAAGGAGAGCTGAAGTACAGCTAGTCCTTTAAGCATGACACTCATCATGCCCAGTCATCCTAGGCTGTTTCAGCACTGAGATGCTTATGAGAAGTGGTCGTCTCCCATGTCATTTGGTGAAGGGTCTTTTGTAATGTTGTCAGAATCTCAGTGAGAACCAAAAATTTTTGTTTCTTATACAGCGAATTTCTGAATGCAATGCTTGGAGCAGAAGTCCAAGAATTCAAACAGCTGTACTACTTAGTCCCCCATGAAAGCACATTCTAACTTGAACTGATCTATCAGAACATCAGATGTCACGATTCACAAGGCTGAGATGGGCGAAGTCTTTGGGAAAACTGTTGGGATTATCTCACCTGTTGGATTTTTGAAGCATTAGATGTGGGGAGAGGTATTTGGGAAGAGACAGAGTAGATAAAATAAAAGGAGTTTGGATTGCATATCCTTACCAATAGGTTATTAACATGAGGGAAATACAAAGGTTTGTTCAAAAACCTGAACTACAATTACCTCTAACAGAGCTTTTCCTGCTGCACACCGAGCAGTCTGTTGAATTTGTGTTCTGCATACTGGAGCCATGTGCTGACACTTTGCACAATCTGAAAGGAGTTGAAAACTCTCTCCTTCACCTTGTGTGTGCCTTCATCTAAGGTTGTCTGTAACCCTTTCTAACAGTAAGATTTCACAGCCTAACTGCCTGAGGAAGACTACTGAATCCCTCATGCTTCACAAAATAAAAATACAGATTTAGAGATCAGAGAATACAGAAAATACCCAAATGCATGCCCATGCCTCAGCATTCTCATGACTAGCAGTCAATGGTCCTCAGGCTTAGATCCATATCAGACAAAACGTTTTCCTTTCCTAAACACAGTGCCTCTTCTGAATGGGGTACTTTCAATCCTTCTACCACCAGCTTCCCTCTCCCTTAGCTGGTCTTATTAAAACAAATGAGAAACACCCCCCTCTGCTAAGCATTTGTCCACTCTCCTCTTAATTTTCCTTATGTCTTCCAGGGTCTGGGTTTTTTAAGCCTCTGTACTAATACCTGCTCTCTTTGTTTTTTGTTTGTTGTTTTTTTTTTCCTTGTCTTTTCTTTCTGTTTGCTTAAAGTTCCAGCCTCTAAAAGCAAATTTGGAGAAAACTGGCTTTCTCTAGTTATCCCATTGTTCTTCTCAGGCAAGATCTATTTCAGATGTTTCTATTTCAAATATTTAATGACAGACCTATTCATACAAAGACATGCCAACACCACTCCCCTGTCTCTTTGGCATGATGCAGAGCACAGAAAAAGATTGTCACAAGATACAAGGACTCTGTTAGTCAATAAAATCAAGTTCTAACTCATAAACAGTACACAGCAGATTCCATACATTGACATGCTTCCCAGAAGCAAAAGCCTGAGAAAAAGCAGTTTCAAGGGAGACCCCATGGGACAGGCCCATCCATTTAGCACTACCACAGTGGACCTTGGCTGGCTTCCCTTCCAAGAGGACCTGTAGAGAAGCCAAAGACTGTATTGAGCCTTTTGGGGTCTTGCCTTCATTGCAATGTTGTTTGTAAGTACAATGCTAATGTTGCCCCCAGCATGATTCCCACCCACAACAGAAGCTTCTTGCTCAAACTAAGTGCTATTTTAACTTGACTCTGGCCTAAAAACAGATTAGAAGTGGCAACCCATGTGCTGTAGTTACTAGTGTCAGTAACACAGTGGGAACTCATCAGTTCTCTGGTTATGTTTAAAGTGCTGATCTAAGATCCTGTCTTGTAACTGGGGTCTAGACTAAAAACACACAACCCTTATACCCAGTTATCTACAATAAGCTCAAGTGGGTAGCAGGCGATGGTCTGATGTTAACAATTTGCTTCTCCTCTCAATCTCTACAGTGCATTCCTGACAAATAAATACTCTGAATTTGCAGAAGAAACTGCATGTGCACAAATCAGTTTAGGATAGAGAACCCTTACAAACATCAGCCTGTAACACTGCTGTAACAAACGGATTCAGTGCATGTAAAACAATACTTGTTTTAAGCATTTTTACCCACTACCTCTGCCTACCCAGGCTATCGTTCGGAATAAGGAGGGCTTTTCTCAAGTACCTTGGAGTCACCATCTGTGAAACAGAGCACAGCTGCACCAATAAACAACATGAACACAGATTTTAGCTTTGTGAATTGCAGATCTTATCTGTATAGTCAAAAGAATTTTAAGGCCCATGTGGCCTGTGAGAGCAAGCTAGGGTGTCCATACAGTCAGTCGCTGTGTGGCAAATCCAACCTCTCGCATATTGACTGTTACCTACATAATCCTTCTCTTCACTCTAATAAATTGGCACGAGATGAGCAAATCTGATGACAGGCAACTAATACAAACCACCACAAAAGTGGCCATATTGTCATCTAAACATCTCATGCTCGACTTTATTTACAGTCTCCAGGGTTGTAATCCCAGCTGGTAGTTTTAATTAGTAGTGAATGTACTTTCACAACAAATTGGACCTTCTCCTTTTTGGGCATCAGAGATCCCTTCCACAGATGACTGTGGATTATGAAGAGACAAATTTTGGGGATGTTGGGCAGGCAGCTTTCTCCTATCACACATCTGAAAAACTAGCATCACTCTCTGGCTCACAAGAGGACTTGGCAGGAAGTCAGACTATGACTATCCAGAAGACTCTTCCCTCAGCGTCAGAGTAGTAAGATACATCATGGAAACTTGTAACAAAGCATAAATAATTCTATTTAGAAGTCAATACAAAATTGTGGACTACAAGGCCAGCTGCAGGGGCTGTTTTTTGCTTATGAGTTTAAAGCCAAAACATGGATAACGTGGCAAGTATCATCAGAGAACATAAATATCTACTCCTTTGCTGTTATTGCTAGCTTTGCCCATTCTGTAGCCATTAGTAAATGCCTTACTACAAAACTGCAAGTGCAGCAGCAGGGTTTTAACAGCTTTTTTCCTCTAGCTGCTCTGGGATTTTTCCTTTCTTGGCTGTAACCAGTTGCAACCAGTTGTGAATAAGTCGTTATCCCTCTGTGCAACTCACAGCAACTAAAAGAAACCAGTGTCATTATGCAAGTTTCAAAAAAGAAAAAAAAAAGTTTTGTTTTATGGTTAATTATCCATGGTCTATTTACAAAATAAATCAACCCATTGTGCACCACCAGGATTTGTGGCCTCATTTGAACTTTGCTTTTCATTAATCACTTTAAAAATAAAAGCTAACTAGTTTTTGTTTTTTCTCCTTTTTGGTTTATTACTTGCATCTGGCTATAAATTGTAAAAACGGGGAGAGAACAAAGTATGGATTATTAACCCTCAGTTTCATAACTTACATGATCTCAGTCTTGTCTTTCTCCACGTGCCTAAACAGATGCACAGTCCAAAAATTCCAACATTCTGTAAGAAATGTAATCACAAGAAGATTGAAATATTTTTTAAACTCAAACTTTGAGTTATTAAAAGGCAAAAAGCTTGCCTTAAGAAACAAAAAGGTGGGCAAGCATTTACAAACTTATTTAAGCTACTGAAGAAGGCCAATAAAATTACCCATGTAGATATCTAAGTAATACAAAAATGTTTGTGAGCTCTAAGTGCAAGACTGTTTTGTTTAGAGAAAACCTACTTGCAGGCAGTCTGGAGAAGGAAGAAAATGGATATCTGATTTCTTTAGAGTGCTTACAACTTATACAAGAAACCAGAAATATTTTTTTCTGAAAATGTTTTAATTATATAAGAAGTTTAGATCTTGTCCTTATGTGATGACAGAGAACTACTGAATTTCTGAAAACTAGCCAATGGAGAGGCAGACAAAGGACATTTTTAGCTGCTCTTTTAAAAAACGTTAAGTGTATTAACACTTATTTCACTTTCATAGGGAATAAAATACATATTTGCATAAAACTGAAATTCTCCTCAGCTTCAACTAAGAAAGCTGAACAATTTATTTATGTCCACTATGGACTCTTCAAGTAAAACTATAAAAAGTAAGAAAGGCTGATAAACAAACATGATAAAAGCATATATAATGACAGGATATAAAAATGTCATCCCCCTTTTATTTTTCTTTTTTTTTCATTTACCAGTTACTCTTAAGTGTCCTTTGCCCTTACTATGACAAACAAAGTCACAGCACTCCACTTAATCCTTAATGAAATGCTTTATAAAAAGCTGTGCTGTCTGTAGGTCAAAAAATGTGGCTTTGCTGCACTCAAAACTACAACTTTTTATTTCAAAACTCCTGAGCTGGATGCAAGTATAAGGAGACTGAACATAACCAACAGGTATATTTTAAAAACTGAGATAAAGTGCTGAAGCTAAGAAATTAGATCATTAATACTACATATTATTACTAATAGGAGCTCAGGAAGGTAATTTTTGCTTGCCTGTTGGTGAGAAAAAGAATTGTAGAGATTTGAAAAGTTAAAAAAACCCACTGCCTCCTCCTCCACTTTGCAGATGGCTGAGATGCTTTAACTTTCATTTCCAAAAGTAAATTAGCTCTCACTTAAATGAAAGTAAAAATTAAAAGCTGCCTCCACCTGACTGCAAAGCACAGCAGCCAGGCTGGGAGAGGAAGGGATAGGCCTTCAAAGAAAATAAAAGCCTTTTTAAGCGACTCCTCATATGAACGCCTGCCCTTGCAGCAGCAAGCTGTGGCCCTACAGCCGCTTTCCATTATAAATGCTAAATTGGGAAATGTTTAACATTCTTTGTTTAATCTTTGCAGTATAAAGAAAAAACAGCTGATTCTCAGAAACATGACAGCCCGAGCAACCATTAGTGATCTGCCTCTCCCTTCCTCAAAGCAGAACAGGCCATTTCCAGCCTCAGTGGTGACTGACACTTTATAATCAGAAATGTATATTTAGATGGATCCTAGAAGACGAGATTGAAACTTTGCCATTTTTTTTGTTCCAGTCGTGTAAGGGGCCTAAGGCAACCAGGATATTTAATAAAAACTGTGAGCAGAAAAAGAGTTTAAGAAACATATGCAGTGGAAACTACGAGCAAAGGTGGTTTCAGATTCTTTCTGCATTGTTTTCTGTTAATATCTTTCCACAGTCTTTCCATGAAGAAGAACATTATTATTTATTTTGATTTAAAACATTATCAATTGAGTGTATTTTTCTCTTGTTCACAGCACAGTCCATCTATTCTGCTGCAACCAGTCACATATAAATCAGCACAAATTCGTGAGCGAGCAACCCTCTCTGTTGCTTAGACAAGCAAACTCTCCTTGTATCTTGTCTCTGCAAGAACTTCCCTAAAGGGGTGAGTTTCATCATGCATCCCAAAAGTCAAACTAGTTAGAGGCTTCTTCAGTTGAAATTATGAAATAATACCCCAAATCGAGTCCCCACAGAAACTGAACTAACTGAAATAGTTAGGTTTTTTACAAGATTTTGCCCTGGAGCACACTTTCCGGATCATTAAGTCTAGTTCATTGCTCTCCTCTGCTACAGATATTAAAGGTCACATCCTAAAGAGTTGTTTTTAGGGCTCTGCATCAACAAGGTGAAGAGACCTTATCCATCCTTCCCACCCTGGCCACCAGCATTCAGCAGCGATGAGACCAGACATCCAGGAAACAAACCCACGAGCTAATGAGGATGTACTCCTTCCCCAGAGGGGTTCTGACAGGCGGCATGGTACATCCTCCCATGGGGCTCACGCTGATGAAGGCACTCGGTCCAGAGTCCCCGCTACATTTTGTGACAACAGGAAAACATTAACCACTGTACAGAAGAAAAAGTAAGGAACATTGAGGTGTTGACCCTGCTCTGAGCACTGCACACATCCTGACAACTCCTCTACACCACTGGACTTCAGTGATCCTTCCTTGCAGGTGTTATGGCCCACTTGCACACATCAGGTTTAACAGCAACAGCAAGAATATACAGGTTCTCTGATGAGAGAAATGAACCATCTGCTTTGTTTGCTGTGAACATGGTTGATAACAACTTTGAAAAGGCAGACTGCAGAAACATTCAGTGCAGCTAGGCCTGATACTTTTGTTACAACTATTATAAAAATATTGCTTTTGCGTCATTTCCTAGGGACTTCTGCAAGGCAAAAAGACCAGTGAAACTACTGAAGGCACTAGCAATGAATTACTGATAGTGAAGGACACAAAATTGTCATAAACTTCAACCAAAGTGTGAGAGTTGCAAAAAATGACAGTTCTGAGGGAGGGAGGGAGGGAGGAAACCTTGCAGAATAATTGCCAGATAAAAAGCCTACCGTAGCTAATTCAGCACATTGCTGGATACAGAAAAATCATTTAGCTAGCTATTTTTCAAATATACCCCAAGTGTGTGTCAGGGAAGAAAAATAATGAAATTTTAAAATAAAAATTAATGTAGAGCTCCTTTCATTTTTGTTGTTGTTTTTGAATCTTTAGTGTTCATATTTAACCTTTTCCCTAAAATAACAAACTTGAATTTAAGAAAACTAAGGCACAGATCTTTATAGAGGCAGGACTCAAACAGCTTATGTTTAAAAATAAAATAGCAGTCTTTTTAAGTTGTGAAGACTTATTCATTAAAACTGAATATTAACATCTCATTTCAGAAACTGTTCAAACCAACCCTTTTGCCTATTTTGCCTATGAATTTAGGAAGACAGAAGTTTCACAGGTTGCATGTCTAGCATCTGGTCAAGTCAAATCACCCTCTCCTCCATAAATTAAAATTAGATTTCCATTCTGCAGAAAACACAAAATTCCCTCATTCTGGTTGCTATTCAACTGTGTATATATAACCAGAGCTTGGCAGCAGGCATTTCTAAGGTTTTTTATCTTGTTTAATTAGTAAATACTCAGAAAATAATTAAATGTTTGTTTGACCATTAAGGAAGGCTAGCGCCTTGCTAGTAGTCCACCTAAGCATACAAAGTAAAGCCGGGGACTGAAGACTGGAAGTTAGTAGTAACCTAGTGACATGCAGAGAAATGTCTCAGTAACTGAAAAGCATGCAGATGCCTTTAAGAGGGAAATTTGCTTGTCTACCATTAAAAGTTATCAGGGTTTCGTACACCTATTCCAAATAAGTCTCCCATTGCAATCAGTGCAGATAAAAACTTACAGACTAAGACTGTGAGAAGACAGGCAGAAAATAATTTTCATTCAAAGAGAAATGATCACTCTTTTGATTAAGTTAAACACTGGACTCCTTATTGATCATGTTGTTCTCTGTAAAGTTACACCATCTACATCTTCTGAGCATTTTCTAAGGGGCTGACAGCTATGAGGAGCACTAGTATAAGAGATTTTAAGGAGGTTACTCTCTTCTACTGCCTGCAATTATGTTATAAACTGCTATTGGTATGTTGATTTAGCCCCACTTTACAGTTACATAGATTTTCAGGCCCTATAATTCCTATAGGACAGTCTTCTAGCATTTAGTCCTCTGGCGTCATTTATATGTGATCATCTATATTATATAGGGTTATTAAGACTTATATGTGGTTGGTGCCCAAAGTTTGGTCTTTGTGCAACACCAGCCTGAAGTTTAAATAATTTTTTAACTTCTGCAAATTATTTCAACACCTTCTCCCCATGCCTTTAAGTAGATTTTATAAACATTAATAACATAGCTTGAGAATATTTCTGCAGGGCACAATAAAGCAAGTATCTACGACTATAATCCCTAAGTGATTCTGTACTGAGAAACAAATGGAGGCAGAAGAAGTTTTCATTGCCCAGAGCCAAAGCAAGGGCTAGTTTCAGAATCAGGCAGGGAATCCAGGTGCTCCAATGCACTTTTGAATATATATGTACTCCCCAGCAATTTGGTGAAATATACTTACACAGTTTAAAATATACTTACTGAGCTTAAAATATTCCACTTCCTGTTTTCACAAAATCCTGTTTCATTAAAGTTTGTCTCAGGGACCACTGTTGAAAGTTGTCAGCTTTAAATATTTTTTTCTATTATGCCTGAAGTGGGCATAATTCACATGCAGATTCATTTTATGGCTCTTTTCCAATGCCAGAAAAACACTTTAAAATAACTGAGGATCGAGCCCTATAACTTTATAATTGACCTAATAGACTCCTGACATCATATCAACAGAATTAGCAGCATTACACTAGGGAAGAATCTGTCCAAGAATGTGCACACAGACAAGAACGATTTGTAAAGGGCAAAAGAAAACAAACCCCGACACAATGCTCACAACCACAAACAGGTCAGATCCTCAGAGGATACAACTAGGAATAAATTGCTTGCAATAACTACAGGAATAATTTCTTCCTGTAGGGTAGGAATGAACAGGAAAAAAAGTATGAACTTTTCTTTAGTACTGACCCTTTTGTTCCTTTTTTTGAAGCCCACAAATCCCTCATTTATTTATTTTTTTTTTTAATTATTTTAGCAGGGCTATATGTATTTTTGCTTGCTAAAATATCCCAACCAATCCTAAGCAGAAGAATCTTTGGACCTTTATGGACATCAGTCACTTAAAATAGAAATTAATAAATAAAGTTCAGCACAACCTAAAATTTCACTGTTCTTCTGCACTTGCTGCTGTTACACAGAAACCAAACTGACACTTGCATTAAGGTCAGGAGAGGAAAGGGAAAAAGCTTTCATTGTATACATCCAAAAGCTGGAGGGAGGGGGAGAAGAGAGAGGAGGAGAGAGGCAGAAACACTGTGTAGAAGCCAGGGATGTTCCAGAGCACACTGTGACAAGAAAATACTCAATAAGAATTCCTCCAGCCAAAACCAGATCTTAAATAGATCCATTGTCTTCCAGCCTGAAGCCCTTAAAAAGGCTCAAAATTAAAGTCTGTGCTGTGGGCACCCAGTTGTTCTTTCCTTTCATAAGGATTTGCAGGTTTTAATACAATCTGTCGTCAGGAAAAACAGTAGAGCTGTACAGTCCAGAGAGGTAACAAAAGCGAAAGGCAGGCGAGAGTTACATAACTGGCTTTTTACATAAATATTACATTGAGAGATATTTTGCTTTTCAGAAAGGAAAAAAGATTAAAAAAAAAAAGGCACAAACCACGTCAGAGCATTCAATCCAACCTCGCTTACTCCTCGTCCCTCTTTCACTTTGCAACATGTATTGAACAGTTGAAGTGAGGTGTTTCTTTTTCTTGTTTTCACTAAGACTAAAGAAATAACCAATTCAAACTTAAACACTTCATAATAGATCGTCTTATATTACCTGAAAAGTGCACCACATCATGGAAGCTGGAAAAAAGTCTTATTTTCAAGCACAAGCAAGCCTGCCTTGCTTATCTGCAGCACGGGGCAATTAGAAATGACCATGGATGTTAAATGAACTCGCCTCTGTACAGTCTGAGAAAAGGGAAAAAAAACCTGCAAGTCTCCCCATCTGTTATTTCCCTTTTTTTTTTTTTTTCCTCTTTTGGCTGTAGAAAAGCAAAATTATGCAAGAGCTTTTGAATGTAAAGCCTGTGTGTGCTTTTTCCCTTTTTGTCTCTGTGTACACAGTATGTGATATTGCGTAACTGAGTACAGAGTGGGCGGTTAGCATTTACTATTGATTTACACTACTCCTTATATTGAATTCAGAGCTCTAAGAGGGAGATACACGCAAAGAAATGCAGGCGGGGTGAGATGGATGCAGATTTAAGGTATGTGCCATGGAAAGAGGGAAGCAAAGCATGTAGAAACAGAACTGTGCTTTTCTGAACTAAACTTGCTCCAGCCTTTTCAGTTTTGTGTCCTTTGGTGGAAGAGCGGATGCCTAACAAAACCCATAAACCTCTCCATCCAAAAGTAAGGTTTCCCTCCTACACCCATGCCCAAATCCTATTAGAAACTACAACAATCTACCAATTAATGCTTTTGTGACATTTTGTGCTAGGTATAAAGATGCCTAGCAAGCTCTTATTGATCATGAGGGTCATTAAGGTTACTAAGAGACGTCTTTAGTAATACTATACATGAACTTTTTACTTATCTCTTCAGGACCTACAGGCTTGTAGGTGCACAGAAATCATAGACACTATGCATAGTATGCAATACAAAGCCCTGCATTTATTGAGATGATTGGATGACATGGAAATATGGGAATTAGAGACCAGAAACAAGGAAAGTTTAACCTATTTTGTTCACTCATTAATATATCCATGGTGTTCTCTCTTTTCCACAAGCACACACCCAGAGTCACCAATTTAGACAGACAGGCCTCTAGCTCATTAATGAGAATAATTCTGAGTCAATAAGGAGAAATCCTCTCGTTCCCCTCATGTTGCTGAATCCTTTGCCTCCAAAGTGAGACATGGCTACCC
Organism: Neopelma chrysocephalum; assembly: GCF_003984885.1. NCBI lineage: Eukaryota > Metazoa > Chordata > Aves > Passeriformes > Pipridae > Neopelma > Neopelma chrysocephalum. The sequence continues at coordinate 12,176,970 of NW_020897715.1, forward strand.
AAATTCTTCCTGCTCCCACTTGACACTAGATCCTACAAAGCAAGGAAACACCACTAGGCTGGCACAACACTGGACTTCTGGGCAGCCATTTATTTATTCATATTGGGTTGGGGATTTTTCTGATAATGTCAGTGGGATTCTAAAGTCTGTTAACATGGTTTCTAAAGGATGTTGAAAGACTGAAGACTAAAAGGAAGTTTATTACAAGTCAGAGCAGACACTGAGACTAGTATCAGAAACTAAACTGAGTGTGCTGATTAAAAAAAAAATCAACTATCAATGCTCTTAAAACTTCTTTTGCATTATCTTTACTGGAAGACACACATTCCCCATATTCATTTATTCAAATTGTTTTCAATGGGCAACATGTTTTTTCTTTGCAGATCTGACATCAGGCATTTTTACAGGTGCTAAAATAGCACAGTGTGCAAACAAAAAACTCCATGTTATAAGAAAGGCAAACCCTATTTTAAGGAAATTACACAGATATACAATGTTTCTGACTATTCTATTTATTTTTTTCTTTTTTCCAGATCCCCATCTACTAACATTAACTAGGGTACTACCAGCCAGCACGCAGTCGGGATCTCCGTCACAATGTTAGGAAAAGAAAACATATATTCAGTGTCTTGTACATGCTTATTCATTTTGTTTGCACATAACTAGAATTGCATTGAAATTACCCAGCAAATTTTACACAAAAAGTCATGTACAGCCTAGCTAGTCTGATTTGTCTTAAAATGAAAGTGATCCTTAAAGAAAAAGAGCAAGGCCTTCATTAAGAGGGATCTAGGAATGCAACTCGTATTAGGCACTTACTAATACAGATGGGGCCAACTCAAAATGTGCTCAGGCACCTTTTCTTTGCTCATCGTAGGAGTGGTGGGGGAAAGAAATGAGACACAGAAGACAAACTCTACTTCACTGTCTTGCAGTCACTAGAGATGATCAGACTTTGAGTGATGCTATGGGGAGTGTTTCATGAAGACTGGACCACAGGACCAGTGTATCAAACAATGAAAACTCGCACTGTTCTGAAAAGACTGCACGTGAAGAGGAACATATTTTTCAGCACTTAAAGTTAGTCTGGATTTTTATATATCCTCACCTTATGAGATGCAGCATAAAATCTTAAAATGCTTTAGAATCTTATAGGATGTTATATAAAAGAGATATGGAGAGAAACTAAAGAAATACCAGCTAAGGGAAAGCAAGTTCGGATATTTGTAAGCGTAGCTCTAATGCTGCTATGCTTGCTTTATCATTGTCCAGAGCACACATATTTTTAAGCACTTGTTTGCATGTTAGATTATAAGTAACTATCTGTGGACTGTACATATCAGGTTCAAATAGAGATTTGAATCCCCTAAAAATATGGGGAGACAAATTAGGGAGTCCAGTTCTGATATATTTGTACTTGAGGGCTATCAAGCGAAGCTGACAAAGTTTCCATTATAATCCATCTGCCTTCAATCGCTCAAAAATGTTGGAAACTTCACTATGTAAATTTTCTATTCTTAATGTTTACCTAATCTTAAATTTCATGAAAACTTGAATAAATAAAAGTTCATCTGTTTTACACAAAAGGGAATGGGGAAAAAAAAAAAAAAGAAAAAAAAGAACATCCAGAGATTTAAGAGAAAGGGGGGAAAAAAGAAATTAAACTATAGCAAAAAGCATTAACAACTGAAAATATGAAGGGACTCATAGCCTATAAAGTCAATACTGGCTAGATTCATGTTTCAAGAAAAAGTTTTCTACTGTGATAAATACTGAAGTTTTTAAAAGTCCACACAGCTACAACACCCCACCAAACCTTTTATGAAGTGCATCTTGGATATACATTTAAGTCAGCAAATCCTAAAAAACCCCTCCTATGTATGTGTTCAATAACCTGCTGTATTTGTATCTAATTGTATATTACATTCTTTAATGTATCTCATACATGTTCTCCCTAGAAGAGAACACACCTACAAAGTAACATTATTTTTTGCTACATTAGACAGCTGGTTTGGTTAGGGTTTTTTGGGGTTTTTTTTGATTAGTGAAGCACATTAATATTAAGTGCCATTAGGTGCATGTATCAAGGATTCTATAGCTCTGTATTTGCAGAAAAACTATGTGACTTCTCATTAAAGACTGTATCATAAGGGAGAGACTAAGGTTATAAACAAGTTATTACTCTAGGATTTCATATTTTACGTGTAAGCTTAATGTTTCTCAATATAGGTTCTGTCTTTTTAATGACTGTAGGAGGAGATAAGCACAGTGCTAGGTTGCCATGGGCTTTTAATGGCAAAATGAATAATAAAAAAATATTAAAATGATAGAGACAAAACCTAAATATAAGCATACTAGAGACGCTTGCCAACTGTCCTTGCTAGTTAAAGAATCAATAAACCTTTGCAGACCTTGTGCAACATGACTGTACTTGCAATAAAAGTAATTCACAACAAATATGCTTTTCTTGGCAATTTACCTTTACTTTTCTCCTCCTGACTTCTCTTTCACATGAACCTTTTGGACTCAGCGTTTTGGAATGACCATGACACAGCAGAAGTTGCTAAACTTTCCCCACCCTTCAGCTAACCTATTAAACACGTGTAATGGTGTTATTTCTTAATGGTTCCTACAGACTGACGTATTTCCAAGACGGTTTTAGACAAAATGAATGGCAGTAAAATTGGCAAAGACTCAGAAAGCAAAGTCCAAGGAGACTAGCAAAGAACTCAGTCAGAAAAAATGGTCTCTGGATATTTTTGACATGTCTGCCAGAACCAAAAGAGTAGAGGTTATGTCAGTGTTTCCATAATAAACATCAGTTTTCAGGATTATAACTCAGCTGCAACGATCTGATCCAGAGTCAAATCAACATGTGCATGGTTTTAGATCAAGAGCAATTTTTTTCTTTAAATATATATTTCCCCTACTGCAAAAGCAATCTAATGCTATAATTTAATCTGCTAACAAATTACTAATTCACCAGAATTAGGGAGAGAAAGCAGAAAACAAAATTCAGAATTCAGAAAGTGAATGCTTTCTGGGATTGCATAACTTCCCTTCCAGATATTCCCTATGAGATTTTGAAAAGACCATATTTCTAAAGTAATTGGTGGCTCAGTATAATCCCTGTCCAACAAACCTTAATAGTTGTTTTGGTCCCTAAAAGCAAAACCTTGTTTTGAAGCAAGTGGGACTTTTGTAATGTGCAGTGAACTCAGGAAAAGACTAGGAGGGATTCAGAAGAATTTACTGGATAGGCCAGTTAATTTTTGAAGTACTGTAATGTATCACATTAATTCATCTTATTCCTCTTAATATCACTCTTAAAACACACAGGTTTTCTCCTGAGGAAATCTGAATAACTTGAGGATATTCAGGCAACAGGTAGAAGGCACATCTGAGGCGTCCCTGAAGTGCAGAGGGCAAGGTGCTCCTGTGAGGCGTGAGGGCTGTGCCCAGAGCTGAGAGCAGCCTCCAATCCAGAGGCGAGAGCAGCTGCCGCCACCACAGAGAGCATGAGCAGCAAGCAGCACCTGAATAAAGTCCAGGTCCTGGTTTTATAGAACTTTTTCATTAGCCCACTGACCAGAGGAAGTGCCAACACCTCCTGTATCAGTCAGGGATTTTCCATAGCTTCTTATTCATATACATATGACTTCAAACTCCTCCTTGTGTTTAATTCAAGTATCTCAAGAGATATAGTAAAAACAAGCACCTTCACAGGATACTTCACGTGACTCAAAGACCAAATTTTCAGGAAGCACCTAGGTGATAGGAAACTGGAGTGTAAACCGAACAGTAAGTTAAAATATGCCTGGAAGCGCTTATTTTCAGGTAGCAAAATAAGACAACTGAGTAAAAAATGGCTTGTGCCAAACCCAGTAACAAGTTCAAGAGCAAACCCCAGATATTCTGGGCTGCCTTTTCCCTTTTAATCTGCAGAGGAAAATTATTTTAGACTAGATTCTTTAAGAAAACCTGCATTATATGGGCTAAATACCACAGCAAGCCTTTCACCACTTGACATCCTAATTTTCTGTCTTTGGTTATGTTTTGTCATATTGAGTACTGCTGGTCTGAGCATGAATATATACATGTTTACTTTTCTTCTGCTTTGCTATAAGTTCCTCAGAATACTGAAACTTGACCACATTAATCAGCTGATGGCATATTTTGAATACAAATAAATTAAAAACAAGTGAATTGTTTGTAACACAACACAAAGCATCAGCAATAGTATTTTCTACTGTTATCCCTTCATTTTTTCTCAAGACCGTCAGAGCACTTTGTAAAAAGAGATATACTCTTACTGAACACCTTGCTCCTTGAGTAGTTCTGGTGTAATCATGAGACTGATTAAAAAAACAAGGTATTATTCAATTACCCAACTCTTTGACATAATTACCAACAATTCTACTCACAAACAGGAAAATAAATTTTAAATAAATTTTAAATAATTTGTGCAAGATCTCACTCTAGGCAAGTGGTCAAGCTGGAAGTAGAATGCCAAACTCTACTGCTAGCCTCTTGATGTAAACACCTCAATACTACCTGTATTATATTAAAAAGAAAAAAACCAAAACAAACCAAAAAACACAGCATTGATAATTTTCAGGCATTTTCCAACAACCTTGATCTATCTAAACATCCTTATCCAAATGCTACAAAATAGGAAAAAATTGACTTCTCAGGCCCTTCTGAATAGCTGTAAAGTTTTCTTTGTATCTAGTAAGGTTAAGACCTTTTAGACTTTAACTACCTACATTACAGCTATGGATTAACAAAAGCTAAATTGCTATAACAAAGAGAAAGATGAGCGTTAAAACAGGCATCAGAGATTTAAAAACAGAAGGCTAAGACACACATATGTGGACACACACTCACAACATTATTTCTGAAAGCAATTTTGTCATGAAGTTAAATGTTTTCCCCAATACTCTGCCACCCAAGTTCATCTGCAGAGACTGAAGGACCTGAAGCAAAGATCAGTTGTACAGTGGAAGCAGAAAGTTGACAAACAGTGTGTGAGGCTTACTGTAAAATAGAAACTAGATGTTGCGCTTTTTCAGACTGTGAGTCAGGATTTTTATTTTCTTTACTTATTTTAAGGTAAAATTACAAATGTTGTGCTTTGTTCCTATCCACTGACTTCATAAGAAACTACACAATGACTTGTATTAAGCAAATTATTAGAGATAGTAAATATGTCATTTTTGCTGCTCATATTGGAAAGAAGCTTTCTTACCTTTTTACTTCGTTTGCTGAGAGCCAACAATGTCATCCCCTCAGTCATTTCAGTGTCAGAGACTCTTTATTATACAGAACACAAGTAATAGCAAAACTGTGCTGATCTGCTTGCTTTCACTCTATATATTCTCTATATTTATAGGCTTATGCTTCTATCTGAATCTATATTTATCTGGTTTATCTGCCTACAGTGCATCTGTTTCTCGTACACACAGACATATATACATATACACACGTGCACGCACACAAATATACAGACACATATAAACACACATACGGGCATGCCCCAGAATATGTGTACTTACAGTGGGCTTCTGTTCAACAGCAAGATTTGTGTAAATATAAACATATGCAGTATACACAATATAAACGAAGACACATGCACAGAGAAAATCATAAGCTATTGCGTGAATATGCCTTGCTGGCTTTAGGAAGGTTTATTATTCAGCGGGCTGCCTAGTCAAGAGGATTGTATACAATTAGTTTCCTTTACATTACTCTGCTGTTGTAGCTTTGCAAGCAGGAGCAGTTTATGCTGTTATTTTGCTTGGAGTTTTTTCTGTTTAAGCGTACCTGGCACAGTTGTGAAATCACTGCCATCCTGTCAGTAAATGGATTCCCTGTTGGTACCACTAACAGTTTACCTCAGGCTAGTCATAAAAAGGCAAGAGTTAGGCCACCCTGTGCCAGTTCAGGAGACCACCCCTAGAGGAAAGGAAGAAGGTATGACCCCAGATCCAGGTCAATCTGGCAATTTTAAGACCAAACATTCCCTAGGCCTTAAAAATAAACATTTTCCCAAATTACCAGAGCATAAATGGGGATATTCACCTTCACATGAGGAGAAACCAGCATGCCACACTTCCTTCCCTGTGTCACCAGAGAGAAGTGCAGGTATTCTACCCCATTGCTTAGACTGGAGTTAGGTCTTGCTCAACCTTTCTTCTTGCTGGCTAGGCTTCTGAAGTCTATCAGAACTGCCAAAGGAGGTGATGGAAGTGAAGTATGTGACACTAACGGTCTCTTTGATGCCATAATGTGATAAAGCCTCCCTCAGGCCAATTTAAACAGATTATAGCATGCCTCTGCTGGACAATCATAGTTCAGTACTTCACTTGTTCACATCCTACTATCTCAAAGGGGTGTTGGAGGAGGAGTTTACACAAAGTAAGAGCAAAGCCAGGCAACAAAGTCACTAGGGAATTCTTTCTATCCCCCTCATAGCAGAAGTTATATTTTGGCTTCCCAGTTGTTCATAAGGCAGTGAAAATAACTGCTGATTTCATGCATGACCTCTGGATTCTTCTGAAAAGAGCAGGAATCCCTAAGCCAAAAACTACTGGGTATATAGGCTAAAGAAATAAAATACAAAGAACCTACTGGGTATCAAGGGCAGCTAAGAAGGCCTTACCCATAATATTTCTGAAATCCTACAAAGGTGCAAATAGGGCCAAACAACACATCTTGGCATTTTACAGGAGTAAAAAAACTATACTCAAGTATAAAAAAAAGAGTCTCTTCTGAAATCAGGTAATAAGTATATTAACTAGGAACACTTAATGGATAAACAAATTATTAGGATGTATTAAAAAACCCCAAAGAAGTTCTATAACTCAAAACTAGGTAAAAAAAAAAACAAACAAGAAAAAACACCTTAAGAAGACTTTTTATGTCAAGATCATGTTGGATAACTAAATCAGAAATACTGCTTCCTAAATCAAAGACTTCTGGATAATTCTTTCATTCTCTTGATCATACTGAAGACCTGCTCCTGTAGTAATTTTATGCTTATTTGATATTAGATGGTCCATTTGAAAGCATTTTCAGAAAATCTACAAACAAGATGGTATTTAAATATAATATATACTTTTCAAATAGACAGATTTTCTACACATCTTCATTTAATTTCTTTTTGGTCTTAATATTCTGATTTCTCAATCATTATACTGAACTGCAGCTACTGAACAAAACTCCTTTCATGGTTTCCTCACTGGTAAAGTTATCCCTTACCCCTGATGGCTGACACAACTCTTTTAAAACTTTTAAAAATATAATTCCATCCTCTTAACATACTGTTTTTTAACTGCTCAGATCAACTTACATAGGGGATGCACTCTACTTGAAAAGTTTTGCCATCTACAAATAAAATATGAATTTGAAAGAGGAAAGAGAAAGGATCTTTGGTTAACTTTTGCATTATCTGAGCACCATCAATCTAGTATGATCTATTATGAAAATAGTGCTAAAAATGACAGTTTGTGATTACTGTAATGATTCTACATTTATTTTATCTTTAGCAGTGACCATTTAGCAACAAGTCCATTAATTTTTTTCTCAGCAGGGTATTTTATAGTTTTAGTGTATTTAAGAGCATTTCTAAATTGAAAAACATTATTTAATTATTCAGGTGGCAGCAGACTGATTACAGAATATAGTTTCTCTTTGAGGGTGCCCTACAATGTACCTTTATACATATAAGAAACTATTCAAGCATTTCTTTGATGCACAAATGTACAAACTCCTACCTCATTTGTTCAGCATTCTTTGAAATTTTGTAGGTAGAACATAAAAGGAATCTGTTTAATGCAAACTCTCTCCTTTCTTATGACAAAGACAGTGAATATTATTGGAGTTCAAGAAACGTACCCTTCTCTCTGTACACATTGCACTGAAAAAATATAGGCTAGGACAAACACCTGATACATCTTGCATTGCTTGAAGAATCTTAACATCTGACATATATCTATCCCTCCTAAAGAATCTTTTTATTGGATTTGCTAACTGATATCTAGGATCTTAAACATACTATCTTATTACTTGGAGCAGATTTAATGGTATGTTAAAATTGAAATTAGTTAAAGTAACTCTTTACTTCCAAATAAATTAAAATATAAAAATTTAAGCCCTATCCTTCCCTCAAAAAAACCCCAAGACTCATGTAATTTTATGCTGATGTAACTGTATGGGTTTATAATGCAATCTTACATTAGTATAACTATATCTATGCATGAAGTTGATCTAGTATAATTACTTAAGTAAAAACATCAATCCTTTCAAATAGAGCAATTATATTAGTCTAAAATCTATGCACATACTAGACCTTAGTAGATGTCTGAGACTTTCTAAGACAAAATGCTCAGGACCACCTGTCTATTCCAATGGTCACAATTCCTGATTAATCTCAACAAAGCTGAAACTGCCCCAAATGTATGAGACTTAAAAGCAAATAAACTATGTGGGTCACACACTAATGTAGAGAATCAGAATTTCAGAGACCAACAATAAGAATTTAAATATTAAATGAAAATATTTGTCCAATTTATCATCAGACAGACAGTAATGAGAAATTATTAAAGAGAATTCTTTTGCTGGAGTTCAGTTGGACAAATTCAAAGAATTATATGGACACTGTAAACCAACCAAGTCTGTTTAGCAGCTCTGCATAGAACAGGCTGAAATCTCATCAGCAACTGATCAGTACTGCTTCCTAACAAAGTCTTAAGCCACAGATATACAAGTACAACTTGGCACCATCGTCACCTCTTTATGAAGATTTCATGTGGTCAACAACACTTAAAATTTGGAAGGAGGGTAGGCAATGAGCTTTCTGAAACACACCATTCCACCACTATCTCAACTATTTTACCCATAACTGTAACAAAAGACTAGAAGTGCGACTTAGAAAAGTCACTTACAGAAACAATAGAGCTGTAATAAAATTTGAATGCTGCAGGAATGCCTAGCTTAGCACAACACAGTTTTTCTTTTTTTCTTCTTTTTTAAAGCACCTCCGAGTATACAGATGACTTAAGAAGAAAATACACTCTTGAAACTGCGGTATCAACAGATGAATTTTAAAATATTATAAAGAGACTTCCCAAATGGAAGTGTTCCAGGGCTTTAACACTGAGTTTGATATATCTTTTCAGAAGCTCCTAGCTCTTCATAACCCTTAAATACTTTGTGATTCTCTGAACACAGAAAATAGCCTTATTCCTCCTTAGAACCCAGCAGAAACACATTCTTGAGAATAAAGGGAAAACAAAAAAAAAAAGTTAAGTCTGTAGATCATCTTGAACAAAAGAATGAATTACCTCAACAAATAAAATGCCTGACTATCTTAGTCCTATCACTATTAACTTAAAATAATCATCCCAACTTTCCTGTAGAATTTTTGCAAATAATTTGTCTCCTTACACAATTGAAGAAAAGCATCCTACTCCCTGATGTAAGCACTGAAAAGTTATTGAGTAAGATTTTTGTACATTATTATCTCAGGAAGTTATCTTGAAGGCTCAGGGGGAGCTTCAGCAAATATCTGATGTGGGGGAGTAGAGAAGACCATGTTTTCCCATGGAAGGACAACAGAGAATGGGCACAAATGGAAATATAGGAAATTCCATTTAACTGTGAGAAAAAAACCATGGTGTTGAGGGTACTCAAACACTGGAATTGTTACTCAGAGAGATTCAAACACTGGAATGGTTACTCAGAGAGACTGGAGTCTCCATCCTTGGAGATACTGAAAAACTAACTCAATATAGCACTGAGCAACTTGCTCTAGGTAAAGCTGGCTTGAGCTGGAGGATTAGACTAGACCTTAATGGTTCTGTGAAATCTTTTCAGATACGAATTTAGGAGCTACACCAAAACATATTAAAATATCTTCCTGCGCATGGCTTTATTTGACTTGGTCCTGCTCAGAAATATAAAGCTTGACTCCAGGCTGTATAGGTTAACAGAACAGATGGTAGAAGTATCAGTATGCTTTTATAAGACCTTCAGTAGCAGCAAAAGGCACATCCTGTTCATGTACTTTGTTTATGATAGCTGCTGGAGACTGATAGAGACTCAGGTCACTATAATCTATACACTATCAGATCTCCCTATCTCTGCATGACACCTTGCTTTAGAAATCAAATCTTCATTCTGCATCTCAACAAAGCTTAAAGACTCTTTGATCCATCTGAGGTAAATTTGTCCAAGAAAGAACTAATGATTGCCTGTACACATTCAACCAGATGCTTTTTTCTAGGCTAATAGTTACTTCTGAAAGTCCAAACCATGAATGAACAGATCTGATCCAACTGATTTACATCATTAATACTAATATGCAAGCTCTTAGCTTCCCTAAATTCAGTTTCTAAAAAGTATAATTATTTACAAGGCAACAGGAAACAGTAATATAATTCCTAAAAGTCTTTCCATTATTTCTTTTTATTTTTTACAAATAAGAGCTAGAAAGAGACACAGCAATTGCACCACAGAAAGAGATGAACAGTAATCATTCAATTGAAGTTTCAAAGCCAGAAAACACAGGCAAATACCAACCACCACAACTAAAAAACCTGTATCTGGAGAGCCCCAACTGGATGTATATAGAGCTATCTATAATCTTAAGAATTAAAACCAGTCAAACATGCCAAAGCAATGGACAGAAATTTAGTAAAGGCCAGCTTCCTCTCTTACTCATGATCTCCAGTCCTCTCATCTCCTCTGAAATATGGGGGAAAGCAATAAATGTCAAATATGATAACAGAGTCAGAATCCTTTGGCCATTCTACCAGTCTAAAAGATGTAATTATAAAAGACAGTGTTCTGAGGCATATCAATCTTTGCAAGCTTTTACTAGAGCACAGTGCTACTGAATTTTCAGCTGCTCAGAATTAAAATTAATTTACCTTCTTGTGATTTCTGTTAGTATCTATAAGTGAGATTTTTTTCAGATGTGATTGTTAAAAAAATGTGATAATTCTCTACAACAACCGATTAGAAGAAATGTTTGGGCAGCAGTGTAATATAAAAAGAGGTTTTATCATTGCTGTCCAATTCTATTTTAGGAAGAATTTGAATTTGGACTGTGCATCTTTTACTCTCAATTCAGAACATATAGATTTCTTCAATAGCCAGTAGGCTATACTTTCAAGGAGGCTACTTCTGAGGGTTTAGAAAATGATTAATAAAGGCTTTAAATAAATGCTTATTAACTGTTATAAAGGATTGAGTGGAACAAGCCAATGGATGTTTCTAATAACCTACAGATAGATATGTGATGCACTTACAAAATGTGGAATACTTATTATCCTTCTCAAAAATGTTCTTAGAATGCTGATAAATCATATATAAACTTCTATGAATTGTTTATAAAGTGTGTCATCAATATAAGTGTAGCTGGATAAACAATGCAAGAAAAAACTCGCAAGGAGGCTATTTACAGTAGCTGCAAACACACATAATACTTCATTGTGCAAAGACTTGAGTAATAGTCTTCTGCTTTCACAAGGATTAATCCTTCTCATCCCTCAGCTGGTGATCCAAATCTTATCTCCCTCTCCTGCATAGTACCAGCAGATATCTCAAACATCCAGGAAAATGGAGCAAATTGTACCCATAGAGACATATGGACCATCAAATCCCAGAGCATCAGCAGGGAGATGTGTGGCTACAGATTTTCAGAACTTTGAAGGAAATTCCACCCTAAGGAACACCAGGGATTACATATGTAGAGGGAATATGTGAATGTCCTTAAGGAACTTAATCAGTGAATGAATTACTACTATAAACTCATGCAAGTGTTACCTACGTAACAATTATAATATTGACAGTATTTCTCCCTTTACCCCTGTGTAGTTGTAAATAATGCATTCTGTTGTTAAATCAGTAAAAATCCTTTCATATTAGTCAAATGACCTCACATTTCATTGAAAGCAGAATCTGGTCCTGAATGTCACATCAGTGAGAACATAACAAAACAGAATTCTCTTGTAAGAATGCAGTGCAGAATTTCATGGCAGAATTAATGAATCTTTTCTGATTGTGGTAAAGCTTTCACTTCACTGACACACGCTAAATAGCAGACAACTACCAGTCCTTACTGGTTTTTTTTTTAAAGAAATTTCCTGGTGACAAGAAATGCCCATCCAAGAAGTTACTTACTGTCAGGAAGTCTGCTGAATGGAAATAAACATACTATGTATTACTTATTGAAAAATATAAAAAATGAGGCTAGAATTTTCAACTATGTGATTTTACCCACACTGGCACTAGAGTTTAACTTCAGCAACACCATTCCTCATTCATGTTTCTGCAGAATTCATAGCTCTGCTTTAACAGTAATATCATATATTGACTGTTTTCAGTAGAAAGTATCAAGATTATCATGCTCTAAGAAGTAGTCTATGTTTGTAGTCCTATGAAGAGAACAGGATTGTTTATTACTTATCCCCTAATTCTATTATTTTAGGCAGCCGAGTGAACTACAATGTCTGAAATTCAAACCCAACTTCCTGTCTAACACCACTGACTGAACGAGTATGCTTCCACAGGTTGTCCCAGAAGCACAACTACAAAGGAGTGTGATGGTTATGCTCAAGAAAATAGAGATAACATAATGGTTTGAGAAACACTGCCAGGTGAATACATTGCTCCACATCAGCTCTGACCGTGTCAGAGTAGCACATCAGAAACACATTACAGTTCTGATGGGAGGGTAAGTGAATACAGGAACATATTACACTCAGTACAGGAAAAATCTAAGGGCATCATAGAAAAGCTGGAGAGAGTGATTATATAGGCTCAGGGGGATACCAGCAATTATGAAAAGGACATTGCCAGCCACAACTGAAAAGCAAAGAACAAAGCCAACAATATGGTATTAATCACATGCCCTGTCCACATACAATGCCAAACTATTCAAAGCACAGAATGTTCTTTATTCACCTCAATTTTATATTACTTGAATGAATTTAGCATTTATGAAAATGAGAGATTAAAAACATTGATATCAACCAAGCTTTGGGCCAAATCCTACTTATTGATGCAAGTAGTTCCACTGATTTTAATGGATGTAATTACTATTGCCTTCAACAGAGCTACTCCCAGAGTCAGGAGAGCAGGATGTGGCTCATTGCATAACCAAGCTTCCCTTACCACCATGAATGATGCCAACTCATCCATTCTGATGCAATGTCCCTGCTTTTCTGGTAATGGATCCCTTGAGCAGAAACAACATTACACACCGAATGCTGTGATACTTTTGATGTGAGCACAGCAACAACTTGATTGAAATGACCAATTTTACTTTCACTCCCTTCTTCAAAAGCAACAGACAGGACTCTCTGACACCTAGAACTTCATAGCATGTTTTTACTATTCATTCCTTCAATTTCTTATGAATGAAACATCTGTTTGGGGTTGGAATTACACTTCTGGAAGGACTGCCTATTCTCTGATCGTTACTGTATATTTGAAAAGGATAGTACAAACCAAATTAATTTACAGTCAATCTCTTGGGCACAGGAATAGGTTGTTTCCAGTAGCAGGTTTCTAGCAGTGGATTGCCCTTCTGAAGGAGATCAGACTCATCCCATTCTCCCTACTTTCAGACTTAGATGCAGAGTCTCATTTATGACCATGCCAATTTTCTTCTGCAGTATCCCCTTAGGACCATGGCAGTATGAAGGAGATTTGAGGGACAAAAAGAGAATGCAACAAACAACATGAGTGAGAAAAAAGGGAAGGGAATCGCCTTGGGGTTTGACAGCTTAGGAGTGATGCTAAGATGTCACCTTTTAGGGGCTTAGTCCTTGTTCTTCAGTCATACTGCTTCAATGCCACACAGGTAGGAGCTTTTAAATGTGTAAGATGGCATGGAACACAGAAAGGTTGAAGCCTGGAACTCTTTTTTCAAAGAACTGAAAAGGCAGAAATCCAGTTTTTTATGTCAGTTAAACCCACTGGAATACACAATAAGCCAAGAATTTCTGTCTTCAATCCCAGCTTTCCACAATCCAATTCCTACAGCATATTCTCAATAGCTATTCATGGTAGGCACCAATTCTAATATCTTTTTTATTTCATTATAAAATTTAAGTTATCTCCATCAATCTTAAATTCCTTTGTGGGCAGCTGAGATAAGAACCAGTCTAAAGATGTTCTGCTGCACTAGTTCTTACTCATCTTAGTGAGAGGTTATTCATTGCCCTCTGAAATTCCTCACTGGCTCCTGAATGTAGTTACAGATTCAAAGCTAACACAGATCTATATATTTAAGGACATAGAGTCCAGATACTTCAAGAAAAAAAAGTGATCTTTTCTTGCAGAGCAAATCTTTGCATGTAGGACGTTATGAAATTTTTCCTTTATAGAAATAATACAGATTTTCCAGGCTTAGGTCCTGTTATGTGCACATTTTTGAAACGATTATTATCTCAAGCACACAGAATAATGGTTAATATTTCAGATTTTAAAATACAGCAGAGCCTCAATTATCCAAATTCAGTGAACCCAGACAAGGTTTTGCCCCTTGTCATTTATTAATTAAATGGTAAATTGCTTCTATTACTAATTATTTCCACAGATCCATGGGCATGCAGGGCATTTTGGTTACTGGTAAACGCGATTATCAAGCGCTATTCAGTGTTCTTCTCATGTTCTTCAGATAATTGAGATTCTGTTGTAATCTGGAAACCATTTAAACTATTTTTTACAATGTATTACTGGGAGGGCTTCCAGGTCTTGTAGGTCCTCTGGGGAAGAGGCATCCCCAAGATTGTGGGAGGCAGCACTCCTGACAAGCCAAATGACAGAAAAGTGTGTCAGCCAATACGTAACACAAAAGCAAAACTATTTTGTGAGCTCAATCTGACAAATTTCTAATCCCAGCTGTATATTAGTTTGAATGAGTGACTGTTTGTTTGAATAGGATGCTAGCAAGTCAGATTTTACATTAAAATGTGCTCTTTTTTTGAGGAGGGTCTTTATTTAAGGAAAGAGAAGTTTAGCTAAAGAATCCCTTAGATGTGAGGGATCCTACAAAGGAGAAATGGTTCTAACTAGAGCAAAATGGAGCAGACTTAGAAATACTACCTGAGAGATTTTAAGGGTAGAGTTACAGAACTGTACGCAGGCCAGAATGATGCATCATCTTTGGGTGAAACCATGAGCCTCTGCATCAAAAGAACATTAAGTCAATAACATTCAGATACCAAATACAGCAAAGGACTGCCTCAACAGTCAAAACAAGTCTGTTGTCACTGAGTAGAGTATCCAGACGGCCAGGGCAAACACATAAGCACTTCAAGACAAAACCTAAGGACTAAGAGGAGTGCAACATCTATTAAAAAAAAAAAACACAAAAAAACCCCAAAAAACCCAAACAACTTATATAAGACACAAGTTCAGCAGCTGGAGATGTTGTATGTTGCAATACTGGTGCACTTCCTAATAATCAGCAGAACACACAGATTAGGGATTGTTGCTGTGAATTAAAACATATCTAAATAAAAGGAATAAGTGAAAATTTAAAAGTACCAAAATCATACTATGCACACCATCCTACTAAAGTGCTTATTGTGACTATGAAAAGCAAAGTGGAAGACCTCAGAGGCAAAAAACCTATGAAAGAAGGAACAACTTTCCTTTTTAGTGCTAAACCTACTTTAATGTGTATGTATTAAAGTACCACTTTGTAGTAATGAACATAACGCACACAAATTCAGTTCTCTATAAGACTGAAAAATAACAACATAATCCACTACAGTAGTATATAATTCCAGAAAGAAAATCCTATTTAAAATAAGGAACACAGAAAAAAAGAAATTAAAAAGAAGCAGCTAAGGGTAAAATGTTTTGAGATGCTACTGTTAGAAGATATTATATCAGAGATTCAGGTCTCTTACAAGTAACAGGAAAGCCTTACCTTAGAATAGCTGTAATAATCCTGACCCCCAGTTGTCTGCCTCAATCATTTTGAGAAACATCTCAGCAGTTTGTCAGGCAGACACAGCAGATTACAGCCTGAGGTACTAGGCTGTACTAAACAGGTACTAAACAGTTCTGATTTACCTGAATATGCTAGGTTGTAACCTGTCATAATTTGGTTGCCACTTTAGATGAAAATCCTTTGCAAGAGGGCAAAAATCTCAAGAAGTACATAATATGGTTCCTTTAGATGCAAGAACCTTTAAAGTTGCCCTGCAGTAATTTATTTCTACTCAGAACTCGCAAAACAAATGTATAACCACATGTAAAAAAAGAAAATAACAGGATTTAAAAAGCGACCCAAGTGAAGGGATTTACTAGAAGTAAAAAGACACCATCCAAAATGAGGAATTCATAGCGAAATGCAGAAAGCAGGAAAAAAGTGTATATTTTGTTGATAATTTTTTTAAAGAAAATAAATGTTGAATAAGTCAGGCCCATGAAAATGTTGACTAACAACTTTTTAAAGCCATACATAACCTTGTTAAACCCCTCACATAGAATCTGTTTCTGCCAACAGATGACGTGTAATAGGAGTCTTCAAAGAACAAAAATCCCAAATTAGTTCTTTGTATTTGTGTTCACTATGGAGTAGTTTAAAAAGGTTTGCAAGTGAAATCCCTTCTCTGGAAGGTCAAGTCCGAGAAAATGTATAATGGAAAGACTAAATGGTTCCCATCTAACAGTTATAAAAGAAACTGTTATAAAGAAACTCAGTCATGAAAGACCTTAACTAATAACTCTTGCACAACAAAAGAATGGAAAGTGATTTAATGGCAATAGTAAAAAAAGGGCTTTAGAAAGATCCACATAGATCACTTGGTCTATAGTCTATGCCATAGGAACTGGTAGAAACTACAATAAATAATAATAGACACTTGAGTAGGTAAAAGAGTGAAGATACAACACGAATTTTTGCAGAAGGAAATTTCGATTCATAAATCAACAGAGTTCTCTGAATGAATCAATGGGAACATGTGTGAGAGATTCAAGCAGTACTAGTTGCTAAAAAATAAAAAAAGATTAAAAACCTCACCAAAGTAACTTTCTAAAAGAAAGATATCATGACATAAGAGAAGAGAAACTAAATATTCATGCAACAAAATAGGACTTAATTTAGCTATTACTACACAGGAAAGACAGTGTGGAATCCTTGTGGATATAGCTATGAAAGCACCAGCTCAATACTCAGCATTCATCATAAAGGAGGGAAAAAAACCCTTAAACCCCCCCCCCCCGGGAATTATTTAAGAGACAACTAGACAAGTAAAACTAAAATCATAATGATATCCTTCTAATAAAATCCATAGCAGACTCACATACTGAATACTATATGTATGTTTCAACTCTCAATACAAAAGAGGATGTAAGCAGCCAGAAAGATGCAGAAAAGGGCACAGACATGTTCAAAGCATGGAATAACTTCTGTGCAAGGACAGATTAAAAGGAGTTGAGTTCTTTGCCCTGGAAAATAAATGACTGAGAGAAATATAAAGGACCTTTATAAAATCCTAACAAACATGGACAAGGTGAACTGTTAGTAATTGCTCCCTATTTCTCATTACATATTTCTAGAAAGCATCCAAAGAAGTTATCAAGCACCAGGTTTAAAGCAAACAAAAGGAAGTACGTTTTCACACACTATGTAATTAAATTGTGGAATTCACTGGCACAGGAGGTTTTCAATGCCAAAAGCAAAAATGGTTTCAAATAGCAATTGGACAAAATTAAAAAAATAAAGCTTAGGCTTTAACAGCCCTTTCTATCAGCGCTATTAAACACAATGATGCAAAAGCAGAAAACACTACTCCACATTAAGAATTGGGAAGGTTCATCTGCACATTTCTGAAGAGCAGAATGAACCAATCTGATGTGTATCAGACAGCAGCTAAGCCTCAACATAGCTAACACATAGTCACGGAGATTCTGGCTTTAAAGTGAATTTATGGAGCACATGGATTATGGCTGCAACTGATGATTTACTACTGCACTGTCAACCTACTGGATGTTGACTAATACCCTTCTCCAGGTACAACCATAGTTGAAATGTATGTTAAGGAAAAGGAGTTAAGAATGAAACAGAAATGTTTGGAGGACAAGGTATTCTTTCAGGTGATATACAGGTACAGCATGCTTTCCTAACTGACTAAGATCCCAGTAGGTGATACTCATTCCCGAGATGAAAACTATCAACCTTATGTAGTTACCAGTGAGGATAGCCCCTTTGGTTCTAATTGGTGTTCAACATTCACAATATGGAATGATTTCTGGGGGAGCTGCACTTAGTCTATTGGGCATGTTACACTCACAAATGCCTTTTAAAACTACGTAAAAACATTCAGGTCACAGAGCAGAGCATGCCAAAGTACAAAAACACCAAAATGAAGTCTGTGACAACAGCTGTAGTGTTACAATACAATCTTCCATGTTATGATTGTATATTTTGTGTTCTGTATAATGGATAGCATCCAGGGAATGAGACTAATTCAAATACTCTTTTTTTATCCTCTCTGTTCAGTGTGTGGCCCCAAGCCTTGTTTACTGAGTGGCATCCAAGTCTTGCATGAAATAAGATGGTTTTTGTTTCTAGATTTTCTGTGGTACTCATCAATATAGCATCTGAGTATCTCAACAATCTTGGTGAATTAATCCTCACAATGTACCCTCAGATGGCTGGAATGATTTTAATTCCTCATTGATGAAAATTATGAGAGAAATTATGTGAATTTTTTTGTGGCCACACAGGGAGTCTCTATCAAAGACAGAAAGACA
Source organism: Neopelma chrysocephalum (assembly GCF_003984885.1). NCBI lineage: Eukaryota > Metazoa > Chordata > Aves > Passeriformes > Pipridae > Neopelma > Neopelma chrysocephalum. The sequence continues at coordinate 12,195,753 of NW_020897715.1, forward strand.
ATTTATATCTGTTCATTATAAGGGATGCTGAGCATCTCCTGAACTCATCTTACAGAAGGAGCACTCCAAGAATTTGTGCTCTTCCAGTAGATCTGCAGTTCATCTATACCATAAACCTCTCCAATGGGGGCAGGATACCATGGACAGGGACCTCATTCCTACAACACCATCTGTCTAATCCTGTGAATTGGGAAAAGTGTCTCAAAGGATTCAACACAGCAAGACTGGTAGACCCCTTGGAGATACTCAGATCATCAGCATGATGAACAACAAAATTATGACATTCTGTTGTTACAATCCTATGAAGAAATTTCTCCTTCAGATTTGCATTGTCTAGAATTCTTGTCAACATAAGGTATTTTAAATTATATTTTTCTAGAAAGTCTGAAGCACGGGCACTGGTATGGATGTAAGAAATTAACATCTGACACATGGACTCTTCTGTAATGTTAAAGATGGCAATTTATAGTTGTAGTGTAGTTCGTAACTATGAATTACAATTTTATGAAACACTCTTTATACACGGCACTTGTGATCTAAGTGTATAAAAAACATTAAAAAATAGCCTCATGTACTGCTACCTTAATGGTCTGTCTCATCCAAGAAACTAAGAATAAAGCTCAGTGTCTGTTCTTCTATTGTGCCTATGTATTGCAGCATTTGTGGTCTGTAAGATCACACATTGTAGGAACAACTTTCAGTTCTCTGTGACAATAGGGTGAGCTGAGGACAGACTGGCAATCTTTGGAGATGAATTTCCTGCCCTTTGTGGGTTTCAGTTAGACTTTTAGCATTATTTGAACTTTTGTGGTTTAATTTTCTTGCTGTTTTAATTCTAATGGCAGAAAGCAGGAGACAAAACAACATCCCTCTGGAGGCAGTGAACCTCAGGATCTGAGGAATAAATGGCCACGTTGTCTCCTGCCATTTTAGGGAAAGGACGTAGCAGATCTGTAGAATAGCAAAGAGATGTAGAGCTTATTTTCTGGTAAAGATACCAAAAACCTAAGGATCTGTTGATGTTTTATGGTCTTCTGAACTAATTTCTTCCCATCAGCATACGACCACAACTACAGGCTCAGAAACTGCTCCCTACCACTCTCTTACGAAGACCTGAAAAAGAAGCATGAAGGCTGTCCTGCAGTTGCAATAGTAGTCACACAAAACACATAGAAAGATCCGGTCTCAGGCCCAAATATGTGTTTCATTCAACTATTATGGTTTATAGCTGTGCACATCTTATTCAGAGAACAGGAGGTCCTAATTACTCAGGGAGCAATGGAAGTCCTTAGAAAAGACAGCCAAAAAAGTCCTGTCCCATGTTCCTAATTTCTTGAATTTACAGAAGTACAGTAGACTGCACTTCTTGCTCCCTATTTCTAACATCCGTGGACATAATCCACTACCTTCAAGATGAGAAAGTAATGAAAAAGATGTTTTCTCTGACTACGTGGAAGGCTAGCTGGGCAAGGATATTTTTCCACAATCACTAGTGGCTTTCAAACAGTGACCCTTACAAATAACAGTGAATTTTGGATGCAAAGATGAGATCAAGAACAATACTTAAGTAACTACAGGTAATAAATTGTTAATGGGGGTCAGATCTGTTTGTTATGTTCTCCCCTCACAGACACAAAGAACATTATGAAATATTATTTATTATGTATATGCAGGGATTTTCCCTTTACATGTGTTTGAAAAAGAATCATAAAACAACTCCATTGTAAAACTAAATAAGCTACTAAAACGAATAACAAATGACTTCTCCGAGGGAAAGAAGTGCCAGTTATGGGATAGCAGTCACTAACTACTGCCAGGAGTTTTCTCAAATTCTGGATAACATCAGCATGAGAGAGTTTTATTTAGGTCCATCTTGACTAACACATGTGGAAGGGAACATTTTTGATTCTTCATTCCTTCATTCTCTTGGGTGTCACAGCTTCCTATCCTTTGCTTCTGTTTATAGTCGTCTCTCACCATGTATTTCAGGAAAAGAAAAATCTAAATAAAGATCACAGCCTGTTCCATTATGTGCCCTTCCTCTTCTTTTTCTCCTCCTTTCTTGCATTTGTGCGGTGTTGTGGCACCTATTAACTACCCATGTTTTCAGAATGACATGATACAAGGTGCAGGATGTACCACTGTGCCCTAAAAATATCAACAACTGCATTAGTCTCACAATAATTAATGGCAGGCATTATGCAAATGACAATTTTTTCACTGCAAAATAATGACATTTCTTCATTTTGAGCAGAGTTATGCAAAACAATGAATTGAGGATGATAAATCACACAGGAGAATTAAGAAAGCCATAACGTTCCTGCCCAGGCAGGCAGAAAGACAGACAGACCAACAATTTAGAACACATTGTTTGTTCTCAAACTGCTATTAAGAAATAAATAAAAGCATAGCCAGCCGGTCATTAGAACGTATGTATAATTTAGTTTTCCCCCTTTAGGCAACTGTGCATAAGGGGACGTTAAATTCTAGCAATCGAATTATTACAAGTCACAAGCAAATTTTTTTTATTAACCTTAATAAGTCATTCACTCAGAGACTACAGTCATCAGGCAAATAAAATGTATCACATGTCATTCTCCTACACATTAACTAATTTCTTATGCAAACATCACAATGTATAGCAATTACCACTGCTCAAAAAAAGCCTCAAAGTCAGTTTCAATTTATTTTATTGCTTTTGTGCGTGGCCATTTCCTGTAGAGCTGTATTTTCTATCCCCATGTTTTAGGTGCAAAAGAAAATGAATGCAAGCAACAAGAAGCTACTTCCCTAAAAAGTTGCCACAGCTTTTCCTTATTGTGAATACTGTTAGAAAAAGACATTGGTAAGATCCTCTTGTGAACTTCAAGAAGCTTCTCATAGGTAAAAAGCTAACACTGACCAGCCATAAGCACCCTCCCTTCCCCATCCCTTTCTCCACTACATGCATCCCACCTCTTAAAAGAGCAACCCCTGCCCAGTCCTCCCAGTGCCTCCTGCAGGGAGCCTGGTGCAGGATGGTCTGCGAGCTCCCCAGAGCCACCATTCCCACACTGTTCCCTGAGGAGCAGGCTTCCCAGTGAGAGTGGGACTGGAGGGTAGCTTTTAACTCCCCTACGTACAACACTCCTTCACTGTTCCTTACAGTGTCTCCTGCTGGAACGGAAGTATCTCTAAGCTTTTAATAGACAGCACTCCTGGATCTTTCTATTTAGTGATTCCTGCTGGGAGAGTCTGATGTATCAAAGAGTTACAGCGATTAAAGCTGGAAAGACCTATGGTATTTAATCATTTAGTCCATCCTCCCACCTGAGCTGGGATATTCCTTACACTATTTTTTCTGATGCTCTATTTAGTCTAACTTTAGAGAGTGCCAAATAACTGGGCTCCCTTCCCTGGGGAGGTTATTCCACAGTGGTATGTCATGAGACTGGAAATTTCCCAAGGTATTTGCTGTACTTTTGCTGCTTTATGTTTAGTTTTATTAAGAAGGCATTAGTTTTCAGACTCCCAGTACTGCCATAAGATTTCTGTTAGTAGAGACTGAAACTGCATCAGACTTCCTCGTGTGCATAGCTCAGCATGACATTTAACAACACTGTCCACTGGAAAAAAAATGAAAAAGTTGGATTTGCAGCACCTAAATATTATCCAAAACCTGTTTTTATTCTCCACAGTGACTGCTGACAAGAACTGGTATGGAAAGGGATCCAGTACAGGACCTTTACAGCCAATGCAATATTACCTCCCTTCTAGCCACATCAGCAGCTCCCCTCAGGAAGTGCTGGTGGCAGTTTCAAACACACATAAGGCAGAGCATCAGCAAGGACTACATATTCCCCATGAGGAGGTTAAATTGCATAGCTCCTGTGCAGCATAGTGAGGGGGTCTGGAAAACCCATAATTCATGCATCACAGAGAAGAGCCAATTTCAGCTTTATCTGAAGCAATAGGAAGATCAAATGCCACTTTTTCTTCTCCCCAGATATTAGTACCCTTGCCTCCACCAAAGGCAATTGAGTCATCGACATAGACATACAGAGAGCTTAGGAAAGAGAACAGTTGTGCTGGAAATAACTGGTGTCTTTGAAAGCAAAGTGGTAGCAGTTGACCACCACTTTTAAAATTCAGTGTAATTCGCTCCCCTTGGAACATTGCAAAAAATTCTTCACCTCCAGCCTCTCATCCGGAAGTTAATAACATTTTGCAGCTCTCCTTAAATAAAATCCAGCCCATCCTGGATCAATAAGACTGATGCCTATTTCCCTAATGGCAGCCGATTGCCATTTGCTATTCAAATCAGACTAGATAAATTACAGTACATGCCAAGGAACAGGCCAGTGAATTAAGACAAGCCTCCTGAGGACCAGCGATATTATTAATCTTTTAAGACACTATCATATTTCTTCTTGACAGTGTGCGTAGACTCTCAGACATGCTGCACCCAGATTGAAATATCAGCTGCTGCAAAAAATCAATAGCGTTAGAAACACAATAATTTTCTGTCTGCAGGGCCCCCAATAAGCAACACTTGTCTTTCTCCTTCTTTCCACATCTATGTTCCAAATGAATTTGTTTTAAAATCCAGGCCTCAATTCTGAATAGTCATTGTGGTGGGTAAAGTTGCTTTTGTTGTCATCCTTTGCCACAGAAGCCACAACTGTTATTCTCGATAAGGTTGTGGTTCTCAGAGACAGCGTAAGATATTCAAGGGTCAGATACTCACCTAGTATATTCTACCCTTCTCCCTACACCCTCTGCTGCTCAGCCTCTTGCTTTCTCACTGAAGGCTTTATAAAGACAGATATTGTTAGAGCTCACGCTATCCCTAAGAAAAATGAAAATGGGGACCTTGGACTGAACTGACAAAGGGAGACTGTACATGACAAGAAAGCAAAAAGCTTAAGGGATTTCTCTTCAGATTGGCAAGAGAAGGGGTCAGTTCAAACAATTTTGATCTCTTTAGACCTGTGGATGAATTCAATAAAGGCTCTGACAGTCAAGTAAGCTGCCCTCTGGTTTCTTAACTACTCCTTGTGCTGAAGGGGAGAGTCTACAACTGATAACTATTCCAAAAAGGGTATTTTATGATTTAGGAGAGCAGCAAGCTTAGGGAAAAATCTGTAGCCTAGGGGTTTGGCAACAAGATGTTAAAATGAGGTTTCTCCTCACTCTTGACATGATATAGTTTAACTGTGTGAAAAAAAGTTATAAAAGACAACAAAATCAGAAGTCTCCACACAGTTCTAAGCATGAGATTATTCTGCATACAACTGGGTAAGAAAAACATCTACAGAAATGGACTAGAGTGGATAAATCAACTCTAGGTTGGCGAAGTTGCTATTCAAGATTGCCAGATTTCTGGCATCCCAGGTCAGCAGTGACCAGAAAGAGTTGATGAATGTCCCAATAGGGTGAGAGGAGTGAAGCGATGAAATCATTCAAGTTACATCACAATTAGCAGTTGCCTTCTGCCCTTAAAACATTGCTAGCAGCATTGGTAGGATTGGAGACTAAAAATATTAACTCTCCTCTGACTCTTGCAGAATCTCAAGAGCTTCAATTCAACCTCCATTTAAAAAGTGGGTAAGCATGGCCACGAGCAACATAAACATAGCTCTGCCTTCCAATGAATGCCAAGGTGACCTGGCTGATGGACACAGCATATCAGCACGGTGTTGTTAGCAAATGGATGAGGAGTCACCCTGTGTGGTTCCAGGGTATGCTCTACTTTTTCTATGTTGAGCAAAAGACTTGGCTCTTCTCCTTCCTCAGGTTTCTCAGCACACCTCCTCTCTCTGGTGCACAAAGTGATGTGCTTAGACAAAGAGAAGAGTGAACTGCCATCAGGCTTGTTCCTAGGGAGTGGGTAATTTTGATTAAGGCTGGCCAGTGGATGAGAACTTTATTTTCTTCATTGGGACAGAAGTAACAGGTCTCAAACATTATAAAAAAATAAGCTGGCCAAATGCCTTCAGACCTAAACCTCTGAAGCTTTCAATCTCTCTGTCACCAGAACTGACCAGAAAGTTCTTTTCATCAAAGTCTTTGCACTAAAGAGAAAAGGGAGTGATATGGTGAAATGACAGCTTGCCATCAGTGTAGCACCACGAGGCAATTTTCCTGGAGCAAAGGAGTCTCAGTGGAGATCTTAACGCTCTCTACAGCTACCTGAAAGGAGGTTTTAGCAAGGCGGGGTCGGCCTCTTCTTCCAGGAAACTAGCAACAGGACAAGAGGAAATGGCCTCAAGCTGCGCCAGGGGAGGTTCAGGTCAGACATCTGGAAGAATTTCTTCACTTAAAGGGTGGTTTAGCAATGGAATGGGCTGCTCAATGAAGTGGTGGAGTCACCATCCCTGGAAATGTTCAAGAAACAACTGGACATGGCACTTAGTGCTATGGTTTAGTTGACATGGTGGTGTTTGGTCAAAGCTTGGACTCGATCTCGGAGGTCTCTTCCAACCTTAATGACTCTATGATTCTATAATTGTCAATTAGAAAATTAGTTACTTCCCAGTAATTTTCACATCTGAGGAGCAGAGTTGAGATTTAGCTCTTGCTCCTGATTCTCCATGAGTTAGACTTGATTCACGCATCTGAATGAACTGCTCCCAGTATATACAAGTCTCATTCTACTTCCAAAAGATTTTGCTTATGCCACGTGGGACCTCGGAATACACTGATAACACTTCATACTACTTGTAAAAATGTCATGGTGAGCCGTGCGCATGTGGAGCTCAGTCTAAACTGTAGAGCTAATATGAGCATTGGCACAAAACTATGAGTGAGCAAGCAGTAGGAGGGCTAAGGAATAAATAAAGGACCAGCACAGAAAGCACAATGGGTGATGAAGGATGGGATTTGGGTCTGCCACTTTTCCTCACTGATTCTCAAACCACTCCACTGCTTACTTCTCCTCTAGTCTCCTCCTATCTGTGGATCTCCTACTGGATCATTTCTACTTTTATTTAACACAGCAAAAATCATTAATTCACACAGTACTAGGGCTAGCGGTAGCATAACTTTTTGGAAGACACCATGGTATCTATTCTAAGACAATGGACCTACAAATATCACTGAGCAATAAAGGGAAGAGAAACTCATTTTGCGAGTGTAGATAAGAGGCTAAAATAATCTATACAGCCATGAACATTTTGAGTTGGGTCTTCCGACAAGTTCCTATGTCAGTCCAAATAACTGGTGGTAGTCTTAAGCTTCCCCAGAACCTGTGCTACATCTATGCAGAAGGCCCCAAAGTTGTAACTGGGCTGCAGTACAGCATTGTGCACACAGAACATCAAAGCATGTGAGAGCCATTACATTAAGAACGCCCCATCCTTACTGTGCCCTTGTAAGCACACCAAACACCTGAGTATGAGCTGAGATCTTCAGAAAGATGGGAACTTCAAGTCACTGAACATTGTAACAAGACTTTTCCACCCTAAACCTGTACTCCACCTGCATGTATCCTTTTCCTGTTATAAGTGAACACAATTTATTCCGAGCAGTACAGACTAATTTCTTCTGTTCTTTTTAGGTGCTTTTACTTGCTACCATATGCCCTCCATTGCCCTTGCATCTGGAAAAGAATAATTTCTGTAGTAACTGGCTCTACCACTATTGCTCAGGTTCCTCTGGTATTTTTGTCCTAGGAGCAAGATCACCAGTGCAGTGGACTGGTCTTAGCAAAGCCATGCAACTAGATGGACTCTTTCATGTTGAAAAATACGCTAGGGATTTAAAAGAAGTTGTGCACATCTTCCTTCTGACATTCCTGTTTCTAAAGGAAAGGATTAGACTGAGGGTAAAAGTACTGTCCAAATAAAGCATTAGGGCCATTGCTGCTGGTCACAGCTGGTTCAGAGGAGATTCTCTAGACAGGCTCTTCCAGATAGATCCTGCTGGAACTGAGTCTGCAGACTGTAATGTTTAAATACCATACAGAAGTTAAAACAGTAGTGACAAACCCGGTTAAGTTTAAAGCCAGATTTCCATTGCAAAACACTCTGCATGCCATCCCTGCTGACAGGCAATGCGAGGCATCGCTGTCAGCTACAGGGTACAAAAGGAAGAGGAAGAAAGTAAATGTATTGCAAGTTTAAGGCACAGACACATACTGCTAACAACTGCTGTCTGATATTCTTCCTCACCCACAGTCTCTGCCCCAAGACATTGCTCTGATTTTGCAGTACAGAGAAGAACTGGTCTGTGCATAGAAGTCTACCCACAGGCTACAGCTCCAGGACACCTAGAGAGCATTCATCTTACCCTGTGCTTGGCCTCTTTAGTCATAGGTGTTGAACAAGCCCATCCTTTGAGGAGAAAGCAGCACAGGGATTATTCTCAAACTTGGTTGTGACTCATGATAGTCTACCAGCTCATTCTATAAAAACAAATGGACAGAGATGGAAATTGCCAAGTACTTCTAGGGGAGAGGAGCTGGGAGAAGAGCGACAGTATAAGACTTCCATGCTAAAAGGGAGGAATAGAGTCAAAACTGCAACTGAGATGGTATGGGTTGACTGACTATATCATGTAAGAAAAAGAAGGAAGATGTGTCTGTAAATGGCCAAAGGACATAAAAGATGTAAAGGGAAATGGAGAGAAAACTGAATGATAAGCAAGTAAGATGAGATAAATAAGGATTTTGAGGTGGCTGGGGGAAGAAAACCCAAGCATTGAAAAGAAGTCAATAAATCCAACCATACTTAACCCAACCACAGATTGGGAGTGCACCCTCTAAATGATGCAGCTAGATAAAAACTGCATTTCTCTTTCTGTTCATTAGCATCTATGTCTGGCAATAACCTGAGAGTATTTTTGAGGGCTTTCTCAGCTACTCTTTTTTCCATACCTCTACCACGACCTCCCCAGCACGGCCTCAAAAATAACCAAACAAAACATGTATTAAAAACTTTGGTTCTTCTCACCTCTTGTTAATGATCCACTTCTGCTGAGGTCAGAGGTGAGAGGAAGTCACTGGTATTCAGTCAGCTCTGTGAAATGAGCCTGGAAAAGGTAATGAACTTCACCAGAATAATACTCTCCATGGTATATTTAAAAGAAATTGCTGCTGATGGTCCCTGGTTGCACCCTTAATAAAGGAGGTTGGGGGGAAGAAGGCCTGACACCAAGAGATCAGGAGCATCCTATAGTTTCCTTTTGCTTTCAGTGGGAGTTGATGCAATGAGCTTGCACACAGCAGCAGGAAGTGAGACATACACCTGTGTAAGAAACATTAAGTAATGTGTTTCAGTAAGCCATAGCCTCTTTCTTTGTCTGAATAAACACTCCCTCCAAACTGTGTCTAATATCTGCTAAGAGGGGTGGGAGGAAACATCTCACCTCAGGCAGCCCTACTGCTTCTCTCACATGATTAGAAATATGATTTCTCACACTCACATGACTCTGTCCCTGCACTGGAACCTCCGGTGGAGACACTCCCAGATCACTTACAGGCTTTAATTATGAAATGGCAGTACCGATAGCTGGCTTTGCTTGAACCGGCATGTATCACTGAAGCCGATGGGAAATATGTAAGAAAGAGACCCAGTTTAATTAGCCTGAATATTTTACATTGATTATTTTCTACAAGAAAACCATTACACATCTTGATTTGTCACCTGTCAGGTTGCTGTTCTTATCCACCATGATCTCTTGTTGCCTCTTTGTGTCATAAAAAAACAATGGTAAAAGTGACAGACAGATGCAAACAAGATTTTGGTAATTACAGCACTGTGGCTGGTGGTTGTTTGAACATCGTCTTATTTCTCCCAATCAAGTCCTTGGACTTCACAGCCCTAGAGCTTCAGACAGGGGTGAAGCTGATTATATTATGACATTACAGTGCAGACTGGTAGATCAGACAAAGTGGATTTCACTCAGTAATTAAACTACAGTATCTTTTGTCTAAAGTCCAGGACAGGATTAACCAAAAGGTAGCTCTTTATCATTGCGATTAGTGCTGGGATTTGAAGAGTGAGTCCACAGATTTCTGATTTGATAGCTCATCCTGGGTACCAGCTTATTGGAGGCTGCACATCTGTCTGACTTGCAAAAATAGCATGAGGTCAATATGTATTTGCCAAGTCGCACCATGTCCTTTATTTTATTTTTAGCTGGAGGAAATTCAGATTCATTTAAATATCACAGTGCCTTTTGGCTTTCTATGGCAGTATGCAGATTTCTATTTAAGACCTGCTAACATAACTCTGCCCCCATCCTAAACTGCATTGTATCTATAGGACAGACTCACAATTTTCTTTGTAGCCTTTACCATTATTCTTCAGGGTCCAAGAAAATACGCCTGATCTTGGGAAACTGAACAATACAAATTTAAAATACAATAGCTTTATAGCTGCTCTAAAGTGGTCTAGCAAATGAAGTTTCAAGCTTTCAATGATCTCCTAAGATTTATTGGATGAAAATAGTCTTAAGATTTTGGGTTTTGTGTCAGCATTGCATAAAATCCCTAACATAAAATGCCAGCTGATGCTTTTTTATTTATTTTTTTTTTAAGTTTCCAAAAAGCTTTTAGTGCTTCTGCTTCTCCTCACAACTTTAATAAACACAGGGCTGGGAAAACTTGCTCAATACAGCGAGACAGTTTCCTTATGCTGGTGGCTGGGGAAGCAGCACTCCTGGCAACTGCCCTGATTTACTCACTAGAGCAGACTTTCTATAAGTGGAAGCAAGGCAGGGAAAAGCAATGGATGTCTCTCTTTATTTTGTTCTTCAAGTAGCCATTACGTCTAAGAAACAGAAAAATCAAGGTAAGAGAAATAAAAACACTACTTCTACCTCCCATCAACAAAACAGAGTTAGGAACTGACTTTGAATTCTGGAGATACTTTCTACCTAAAATCTGTTGAAGGCAATGCTCTTTTAGGAGAGGGCGATATTCTTCCTAGAGTCTAAGAATCCCAACAGCTTCCAAAAGTGTATGGAGAGTGGTTTGGCACTTGCCTTTAGAAAGTCATATACATTTTTAGGTTCCTTTCAACAAGTTTTCAAGCCATGACAGTCCCAAAAAGTGACAACCCACAGGCCACTATTACAAGGTTCCAACTCTTCCCCAACAAAGGCTGACAAAAAAAGAAATGCATTTGTGAAAACATCAATAAAAATTTTATTTGCAGCTGAAAAAGGTTTTTGAAAGGCAAATACTTTTACTGAAGATTGAAAGAATTTTTTGTGGAAAACAGCTGAAAATCCAAAGTATTCTCTCTGGAAGTCAATTTTCAACATAGTTTTAAAAAATTCTTAGCCTTAAAAAAAAAGTCACGTTTATACTGTTTTGTTTCATCCACAGAATAGTCTTGTGTCTACCACATTCTGCACAATTCAGATGTGATTAAGAATTGCTTGGCCCGTCTTTACAATAGGATAATCTCCAAAATGTCCTTTGACATTTTGCCTATAGCAATGTCTCCTCTCATTTGTATGAATCTCTGATGTAGATTATGAACATCTAAAGCAGGGGCAACCTCTTAATTTCTACCCAAAAATTTATTAGAAACAGACCCTAATTCTGTTTGGGGACTGGGTAGTATTACAATCCAAATAACAAACTAAACAATTCCCTAGGCAAACAAACTATTTTATTTGCAGTTTTATTGTTATTGTTATTTTTATAATGAAATTTACAGAGAAAACCCCCAAATTATTCATAACGATTCATTTTAAGTCTTGAAAGCTATTTCACAGCTCTCAGAGCCATGAAAGACCCTCAGTATCATGCAGTTTGATTCCCATACAATAAAGAACTTACAATTCCACCCAGGAATTCCCATAGCAATTCTAATGACAAGTGTCTGAATGGGCACATAACATTTATTAACACTTATGATCTTAATTTAAGGAATTAAACCAAGAGAATATCACAAAATACCTTGGAAATTTGTTTTAGTTATGTACTTTCACTTCCCAAACACAAGTGAGAAGAGGAAATCTAGTCAAGCAAGCAGGCAGGCAGAGGCACAGAAACATCACACAGATGAATGATCAATAGTGCATTTCTTGGTCAACGAATAAAGACATAGATAAGTAATACCAGACAGAACAGTTTCAGTAATCTATGTTTAAATGACTAGCAAAATATGTAATAAAATCTCACTGCTATACTTGTTCTTTGTAGAGCTGTGAAGGTGTGAATTTTATTCCTAGTCCTGCTGCTGATACTGTAGATACAGATTCAACTTGCATAGGGATTTCAAAGGTAGTATTCAGACCATTAAACTTTTCCTCTGACCAAACTGAAAACAAAACGCAAATGAACTACTGCTGATCCTGAGCTCATGCTGTTTCCCCCCTGCCTTTCACAATTCTCCCCATTTTTGCTCTGAAAATTCTGAAGTTTTAAAAATATTATTAACCAATCAAATAAGTACCAGCCTTTACATTTATTTTTTTTCCCTTTCTGGGTCTTTGTATTATGCTTTGATCATAAATTCAGTGTCTTCTCTCCAATCATGAGGACTAGAAACTTATTTTACAAACAAAAACCAAAGAACTTGACATTATCTGTTTACTTCAAGAGTACAATCTTTAAGAAAAACATCAGATATTATGACACTTTCAGTAAAACTGCAACCACTTCCAGCAAAATAAAACATTAATATAGGTGTGCACATCCCTCTGGCTTTCACATCATGTGTAAACACTGAAATTCCACAAAAAGAGCCTTGTAGTTGTGAGTTGCTCTGGAGAAAAGCTGGATAGCATAACATACCCATGATTTCACAAAGTGGTCAAGTGCTTCCCACTAAGCAGGAATGGACTCTTATATGCCAAACCCCGGCTTTGGTAACACAGTGGTAAATTTCATATTAATGTAAACCAGGGCAAGATTTTTCCCAGTATAAATATAACCAGAATTATTGTTATGTTTTACAGAGTTCCTAAACAACTACAAATTTCTTCTACCAAGCACCTGGAAAAGGGGGAAATACATGTCCTGCAGCATGATATTGCTTTTTGAAATAAAATCACAGCTGAAAGTTTGGATAAGTCCAGTTAAGAGAGGAAGAGAAATTCCCAGCCATCAACACCAAAAGTGACTGCATATGTTCCCCAAACTCAGAAGATGCTATCAGCACCCAGTTCCTAGACCACATGTTAGATGAAAGAAATTGACCCATAAACCTAACCAGGAAGTTTTCATTAAGGCTGAAACTATGATGGACTGGTTAAGGATCTGTTTTTCTCAATTAAAGACATAACCATAACTACTTTCAATTGAGTCACTCACACTCAGATGTAATGTACCCATCCTCAAAAGATACTTAACATTGTATATTAAGTATGTCAAGCATTTGTTTCGTCAATAATACTTTGCACTTCCATTTTGCTGGTCTCTGCCAGGAGACCAAAACACTTTGTGATCATAAATTAATCAATGCTATCACCAATGTGCACTGGAAATAGTTGGCTGGCTGGCTGGAGCCCACCCAGTGACCCTGGATGATACCAACTTTTAACCAGAACAGAAGACAAATCAAATAGTAACAATGAGTAACAGTGGCTTCCCCAAGTTCACCAAGTACTGACCACAGTCAAAATAAATCTGCCAGAGTAAGCAGAGATCATAAATTTTGCCTTTATCAAGGTAGAGCATATGAAAAACAGAAATATCAAAAATTAGAAAAAGAAAATGCACAGCTTGCAACTTCCTAAATTAACATCAAGTTGGTCAGGATAACAATATCTTATTCCACCGATTGATCAGTAGGCAGGTTTATATTCTCTATCTCCCTTGCTGTCCTTACAGGGAACAAATGAGATTGCCCATTATGGAAGATTCAAAAATTGGAGAATAAAATAAATTAACTGACCATGCTAATTTCTATTCTCTAAGCTTGGTTCTAGGGGGAAGTTCATGAAACTAAACCTATCAGCGCTGATTGTCAACAAAATATAGGTTTCTGGAAAGGGTTTAAACAGGACTGGCCATATTCAAAAGCTCCTTGGATTTCACCATCAAATAAATCTTTTCTTTCAAGTCCCTCTAAAAAGCATTTATAATCCTCATATACTTCACTAACTTTTGACTTGGTTTCTACTTAGGTAAAACAAATGAAGTCAGTGGGAGCTTTCCTGGAATAAGGTCTGAGAAGAAAGTTTGTAAAAGGCATTATTCTTATTTTCAGGGTAGAAAATAGCTGCAGAGAAACATCTGTGCCTGAAATAAAAGAAAAAGGTTCAAACTTCACAGTGTTGCTTTTAGTAAGGTTTACATCTTCAAAAAAAAGACTCAGTAGACCAGACTAATATTAACTATTAGTTAATATATAACGCTACATTACCAGCTTAGAAGAAATAATGCCCATAGACTAGGACAAGATCAACACATGTTATACACTATCTAGAATTAGAATCCCAATGTTTAAAACATATGGTATACACCTTGAGTAACTTCAGATAATACATGTTTTTCCTTTGTACTTCAGATTTTACCAAACTGCAGATATTTAATACTTCCCTCTCACATCCTGCACAGATTTCAGTAATACAGACATAAATTGTTTTTCACTTTTGTATGATATGTATTGCAATTAATACAGAGGTTAAATAAAACAATTCAATTTCTAGTACATTTTTCTACAATTAACAGGCACAAACTCATGCCAGTCTGGGAACTCAAGTCATATGATTCTATGATTCTATGATATTCACAACACTCAGCAAACGTGCTGAGGAAGCTTTTATACTGTGTCAGGTTTCTTAAGAGTTTAACTGTATGCTAATTTTTCTTAACTGGTCATCACACCCCCAGTACATGGTACAAGTAGAATGAGCATTTATAGGTAAAAATCTTGGCCTATGGGCTCATCTAAATTGCCACAGGATCACTGAGGTAATAAAATCAGCATTAATGAAATCAACTAGTCTAGATCTCGCCTCCCCCTTCTTTGTATTATACACCATTTTAACAGACTCAGAAATTTCCTCTAATAACTGCTATAAAAGTATTTATCCTAAAATACTCTATGGTAGGATTATCATCCATAAATCATATGCTAAATGTGGTTTCAAGTATGTAAAGTTTGGGGTTTAGAGCTCAAGGCATTTGCTTAAACATAGCTTTCAAGTGTCATCAGAAAAGCCTTAGGGCTTAAGCACATCTGGACCTGGGTAGCAGAATACGACTTACCACTTCTGAGATGACTGTCTTTCGGGAAAAGCAGCTGAAGGCCAGGCAGTGTATCCCACAGCATCTCATGTGGTAACAAATACCTGCGTTTGAGCTTCTACTGTACAGACAGTGCACATGTACCTTTCCATCTACTCATTGCTTTCAGACCCTCTCGTCATCAGCAAAAACATAGAAAAGACATATTCCTTCTGTTTCTGGCCAAACACAAGATATCAATGAAAACTCTGCTCACAAAACTTCACTGTATGCTCTCCGTGTCTTGGCTGAGGAAATTTATACACTATCTCTGCAAATTAAACCGGCTGTAACATATGCAAAATTTCCTCTGATCAAGGGAAAATTTGGAATTCTAAGAAAGAACATCACTTTTACGTTTTATAAATACACTGAGCTCAATCCTGACAGGAATTCACAAACAAAGTCCTGACTGGACAAATTGTGTTGGACTGCATTTCCCCTGGCTCTAGAATTTTCCTTTCAAGCTTATGAGATTGAATTTTCCAGACTAGATCCAGAGACTCCACTAGTCTCTTATACCAGCCAACACACTTAACCCACTGATTTCAAATATTTGCCCAGATGCTTCAGGAAGAAAGTATTATTTGCCCTAGTTCTTACCTTCCTTCTTCATGCACTGTGAAAGCTACCAGGAAGACAAGCTGACATGAAGAACCTTCTCTCAAACCCGAGAAATACCTGCCTGTAAAGCTCACACAATGCACTGTCAAATTTGAAAATATGAATTTAAAAACACAGAGACTTATCCATATTTATTCAAGATCTCACAGAGATCGTAAATACGATTAGACAGGGATTTAAAGATAAATAATATCATCTGCTGTCTCATCTTCACTACTCTAAAATAAGAAGGCCAACATCGGTGGAAGCATTCAAACTGCAGCCTGTATTCTGATGATTCTACAGTTCCTTTTTATTTCACCCGTACTTGCTTTTTTCACTGGCAGTGGTCGCACTTTTCGATGGCTGCACTTTACCCAATACAGCCATTAGGAACAAGACTTTTGGTTCAGAGCACTGAAAGACTTGGTAGTGCAATGTGCCCCACAAAGGAGACATGGGTTTGGATTGAAAGCAACCTTGGGGACCTTGGTCAGTGGAGCACAGACATACTACAACCACACATTTATTGAAATGGGAGACTCCTCAAGCAGAGTGCTACTGTTGAATTCTTGAGTGTTTTTCCTTCAGAGGCAGTATACTGACTCTGAATTCAGCAAGAAATCAAATTAGGGCTCCTGGGTTCCATTTCTGGCCTGCCACTTACCTATGATAAGATATTGGGCAAATCATTTAACATAAATAAGCTTCAGTTTACAGAGCTGAAATACTGCACATGGGTGTAGTAAGACTGATGAAAAATACTATAATAGTATTATTAAAGTGCTTTCTCCCAGATTTTTAAAATTCTTTATCAAATGTTGCCTTAACCCTCCTTGCTGAATTTTAAAGCCTACTTGCTTTCTTAAGAATCTCCTTTTCAAAGGAAAAATAATTTCAACTGTCTAAAGATTTCCTTGCAGACATTTGTACAAGATTTTAGAATAAGGCTACATATCGTGCCAGTAGACAAAAACAATTTAAGAAATTATTGCCTTCAAGTCCCAACAGAGAGTAGCATAATATGCTAGGATCTCTTCACACGTTTTTATCTGACTTTAGCTTATAGTTCTGGGTATGTGTGAGAAAGGGCAGCTTTCCATCATCTCAGTTCTGCCCCAGAAGCAATTTCCTTTCACTTGGCTTGGTCTGTACTTGAGCTCTGTCAAGCAACTATTGGTATGTGTAACTTTTTCAAACCAATGAAATTAACTTAAATTCAGTCTTTTAATGCACAAATTAATGTTCATTAAAACCTTGGGGATCAGATGCAGCAGATTAGAAGTACTAGAGGGAGTCAGGCTACATCAATTAATATTTAAGAGAGACCAATAATTTCATATACAGCCAAATTTAGCAATAGTGTAAGGTACCCATGCTGAGACATAACCACTCAGTGCTAATCTATACTCATACTGTATGTGAAACTAAAAAGAGCTCATAAATGTAAATGCAAACCATTTAGGAGCTAATAACTAGTCACATCACCATAATTACATATCAGGTAAGAAAAGTCCATCTTCCCATAACCTGCAAACCTGCACAGCACTCCCAATTTACACACGGAAACAGAAAAGTGAAGACTAACATTTCTAGGGCAACTTCCTAATTTTGGTTATTAAGCTTTCAGCAACATGCATAGAAGAATCTCAGAAAGCTTTTAAACTATTTACAGTCTTCATTCAGACTTCATAATCTATGAACAGAAGTGATCCCTTGTATGAGGGAGTATTTCAGATGCCTTTCTTTGTGATGGGCTGAATCACACCTTTAAGTGCCTAATATTCTCCAACTGACTACAAAGAGAGTCCAAATGAGGATGGAGGTACCTGCACTATGTGCAACTGAATGCCAGTGAGAAGATCCTTGGACCCTGGTTTTCAGAAGCTCTGAGCACTTCTGGAATTTCATGAAATCCACAGAAGCTACAAGTACTAAGCCCTTACTTGAACCAAAGATGCATAAAAAGAAGCTTTCCAGAATTAATGCACAATAATTGGGAAATCATGTTGTGAATTCATCAACAGTTTGTTAATTCAAAACATTAGCATCATAAGCACAGTGTAGGAGCCTTACTGCTCCTGCAGGTTTTTTTTTTTTAAGATGATGTCATCTCCCCAGCTACAAATAATACAATGCTCATACTGGCCATGAGGAAGTCTAATATAGGATATTTCTCTAGGGACACCATCACTTCAACCAGTACCAGGAAAACTTTCTGATTAGCTATTCTGTTGTGATAGCACACACTGTACCTGCTTTAGGGCAAGAGCATTCTTCAGCAAATTTGTCACCAAGGGGTTTCCCACAGCTTTTGTGAAAGTGGTGCAATTGTCTCTCTTTTTCTTCACTAGTATATTTTTTCCTCCTTTTCTCTTCAGGAAAAAAAGATATCTGATCTTCACAGATGGAAAACTAAGTATTGCCAGGATGGTCAATATACCCAACAGCCACTCAAACTGGTCTGATAAATGAAAGCATTTAAATAGCTGCAACCAAAATAAGCGACAGAAGGTGGGAAAAGAAATGCATAATTATGCCAGCTACTAGGGTACTGTTTATGTTTTATCATTTGGAGCATCACAAAGTACAGAACACAAACTACTACTAGCATTTGTGCATACCTTAGTATATGCACACTAAATCACAGGTACATGTGATACACAAAATTTAGAGAGAGCATAAACTAGCTCAGTTTGTCCAATTGAGGTGTCAGTGTTGTCAACTGGTCGTTCAAACCCCACTGCCAGGAAGATTAGTCAGTAATATAAAATGGCCAATCCCAATTATGACACAATACAATTGCTTTAAATCGACTCCATACCTTACATGACGTTTACATGTTTGCAGGCAGTGCATGTCAGAAATACCAGAGATGAGGTAAACAAGATTACACAAATTAACAGACTCATCCTTCTCTTTCACATGGTCACCCTGACCTCCAAGGGCCCAAGCAGCAGAGAAAAGACAAAGTAGTAGTGGAGGGAAGGCCTTCATGGCTGTCCTTCCTTTCCCCTTCACTAAGTAACTTTTCAGGGACTTTCCTGCATGTTAAGCATGTTTTTTGCATTGCTTAATATTGTTATTAATAATTCATATTTTTGTCTTTCTCCTCTCACTCTGACAACTTTTATTTTTAATCAATGGGCATGTGTCAAATTGCTTTGTTATTTATTTATAATGTAAGCTGACAAAAGAATGGGATATGTGGTATAAAGATGAGACAGTGTTTCTTTCCTACAGTTGATATCCTCAGTAATAACTATGTGTCTTGTTCTAATCGGTAAGGTCCAAAAAACTGATTTTGCCACAAATAATTGAGGACGTATTTAGATTTGTACAACTGGATGTCTGTCCTCTTTCCCCATAACATACACTGAAATAAAAGTTGAAATGTAGGTTTATTTGTGTGCACGGACATCATCTTTGAGAAAAAAAAGAGTGCACAAAGGTGTTAATAACGATGTGCCAAATACTGATGGCACTTATTCAGACAAATGTATTACTACGATCAACGTGCTTTGTCCCTCAATATATCAACAATTCTCTCAAATTGTTTACGGCAGAAACCTTACCACTCTTTTCTGCTCACAAAACATAAACAGAATCACCAACTCGCCCAAGATTAAAGAGGAATTCAGTAGCACAATGCCTGGTTCAACCGGCAGCCCCCCTTTGCCACAAAACACATGAGAAACCCCTTGCAACATAACGCATGGGAAAAATGCATTACCAGGCACCTTGCCTCGTAAAGCTGGGAAAACAATTAAACACTTCTTCATTGAACACGTGAAAAGTAAGCT
Organism: Neopelma chrysocephalum; assembly: GCF_003984885.1. NCBI lineage: Eukaryota > Metazoa > Chordata > Aves > Passeriformes > Pipridae > Neopelma > Neopelma chrysocephalum. The sequence goes on from NW_020897715.1 coordinate 12,215,328, forward strand.
GTTTGTTACAACTGGCTTCCACATTACCTACTTAGGATTTGACTTTTACACTCCCCTTTCACATACACATATTTTACCTTGACTGTTACTTGAGAAGTCATTTAGTTACTCTCTGGATTTATTTTTGTCAAATAGGAAAAGCATCTCATAGTTCCAGTTGAATGAAATTCACTGTTGTGACCATCCTGGTGTGTCCTGATGCAGGAGCCAGCCCCATGTGAACTGTGTGAATGGTTCGGTGGAGGTTAGGATTGTATTCCACAGCAATATTTGCCTGCTGGACAGGATATTTCCATACAGGGTATAATTACTGTAAAATAAAATTAAGCACAAAGGCATAGGAAAAAAGACACTTTCTTTCTTTTTTTTAATAAAAAAGATACTGTGCCATGCAGCTTTTAATTCAAAGGAGGGCACAGACTGAGGTTGTCTACTTAAACCCTTTCGTCCTCAAAAGCTCCTACTTCCCATTTTCCTATAGTCACCACCACATGTTAGGTGCTCAGAGGGGAAGTGTTTTATTTCTAAGCCTACTGAGAGGGGTGGTGCAATATAGTGACATCCCTTTACATCCTGTTCCAAGCACAATGTAATATCAGCAGATACTAGGTCTGAGTCACCTGTTGTAGCTCTGAAAGCCAACCAAGCAAATGGACATCAAAGACCTCAAAGCAACCATATAGGCTGGCCAGCGAATTTGAGAACGTCCATCAAAGCAAACAAGGTAGAGAGGATTAGGTTGTTCAAACATTAGGTCATTAGAACTATGGTTTGAGAGAGGGAAGATTTTACTTTGATTTTCAGAATAAACTGCCATAGTTTACGCATGCAGATTTGTTTTTAAGTTTGCTGGTGTTTCATTCTGTTTTAATTAATCCACCATGGAAGAGAGAATAAAAATTAAAGCATTTTCTTTGATGTTATCCTAGCCTTAATGCTTTCTTTCAATGCCTTCTTCACCAAACACATCATGCTGAGAATAAGCATGGCATTCAAAATGAGGATTGTCCCTTCTGATTTACAGCTCAGGGACACAAAGAGCACAAATGTCTATTTGTAATAAGTAAAGACCAGTTGGTAGCCAGATCTCCTCCATCTTAAGTCTGCTTTTGAAACAGTTATTAGAGAATCCAGACTCCAACATGGCCACAATGAAAGCGGTCAGTTCACATATATATCATGAACACCACCAGCAAGTGAATTTCCCCTCATCTACAAACTAAGGGACCATTCAGATTTTGAATGCCAGGGGACACTACAGCCATTTATCACACTCTGAAGAACAGAAATACAGTAAAACCAGGATAACTCTCAGTTATCATAACTAACCCCACTGCATAATCAGGGTTCAGGCACATACAGCATCTAGACAACTTGAGAATTGAAGAGTGCTGCCCTGGAGAACATTGACCTTATCCAGGGAGAGGAACCAGGCAGCCCAAACCTTGTGACACTGATAGGGAATTAGTCTGTGATTTCTGACCTCAAAAGGCTAGTGCTCTACTCATCAACTTTCTTCTCCCAAAAGAACCAAAAAGAATTAGGTTTTATTTCTATTTGTGTTACCAGTTAGAAATGGTATAAGCAAGTAGAAAGAGAAGAGGGTTCTTGTCTAGTATTTTCAACAACTTTGTGGATTTTAAAAGGCCAGAGGAAAATCCTCTGGGTGCACAGATAAGCTGGCTGCAAGACAATTAAAAAACCAAGCAATTTTGAAATAAGGCTAGGGTGATGGAAAGCACCAACTCTCCCTGATTATGAATAATTCCCATTTCTGTTCATTGTCTTCCCTTATCTGATTCAGGAACAAAAAAGCAAATGTGTGTATCGGTTATTCAGTTGTTGCTGGCATTTTCTGTTTGGTTGGGGTTTTTTTTTGTTTGTTTTTTTTTTTTTTTTTTGTTTTTTTTTTTTTCAAATGAGCCTGGCTTTATTTAGGGGTGAGTTTTTTGCAATAGGTAGTATTGGTCTGTTTCACCTAAGTGCATGGTACACTACTCATTGCACATAAATGCACATTACACTATTTCCATGCACATAAAGTAATGGCTGACTTTTGAGAAGTTTATCCTAAAAAAAAGGCAAACCCCCTCAAACAAACAGAAATATAAAATAACCATTTAGCGTTAGTATGTACCTGATGCTTATGGGTGTTCTTTTCTCACAATAAATTTTTTATTTCCCACGAGCTGAAGCTTCTACCTTTTTCTCGATTTATATTACGCTTTACTAACAGATGTAGTTACATACCGAACTGATAAAAAGCTTTACATGTCTAATGGGGAAAAGGGTTTGCCACACATACTACAGTTAACTTTTCAATACATACTGGTACATACATATCCATACCATTATAATCTGTCAATAACACGTAGTGAGTGCAGTTCAAAATGTTGCTCCGTGTGTGTTCAGTCTAAAATCTACTAGGGATTAAAAGAAAAAAAAATGGAGGCTTGTCCTTGAAGAACTGAGACTACCTAGGATTAGTGATTTTATGACTTGGATCTTGGGATGAGAGGGTCAAAACAATTGGATCATCTGAGGTTACACAGAGCCTGAAAGAACAAAAATCAGCTTGAACTGTAAGGACATGTGCGTGCTTCCAAGGACTATAGATTTTCTGATTTAAACAGAGAGGAAAAGGTCAGGGCATCTGTTTTTTTCTTCCTCAATAGCCACTTCATTTGCTGTGTGGCCTGCTACATTTCTGTGTCTCAATTTCCAAATGCTTAAATAGGAAATGTTAATTGTACACAACACCAACACCTCAAGATGATGTAGTGCATTTTGCTCAAGTTTTTTTGCCATTGACAGAAGAGGCTGGTGGTTTTCATGTAAAAAGTAATGGTACTACTGCTGCTGTGAAACCAGAGGAAGTTTATCTTTTCATGTAGTCACTTTTCAAAGTATTTACTTCTACTCTACAAGCCTGCCTTATGCAGTATGTGCATTTTGAAACTAAGTATATTAAGAGGTAAGTCTCCTGACTGTATTTACACCATGAGCCAAATTTAATCCTGCCTTATACACTGGGTAGACACTTTGACCTTCAAGAGATGCCAATCAAGACAGAATTTATCTCAGAACCTTTCTCTGCCAAAGTTTTCCACAATCTTGCTCATGTGTTTTACAGTAATACTTTCTTTTTTCCCTGTTCATTAACTATTAAAATAAAATATTCACATGACAGATTTTTGCCTCAGTTTTCCCACAGCAATCATATTTCCTCACCCAAGAGGATATCAGGAAGCTTCATTAATTGTTTCTGAAACATTTACAACTTTTCATGGAAAAGGTAAAGCATCTGTCTCCTAAAGGAGAAAAATCATTTCCAAATGGATGAAGTATCTCAGGTACCCTCTGAAGCACACATGTATTTTAATTCTCCTCTCAGAGATAAAGAATTCAAGACACAGACATTACAATCAGTTTGTGAAGTTCATGCGTATTATCTGAAGACCAGAACTTGTGTCTTTTTCCCTGCAATTCATTTTAATCTCAAAACAATGCTGCTTTGTTGAATTACCTCTGGATATGGTGACAGGTAAGAGGTTATCTGAATCAGGCAAGTCATCCCACAAGTAACAGGAATTTCTGCCTCTGCCTCATTTCTGTTTTTAAAAAACACCTGTAGGAATTGGGTCTCCTTGCAGCCTCCCCACTTCTGCCAAACTTGCTTAAAAGCAGACATTTTTAAGCTAACAAAGGAGGAGGAGGGTGGTCTCCTAGAAATAAGGCATCTTCTCATATCAGTAACTTACCAGTACAAACACCCCTGTCACCTTTACGTGTATTTTTCTGGATTGATGGACTGTTATAAGCAGTTGTTGCAGGAGACGATGGTTAGCATGTGTAAAATACAAAGCCCACTTACAGAACAAAGAAACTACCTGCTGGCAGCAGTTCACTTGAGCTCATCTTATATGAGGGGATTTTAGAATATCTTTCAAAAGCTGAATTAGAGAAATAGAAATTTAAAAAAAAATCCTGTAAGATTTCTAAACAAAAAAAATTTAAGGTAAAAGCATCAGCAGTTGATGCAAATACAGAAACAAGCTAAAGAAATAAAAAGAAAAATAAAAAAAGACCTTGAACTTTAAACATTTCACCAGGGATACATTACCAAAGATGGCCACCACTAATTAAAGACTGTATTGTCCCTTTCAGGGGGAGAATTTACTTTCTTTCTTTCTACATATTAGGACTGAAGCAGTATTTTAACACTGGGTTAAACTATTAATATGAAATGATAAGTTAGGAATGAGCTCCACAGGTATGCACTGAAATAGTTCTCTGCTGCAAAGTGAAAAATGGGGACTGATGCTTGGAAGAGATTAAGGATATCTCAGGATTAGGGGAAAAAAAAACATGTCAGAAAGCTATGTCTTCAGGATAGAAAGCCACTGGGAGTTGGTAGAGGATATTGAACCACTGTTTGCTGAGAACTTGAATTAATGTACTAAGCCTCTGTAATGATCAAGTCCAACGAACATATCCAGTCTGAGATCCACTAAAATAATGATTAACACTGAGTTACAGATCTGAAAGCAAGAAGGCATCATATATATACTATTCCACCTATATGCATAATACAGGTCCTAAAGTCCTGCCTTGCTACATGCAAACCAGATGAGCCCCATGCAAAATAAAGATCTATTGGATTTCACTTATTCAGATTGAATGTCCTCATCCAATTCCAGCTCTGCAGTCACCCATTGCAACACAGCACCACCTGTGCAGGGGAGTGCTTTAGCTTCTCCCTCATCTTGTGGTCCCTTGTGCCGGGCACAGCCTGACAGCTTGTCCTCTGCTGTGCTAACGACACTGCACCCACTGCCCGGGACGGAGGAGGAGCCATGGGCATGTACTGGGGAGCAGCTGTGCTGCCCGAATGCCCCCACACCCCATGTCCTTGCAGAAGTAGCACATGCTGCATGAGCCCAACACTGTGGCTCCTCGGCCACCATGGGGCTGGTCACGTGCGGACGCCTCAGTTAACCTGGCGCACGACCTAAAGAATGTACATTCTCTTAACTCCTCTGCAATGTGACCCTGATGCACAGCTCTCATGTGCTGGGCCTGAAAGCAAACAGTACATTTGGGGAGCCTTGGATTTATTTCAAAATAGATGAAGTCCTTTTCCAAAAGAAACAGGAACATTAAAGCCTTTGTAATGGAAACAGTGAGACATGGGTTTCAGACTGATCAAGCTGAAGCAGTCTTCAAGGCAATCCTTTGTCACAAACAAGCAATATTTTCACTCCCTGCCCTGCAGCAGACCCCTGTGATATATTTTATTTCCTTTGCAACTGGCATCAACTCATTTTCCAAAGTCAAATACATCTACCTTCCTTGCTTCTCCCTTGGGACTCTTTGAAGGAGAAGGAAAACATCAAGACTAGACTGTGTTGTGGGATTAAACATGTCAGGAGAGAAACAACAAGAGAAAACAATTATAGGCATGATACATAATACAAAATAAATTGGGCAAAGTGTGAGAAAAAGAAAAAGCATAGCCAAATCATCTGAGCTATAGCTGCAGAGAGCATAAATCCCCCTATAATTTGCCCAATCACCATCCCTTGGTTTAGGATTCTGCTGTACTTTGATTCACCACTGTCTATCATTTACACACATAAAACCAGTGCTGCTTTGAGCTACTCTGCTTTATCATAAAAAGCCTTCCTACCCCCAGCACCTGTCCTCCTGCCAGCACATAAATCCCAGGTTAATCTGCCACACAGTATCACCTCTTCACAACACTTAGAGCTTCTGTGCCACAGCACTTTTTATCAATCTCACTTCAAACATCATTTTCTGAGGACTGACTCACACCATTACTTCCTTTATTTCTAGGAGGACAGGGTAATCTGCCCTTTGTAGAAACATCCATTTTGTCTGATTTCCACTCCTCTTGGAATTTCATCACGTAACATCAATTCTGTGTCACAGGCGAGTAGGTGAACTAGTGTGAGGGGGAAAATCGTCATGGAAAGAACAAATGTCTTCATAAAAGGACACCATCGCTGCCTTACAACTATTTATATTTCAAATGTCATCACAGTTTTGAATGGCAGCTCTCATTCTGTCTCTGACATCTCCCTGTGTGGAGATGTTTGTGGCATTTCTCTGCTTTTCCTGCATCATTTATACAATATGCTAAGTGCAATTCTAAATGAATCCATTCTTTTGCTCTCTTTCAAAACTCCTGCCCAAGTAGTTCTGAAACCTCCATCACTGACCACCTTTCACATCCCAAGGCTAAAGAAGCTCTCTGGAACTTCAGTTGGCTTGCATTTTCTACAGCTTCACAGTGAAGGGATTGTACAGTAACCTGAGTGATGCCTTAAATATGCAGAAAATAAGTAACACCTTTATAATGAAAAGGTGAACCTTCTAGTGAGAGAGGTCACATCCTAGTAGTGATGCGCAAAGAAATGCTAAAGCCTCATTACTACTCACAGCTATAGGGAGAGCTCCTTCAACTCAGCTGATAATTACGTGTATCCAAAGGACCAGGATATCTAGGGCAATTTGCCTGAAAACAGGAACAGGAGAACAATCTTTCCTCCAACAGTACCACATATTCATAGTTGGCTACAGTATTCTTCCTGCTTAACTCTCCATCAAGATCCTATCTTTTAAACAAAAGCAGAAAAAAATTTCCCCATTACCTTCTTTTCTTCCAAGTTCTCTGAAAGTTTTCCATCCTATTTATCTTTTAATTTTAACTTTTCAAAATGTTTTATAGCCTTATGACTTGTTTTTCCAATTTTTATAAACTTTGCATCAACCTGATGACTAATGGAAAAATGTTTTTACGGAAAAATTGAGATATGATGCACCAGATACTATAACTCCCAGAGAAACTTTTCCATAAGATTATTGATCTATATTACTTTCTTATTCCTGTATTCATTAATTTTAAAATGTGACTGTGGTTACGAATCTGTTTTCTAATATGACTAAACACACCAAAACACTTTCCTTGCAATCTACATTTTGAAGATTTTAATATATAATGCTTGGGCAGTAAGAGCATTAAATCCCCAAGCATTAATTGCTCTTTCCTCATTTTGCACTATTAGCTGCAATTCTGATTAGTTATCCTCTTGCTTTCCTTTACCTTTATTTTGCCCTACTCTTCAATGTTAAAATAGAAGGCTAGAAATTAGTGTCTCTATTTTTTTCTACTTCCAGCAATGCAAAAAATTGATTTTGCTGACTTGTATAAATTACTTGCTTCTGCAAGGACAACTCTTCAGACCGCTAGAGAAAGGTTGCAACACTTCATAGTCTTCTGTTATCCCAAAACTGAATCTGCTTAAGAGCACCTACAACAATGAAGTGCTCGCAGCCCTGACTCAGTAAGCACACACTAGGGTTTTTCAGCTGGACAGCTCAAGCTTAAGATCACAAAATTAGGGCCTAATGATGTTATTAATAATGAAGCATTGATATTCTCCAATCATTTTCATTCTGGATTGGGATTTATGGTAGTGTGAAAAAAAACCAGCATAAATTATATCTGAAGGTATCAACAGCTCACAGAAGTCAAGTCCAATCAAAACATAAAGAACTGAAGAAGTGCAGACATAGCTCCTTAACCACTGGAAGACTGGATAGATACTTTGTCTGCTCCATATTAAATGTGTAAGATAGGACAGATTTGACTAGAAAGATGTAATGTTGATGATATGATTTTTCTTTCTTTGTTAATGACCTACATGTGTTGTTTTGCTTGAGGTATTCAGTAATTTACTCTCTATATTACAGAAACATGCATTGAGTTGCCTCAGTATCTAGCATTTCAACAATAATACACTTTTCTTTCCTTAGTTTTTCCCAAGCGGGATTCACAATGATCTGTAGAAGAAGACATTAGTTATTCCTCTGCTACTGTCTTGCTTTTTTGTAGGAAACAGACATGAAAAGAGTTTTGCAAATCACTCAGCTCATCAATGGCCAAAATGGAATTTAGTGCAAATCTTTACCTTCCAACACTCTGCTTTAGCCATGAAGCTTGCCTTGTTCTTAGCAATGATGTCTACTTCGAGCATAAAAACACTGTCCCTGTATCACCTACCATAAACATGATTAAAAAATATATGTATTCACACTCTTGAAGTCCATCTTTTTACTATTTCTCCTAGTTTTTTCTCATCTTGGAAACAGAATTTCTTTGCATTGCAGAATCTGAAGAGGGAGCTGCACCTGTTAGCTCTGCAATACCTTAGGGCTCTCTAGTCAACCATCTGCTTTTCAAAATCTATTTGTTATCTCTTGAGCAACCAAGAAGGCATAAAGTATGTTTTATCACCTTAATGCTGGAAGTGATCATTTACAGTAGAAAAATATTCCATGCTAGGTAGAATTTTTACTAAGAAAAAGGAAGAAAATTCCTGGTGGAAGGCAGGGAGTGGCAAAAAGAGGAGGCAAAAAGAGGGTGGGGGGGTGAACTGAGAGGAAAGGAATGGGTATAAAACTCACTTGCTTCCAGCAAAAGTCAACTCAGTATGCTCTACTGGGACCCAGGGACTGCGTATTATATATTTCTATAACATGCCTCCATATATCTGCAGAAATAAAAAGATAACATTTGACAATCTAAACTGAAAAATGTTTTTTTTTTCAGACATTTTAACATGACTGCTGGTCTTGAATTAGTGCTTGAAAAACACATCTTTCAAAGGAACGAAGTATCGTAGTACCACCCAAGGAACAGTCCCGGGTTTTGCCTGTTTTTTCCAGTAAGAGTAGACCAATGACTGATTCATACTTCCATTATATCACAATTGTGCTTTTGTTTGGCACCCTCTCATCTCTTGCAAGTCACTTGCAGATGGTCTAGAAGCCACAGAACAAGCTGTACTTCCTTTCTATGTCAGCCATCCCCATCTTATGGAATCCTTCCAGTTTGCTGCACACAAGGTACAAGGATACTCCTCCACAGACATCTCTTTTGACTTCAAAAAAGCCCCCTCTTTCCTTAGGATTCTGTAGCTAGTTTTTCCCACTAACAGAAATAAAGAAATAATTTGCAATGCTTCCATCTCTCAGTGCACAGTAAGTTCACATAACCGAACTCAGGAAAGGAAATGGAGGGATTTGGAGGGGTTGTTCAGTGCCTCACAGTGAACAATGGTGGGGGTCCAAAGGAAATACTTCTGAAACTACTGAAAATAGTTATAAGTAGTTAGGTAAGTTGCTGTTATGCCATCACGTAGATTTTGCAGTCAACACTGATCACCCTGTTTTCAAATAGGATAGAGAAAAAACAAAAAGGGTTCAGAAAGCAAAAAAAAAGACTTGAGCTTTTAATGCAAAAAGTTTAGAAAGCTTCAAACTGGCAGAGAAAATGAAAAAGACTGAACACAGTGGAAGTGATATAAATGTAACTGCATAGAGAAAAAAATAAATCTGACCTCTCAAGAAAAGATGGGACAGTCATTAAAACTAAAAGGCAGGATCCTAAAACCAATAAAAGGATTATTATTTTTCATCCACATACTATATAATAAACGTACAGTACTCTGTACTCAAGACATCAGATGGGCCAAGATTTTATGAGTTTAAAGAGGAATAATTATTGCCATAATAATAACAATAATAAGGCCCTTTATAATAATAAATATAATTACAGAAATAGTTAGCATAATACTGAATAAACAGAATATCCACAATTAGGGTACAATAAACCCTGAGGAGTGAAAGCTACCCATGTTTAAAGACATAAGCCAACTTCAATTTGATACCTATTAATAAGAAACTACCCCCGTGTGAAAAGTTAAACCACCATTACTCTTTACTCATTTTTTTCCTGAAGGATCTGATACTAGGTTCTGTGATGCTTACTGTGTGGCTTTCTAGAGGTGCATCTGCAATGCATATATGCCCATCAATCAGGTGTTCAGCTTGGATACCCCTCCTGAACATAGTCAATACAACCAAAATAAAATCCCCATAAAATCAAAGCAACGTTTGTTATTCAGGAACATGTGCTATGTTTATTTACTTGTGAGACTTGAAATTGTTTTAGTCATTACTTTCAATGCACATGATGAAATGGGGAGAAGAAATGAAGAACAACAGTTTGTAGGTTTGATAAAAAATGGCAATGTTATTGTTTTGTTATATGATGATTAAGATGTGAATAAGAGTTATATTTTAAGATAAAGTATTCGTAACCACCTATACATCTCCATGCCCTAATAGACTTTTTTAGTATTAGAAAATGAAGTTCACATGTAGAATAAACAAAAATAAAATCGTCTGTCAATTTGAGCCTGCTCATGGAGATCCAAATGAGCCTCCTTTCTTATGGTTTCTGTCGGAGTGTGGTGTCTGATGCATAATTTTGAGTACAATTGCAAAGCAGCCTCTCCCACAGCAAGGCCATTAAAAGAGCTTTTCCCCTTTGCTGTCTACTTCCAAAAAAAACGTGGAAGCTCAGATATCTCGGAGACCTTCACCCATCAAACTTGGCTAAAAGTGCTCAGATTTGGGAAGGAAAGGAGTAGGAGACAGGTAGGCAAACTGTATACAGGAGCAAACGGAGAGGTCTCATTTCTCTGGGGAGCCACACGTAGGGAAGCCCTAGGGATGCAGGTAGTCCCTAAGAGTTGCTTAGAAGAAGTTCTTTCCCTGCAGCATCTCACAAGCATTCCTCCAGTGAAATCAGCATAGCAATGCAAGCACATGTTCCTGCCCCACATTAAGCTGATGTGTAGTCTTTTAATTAGAGGCACCTCCATAAAAGCCAGAACCCTTTTAAACTAAATAAAACCGGGCCGTACACTTTCTCGAAGCCCTTGTTTTGTTTTCTTGTACATCGATACATTTGTGCTGACATAAAAGCACACACTGCAGACTGCTTAAAAAACTATCTTCACTTCCCCAACTTTTAGACAAAATTTAGCTATGAAACTAAAACAACAGTACTATCAGAAACAGAAAAAAGCATCAGTCCTGCAAACGATGGACAATCTAAAACTTTAGAAGAAACATATGCAGTAATACACACATTCTTACCTGCACAAGTCTGTACCATCAGCCTTTGAGAGTTTTTTTTACATCTACTCTGTAACGATGCATTTTTTGAAAATGGTTCTACTGCTCAGGAATGCCAAGAATTTAGGAAGAGAGCCACAGCTTAAGAGCGCAATTATTTGCCAGTAAATACTCAATTTGCTTGTCCTGTGATTTTTCTTCTCCTAACTCGCCCTCTCCATAATCCGTCTCTTGCTGCGTCATGAGCACAAGAAGTCTTTTCTTCATAACATAACACTTCAGTTTGCTATTTTGTTAGCATTAATTAAGAATTCCCTCTACTGGTCATTTTCTATACTCTTACAAATAGCACCTTGAGCCCCGGACATTAGAAGGCAGTGAGTCAGTGTGTGGGATTCAGCCACCATTTATAAACACCTTCAACCACATTCACCCAGTTTACAATATTCAGGACATCTCAGCTGAATTACTGCTTTGTGTCCAGTTTGTATTCAGATGGGGGCCATATGTTCCTTCATGTATTAGAGCAGAGCTCATTAGCACTGCTGCAGTCACGCCACAGCAAACATTTTTTTTTCTATCTTGCCTCCATTTTAACCTGATTAAAAACATTTTCTCCAGGGTAGATTTCTGGAAAAGAATTGCTTAAATTCAAAGTACTATTAAAATGGATATGTGTAATTTTAAAATTAGTTTTAAATTAAAATTTGCTGCAAAAGAACTCAGCTGTTACTTAGGATTAAACTAGTTACTAAAGGCACCTCCTAAAAACACGGAAAAGTCTTCACAAAAACTCTTTTGCATTAACCACAAAGGCTAAATATTCAGTGAGCACACAGACCTAGAAAAACTCAGTATACGAGATCTCTTGTAAGGATTTAGGCACACAACCTATTTTTAAAGAGGGTATGTATGCATGCATCTATGCAAGCAGCATCATACAACTAGATTAACACCTTGCAATAATGGAGAGAGAGTGGGTGTAGTTAGAAATCTGGATGTGCAAATTGTATTTCCTAAGAAATTTCGTGTAGGCAAGTCCCATTCTGCTCAATCAACAGTAGGCAGAGAAATACTATATTTGGAAAAAATTCATAAAATACAGAAGGAGTGACTTGAATCACCCACATTAATTGCTAAATGAAAATCTAGGCTCTGAAATACAAAACAGGAACACTATTATTGGGAGCAGAAGGAAAAAAAAAAGACACACCTGGATCCAGAATCCCTTTAAATCCATTTTAGGATAGAAATGCATCATCTGTCAAAATCAATTTGGGTCTGGCTACTTCTTACATGAGTGAAAACAACTTTTGGGCCCCAAATTGAAGAAGAACATCACATCATAGACACTTTACTGCATTTAGAAGGACTGTGTGTATTTCACATGATGCAGTGATACTGTAGAAAACTGTGGAATTCCCACAAATTCAAACCATAGTATGACAAAATGTGATAACAATTCATCACGTACAAATAAGCATTTCAAAATACCACGTTCAGAGCACAAACTGTGTCAGAGGCATCAAACACCCTAATAAAATTCATTTCTGTTACATATATCCTATATATCTGCTGCTAAAAAGCAGACAATTTAGAAATATGCTTAAAGGACTCAGTAATCTTTAGGATTACATATATCCTACAGTGCCATATGTCCAAATTGATTGTGAATTCATGTTAGAAATTATTTAACTTGTCTCTTGGTCAAACAGCAACAGAACAGCAGGATCCATGAATTTTTATAGTGCACTGACCATCTCCTCCACCCAAGACAGCATTCTCCAAAATCAAAATAGGATGGGGAAACAAACAGCATGAGAAAGGTGAAAAACCCACCTTGAGTGCATTGCTCCCTTCTTCCCTAAAGTTGATTTTCCTCTGAAAGCTCTAAAAACAGTGCACAAATACATCTGGTGGCTGATACACAAGTGCCTTCAAAACAGGAGAACTTCCAAGTGTCCAGGTAGAGCCCATCCTGTATGCTTTGAAGCAGCCAACAGAGTTAGCATGTTTCAAGAAGACAGCAGTGGACCTGCTCTTCAATGCTCATTTGTGAGGGAAACACATACTGAACTTTACTTAAACAGAGCTACATACTAATTGTACATAAGATTAACTGTTCTCCCTTAGGCTTTGACTTAAACTGACATAAACAAAGCATTTCAGAATGAAACCTGACTATTGTTGAGTTAATGTTATGTATAATTTAAGAAGAGGGCAGTGAAGAGTAGATCAGTCTTAGGAGGTACTTTCAGGTCAGATTTTCAATATTTAGATGAGAACCTGAAAATGAAACTTTAAATCAACTTTAAACAAAATCATAGTACATTAAAGAAAATGAAAGTGACAAGGATAATTCTGTTTTTAAGGCTTAAAAGTGAAAAACAAAAAATAAGAACAAAAATAAATTTAATTTTTCTAAATAACTGTAAGCAAGCAGAGTTTGTTGCAATATTTTGTAATAAATAATTCTTTCTGAAAAAATGGATATGGGTTTCCCAATTTTTCTTGTCTTAAAATTACGTGCTTTCACATTAATATACTAATTTGCCTTTGCACAGCAGAGCTTTTGAAAGAAGAGCCGACACACTTAATAGGGACAATTGGGTTAAAAGGGAATTTCCTGGATAAAGTCAGAACATAACAAATTCTTACTTATCCAGTGTAGTTAATGTAAAATTATACTCTTCTCAACAGGGACTGCATGGTGAAAGGGATATTTGGTTTGTTTAGGAGGTGCCCCCATTAACTGGATTTTTTTTTTTTTAATAATGCTCTAAGCAGTCAGCTAGTAGAGCCAGACATTGTCCTCAGGTAACCTCACACAGCTGCCTCCAGTGCAAAACGCTGTCACTTCTCAGACTTCATACCCTGTGATCTGCTTCCTTCCTTCACATTCGTCCCCCCAGGGATGACAGCCAAGTGCAGCGGTCCCTCCTCGCTGCGCAGCCCGGGGAGCGAGCATTCACGTGGCACGATGTTTCAGCAGCAGGGCTGAAACACGGCCCGTGTCTTAACATGCATGTTTTGGTAGGAATCCCTTCCAAATCCAACTGACAGGAAAACGGCTACATGGTCACTCTAACGTTTTAACCTCACGTTTGTTTTCTCCCTCGCTTGCAGCACCTACTTGCTTTCACTTCCGAAGGTATTTTTACTACCCGAAGCTGGACAGGCATGCTGCAGTGCTTTTTCTAACAAGAAAAATTCCTCTCAAAACAACTTGGTGCGTGCCACAAAAGCTTCCAGCACTAACATCTCTATCCCATCTCTGTACTGAATTAACCCTCTGCTTTATCTGCATTATGTGTACTACAACTACTGCTGGGCATCTTTAGCTACTTCAAAATGAAGAAAGTATACGTCCAAACAATAAACATACAGAAATCATTAATTTTGAGGAAAAGAGAAAAGCAAATTAAGCCCACATTTATGTATGCTAACCTGGTAATGTAAAGGACTCAACTGGTTCAGAACAGTTAAAATGCAGCTGCTTAATGATACATCTTTTTCTAGGTAAATTCCTACTGAAATCAACAGACAAGCTTCTGGTCAGTAACACTGATACAAACCTGAGCTACTTCTACTAAAATCCCACAGATTATAAAGGTGTGACCGTGCCCCAAACCTGACCTAAGGCAGTGATGCCTTAAGGACAACTGACAAGAAGATTAGTAAGAAACAGCTTGCTATAGAAAGCTTTTCATTGGAAAACTGTCTCCTGGCAGGCACCAAGGTCCACTGCAGCTGAGTGAGGAGAAAAAGGCTATCACTATTTCCCATTAGCAGTGTTAGGAAGCTAAGGAGTTTCGTAGTGACACGTCTTTCAATCCAAGCATATCATGTGAACTTTTTTTTTTATTTTGATCTCTACATTGATATTTTCCCTAAATAAACCTTACCATTTATTTAGTGAAAAAAAATATAATTTCTCATTATAATATAATGAATCCTATAATTAATTTTCTGTACACATTCAACAATAGATTATTCTACAACATGGCAATATGATATAACTTAGGTCAGGCGTGGAGGAGTACTTTGTACAGGCTGTTACTAAGTGACAAAGGAATTTAGGGCATCAGTGAAAAGGTTGCATTTGTTAACTGTTCATTTCCAAACAGTGGTGGCTCCAAGGGAGTTGCATTTGTTTGGTTGTTTTTTTGATAAGATTTCCTGCCTACCTCTGCTGAAAGTTGCTGGAGAAGAGCTGGTCAGGTATTTTGGTGAAAGAATTGTTCAAAAGAGATTTAACAAGCAGTCCAGATGCTAAGCAGACATCACTGATGTACAGTTCCAGCCTCTGCTATTTCTCAACTGTTTTTTTGTTTTATACTTCCCCACTTAGAGTTCATGCAGTGCAGTTATTTCCAGCTCAGATATAAAAACCCACCAGGAAAAAACTGTAATACTTTATCCTATCAGACTAATAACACACAGCTTATGTGCCATTTAAATCAGAATTGCTTTCCCCCAGTGAATGGTGGATAAAATTGTTCTAGACTGCAGCAGATGGAACTAGAAACTTCATCTTCCTGTTTGTATCTGGGGCACATATGATCAGCCTATGTGAACATGGCTTCAGCAAAACATTTAAAAAGAAACGTATCAGGAACACGAACATTTGCAGATTAATAAATCACAGAAGCAGCACTACATTTAGCTGCTCTAAAACAACCACTTTCATCCTGCAAAGGCTATCAAAACCTCCAAATTAATGAGCTAGGCTGGGCAATCTCACTCACTGCATCCTGCAAGGATGAGAGGAGCACACAGAAGTTTCCTCTGTGTCAACAGCCTCATGCAACAGGGAGGTAGATGTGGAGATTTCCCAAAGCAGCTGCTGCCAAAGTCTGCTCAGGAAGGAGCAGAGAAGACTGCTGCGATTGCCTTGAAGCACAGATAATGTTCTGGGGGATCTTCAGGACCATGTGCTGTCAGAAAAAAACACCACCGTGGTGCGGACTGGGAACCTGACCCACATGCACATTTTCCAGTACTCACCATCAGTTACAGAGAGCAGGTTTATCTTTAAAGCACCTCTGCAGCAGGGAAATAGCATCCCCTTCCTTTTACAGCTGGAGAATGTAGGCACAAAGATATTATTGACTTTTCCAAGGTTACTGAGCTAGACAGGAGAAGCCGGATCTTGGTCTGGTCTGCTGATCAGAGCCTTAATAACACAAAGCAATCCTCCCTCCAGCTTCAAGGCCACAACGTCTGCGGTTTAGCATTTTCACAGAGGGCATAATCTGGGCATAAGTGAGGATGTGTAAGACAGAAAAAACCCTCTTGTTTGATCTTCTCAGGTAACCTTAGCCCTGAAGTAACCTTGAGGTAACAAAAATAATGAAAAACATGGTTTTTACTTGGAAGTTTAACACACAAGGTTTGAAGGTCATCAAAGTGCTTTTGTCTCTGAAGTGAGAAATGGTGTTTTTACACTATACTTTCAGCACATGGGTTTTAAGTTATCTCTGCAAAGATGGATACAAGCAGTTTGTTTACCAGGTTAGGAATTAAGGAAAAAAAACCCAAACCCCCAAATCAATGAGACTTAAAACTCTCCTTGGCTTAATTACTCTTAACGTTTTATTCCCTTAATCAAAGGAAAGAAAAAAAAATCAGCTTGACTTTTTTGACAGCAAAATCAAACCAAGTGGAAAATTCACCTCCTACAAGAAATTTTGAAACGGAAAACTCCAGATAGCAACTGGATTCATGTTAGTGAAATGCCTTCTGCTGCAGACAGAACTGTGTTGTAATGAAATATTATATTTTTTTGACCCTCTACATCTCCTTCCCTCTAAAAGACAAGGAAAACTGTTGGATTTGAATTAGTTTTGATCAACTTGTTTCCCATAGGAAGGGCCACTGAATAGGAGATACAGCCATACAAAATCATATGTCTGTGAATTTACTTTGCAGACTACCTGTACGCATAAAAACATGAAAGAAATTCTGATAAGGTTAGAGAGTACAACTATTTCTTAAAAATTATTTTTCCCTTCCTTAATGCATGTTGTTAAGCTACATAAGTAGTCTGAAATTAATTTCAGAAATGGGGATTACTGGAGACCACTAATAGTTTCTAACAAATATACAAGAAGCCAGCAGTAATGCTGGAAATGGACTGGAGCTGCAAGGTCCTCATTCAGCATCTCCCCAGCACTTTTCTTGGGCCCCAGTGATCTGTAACCACTGGGAAACAGTGATTTTTATATTCAGAGATCAAAGGGGCAGAATCTGTTCTCTGAGGACATGAAGTCCTAATAAAAGCTAAAACTCCTAAGTTGTTCACTGTAGGGAACTTGGAAAAGAGACTTTGTTTTGCACCATTTATAGTGCTCTGCAATCAAAAGATTTAAAAAAAGTAGAGAAACTTATACATAAGTTTAGGCTTGAGAGAACCATTCCAGGCCTCATCCTAAAGTGATAATATATAGAAAAAATAATAAAATGGATATAGATGATCTTTCATAACAAGCTTCCAGTTTTTTTATTTGGTTCTATTTAAACAATGTATTTTGCTGTGGCCAACTGCATTCTCTCTAGTCTCTTAGACAGTGGGTTTCATGCATTCTTGCATATATTTGAACTTTTGATCGTTTTCCAAAAATTCACTGCTAGTATCCTAGGCAGCACTCACTGGGCAGTGATATGGGTCATTCTAGTTTAGAATAAAAAGGAGATGAGTGTGACTGATCCTCTTTCTCAAGGCCAAATCTCATAACAAATCATCTGGAGAACTGCCAACAACTTCAATAAGACCAGAAATTGTCCCTACTGTTATCTAAAAAACTTATCTGCCTTATGAGAAAATCAGGGTGCAAATTCTCCAGTTAGACTGGATCCATTCTCCTACAGACTTAGGAAAAGAATAATCAGACAAAGAAGCAAAGGGAGGGACAGCAGTCTTTACTGATGCCTGTATACTATTGCTCATTAAATTCCAAAATAGATGGAGGAAAAGCAGGGAAATGTGAGCAGTACTCCATCAGTTTTTTCTAAGCAAAAGTGGAAATATTACCTTTTTTTAAAGTACAATTTAGAACAGGTTTAGTATCCAAATAGTGTATGTTATATATATAATAATATACAAATATAACACAGAGCTGCTCTTGTCTTAATCCTTTAGACTTTGCTCCTGGCAAAGAGTAAATGAAAGAAAATAAAGCTGGAATATAAACAACTTATGAAGTTCTTTTTTTTTTTTTGTCAGAAAGTGACAGGACAAGGGGAAAAACCCATGCTTTTGTTCCCTTTTTTTAAATTTCATGCTTTGGAAAGATGTCAGTATGTCTACACAAGTATGCATGTGCATGTATGTATGTCGGATTTACTAGAATGGCAAGGAAGAAAATGAGTTGATCTCAAAAGAAGCCAAGAATCTGGGACTTTGAATTCTCTGACTTCAATAGTGTTTCAAGGACTTGGAATGTGACAGATACTGGCATATTGTGTCTTGCTGTGAATGAGGGCTTGACTCTGAAGCTTTACAGCGTCTCTGTTCCTAAGAGGAATATGCACAGATCATGAGGCACATCTGAAGACTTGGGATGTGATGAGCCATTCTTGACCTCTCCCTTTCTAGTATGCAGTGCTTACCCTAAAGAATGCCCGGCCTTTTACCAACCTTTAATTTCATAATAGGCTCATGTTGACAAATCATCTCAAAATGAGATCAACACAGATAGGTAGTTTGTGCTGTGATACAGAAAGGAGTTTTCAAAAGCAGGGGAGCAGAGGAGATAAGCAGTAGTAGCATATATAATGGGAGTTACACGTCCAACTGTTTGCATGTTGGGCTATCATCTTCAAGTACTGCATATTACTAAAGTTCTTCTTTCCTTTTTTTTTTTTTTTTCTAAAAGCCTATAAAACTGTGGGGTTCTTTTATTTTATTTCTGGGGGAATGGTTTGACGGGGCTTTTTGTTGTTTTTGGTTTTTGAATTTTATTTTAACTAGTCCTGTATTTCACTCAGTTCTACTTGGTAGTCACCTCTAAGGTGAAAGACAAAGGCAGATGGAAGGCGGAAAGAGTTTAAGAGGAATACTCAGAACTGAAGAATTTCAGGCTTGAGCTTCAGACCCCATAAGCAGCCATTTTACCAAAGTTACCTTGTCTTATTGCTCTTTAAGTTACAGGGCAAATACTTAAAGCGATAATTTAGCCACAGAATGTTTGTATTAAACAGGGGCCTCCTGCTCTCAAGTTTCTATAATTTACAACAAAGAGTTTATTAAACACAACTCTTTCTGTCTAACATTCAAATCCATCTCTGCAACACACTCTCCTCTGGATTTGCGCCACCGAATGAAATGCTTTGGAAAAACAAAATAAACCAAAACCCTGCTGTGGAAACAGGACAAATCTAGTTTCACATCCCCTGCAGAGAGAGAAACAAGACGGAAGTAAAAAGCACCAAATGGAGCTCATAAAGCTTCACTCTGATCTCAGCCTCCACATTCTGGCAGAAAGCACTACCTAAGAGATGTGCTCTGCTTCAAGTGAGAACAGCCTCTGATTGCACCGTGAACACAAAAATATATTGTCTGTGAACAATTACCCTGAACAAACTCTGAATAAGGGAAATCTGACTATAGAATAAGGGGAAATGTGGTGGGAGGCAGGCTAATTGTCCCCCTCCCTTGTCAAGGCCTTATCTTGCACGCCAGCCATCTGTAGTAGCTGTGCCTGCAAGTATAGTGGACTATGCTGAACCTCCTTTCCACAAGCTCTGTCATGAGCCACAATGAGGTACAATCGTCCTGCCCATCAGGAACCATCCACCACAGAAGGGAAGTAATTTGAGTCCTGTAACAAAACCAGTTTCTCACTTTATGTTCATTTTATCACTGGCAGTTGCTCATATTCCTTATTACATTCCATACAGCAGTATATAAGCGGAAGGAAACCCATCCTAACCCACAGGTGCCATGGAGAGTTAATGGGGCTGGTGTTAAAATTCACTAGCTTTTTCTCTTTCAATATATCTACAAATAAAAATAATTTATTTGTTGGGAAGTCACCGCCCAAAATGGGAGCATATTCTGAACATTTTGAACCTAACACAGCTAATGTCTAAGGAGAAGAATGCACACCTGAGTACAGTTTTTCTCTGTTCCTGGATCCTGGACATCTCCTCTTTAATTACATTTTTAGGACAATCAGCAACTTAGAAAGTGTGGGTCGTGACTCTGCTTTCAGGTTTCTCTTTTGTTTTCTACTTTTACACAGAATCTGCATGCAGTTGGTACATATATATGCAGATGGTAAAGGAAAGAGAAAGCACACAACTAGATACAGGGAGGCCACCTTGTGATCAACGAAGCTCTCATCTTGCTTGTAAAACGACTCTCAAATTCAGGTAGGAAACAGCTTTTTCTGCAAGAGAGCACAGCAGAATGCTTTGCCCTAATATGGGAAATGTAACACAATACACTGCTGACAGCTTTCTTGTGACCCTCCCTATAATCACATTTACTTCTGGAACTTTGAGTTTGCTTTGTTAGTATACTGAGCACTCTGCATATATTCATCACCAGGCTTTTATGGCAGGAACATCTTTGAATCCCATGTGATAGGACAGTCTCTGTTTTAGACTTTAGTCCTTCATTCCTTTAGAAAGGCAATGTTCTGCTGCGATTTTTGTTGTTGTTGTTAATTAATTCATTTGAGATTATTCCCTAAATTTTCATTTTAATGCATTTTTTGTTGGGGGTATATTAATCACTTCTAAAGTCACGTACAACTGTCACTGATTTAAAGTTGTTGTTAACGTACATAGATGAATCTTTTTGTGTTATATATGCACATGTATATATGTACGTGTATATGCATGTATTAAAAAAAGCAAACCAAAAACCAAAAAGCAAACCTTTTCAACTGCATCTTCCTCCCTCCTCCCTTCTCCGTTCTGAGCAGCTTCTTGCTATCAACTGCTGGAGTGTGCTCACTCTACACCTAGAGCTATAATTATTTTGCTTTAATTTTACAAAACCTTTTGTTCCATTCCCACGAGCCCACCTGATCCTTATATTACACTTGCTCTATTAAAACACTCATGCAGAACAAAGCACAGTTGTACTGATTCATAAGTAACTCACCCCCACCCCCTCTTTTTCTTTCTACTAGGCTCATGCATCTTACCACAGTTTCATGACACTGTCCCTGATACCACTCCATGGTCCCATTTTTGCCTTTTTTTCTTCCTTTTAAACTGTTGTTTTTATGTGCTTAGGGTCCAATTACACTATTGTGTGCTGCTGTTTTGAATTGCTGTTGTTCTCAGTCATTTTATGTTATGCTCTTTGGCACAACAACAGATATAGTGCAGAGGGTGTTATGGAATTTATTTGTTGTAATCAGACTCTAGGATTTTTTTTTTATTATTTTTATTCATAGAGTACAAGCACCAAGGCTAGCCCTACATTTTCTCAAGGCAAGCCAAAGACCATTTGTGGCCCAGCCTCTGACACCAGACTACCCTATCTGCAGAAAGAGGGCACAGCAGCAGCTCAGATCAAGGTGATCTCTATCACTTGGGCATGGCCTGCAGGAAACACCAGATTTTACAGAAGACCAAAGACACCAATAACACTTGCCATAGGATCTTCACAGTGGCACTGGTCATTTCAGAATTAAAAAAAGCTCAATCCAAACTCTCATAAATTATTGTTGAGAAATACAAGGATGGAGTACAGTCAGTGAAAATGGGAACAATAGAAGGGCTGTCTCATCAACTTGTCCTGTACAACTTCCTTGAGCTGAGACAGCCTTCATTTCCTGGCTTATAAAGCATCAAGCATTTTGTTAGGACTAAGTAACAGATAAATAATCATCAGCCAGAACAGTGAGGAGTGGGTGTATATGAAGACAGTGCTAGCAAAGAGCAAATAAAACTGAGCTCTTGGTAGACACCTTTTCAAGATGGGGAGCAGGACATTTTGCAGTGCCCTACTGAACACCAGAGGAGGTAGGTGAGCACACGAGAACAGACCAGATGAAGGTGAGAGAAGGCAAGAAGTGGAAGGAAAACGGGGTGTGTGTATGTTTTTCTAGGTGATATGTGTAACAATGGTGAATACTAATGATTTCTAGCAATTAAAAAGAATAACAGGAAAATAAAAAGGGGAATGTGGCAAGGCACAGAACAAACACGTCTGTAAGGGGTACAAATGAAAGTTGCAATTTACCAAAGAATAACCATTCTGCACATTTTATGTAGCATGTCAAATCTATCAGATTTTTCTCTTATTAAATCATCATTCTACAGCAACAATCATTCTCTCAATCAATCCCCCGTGTTAACAACTCTTAGTAATGACTAACTTGGCAGGAACTGATGTTTACATATATTTGAAAGTCCTGAGCACTGTTCTGTATTTTTGGATGTTAAATTTCCTTTACATTTTGTCTCTTATTTTTTAACCTGTTTTTAAAGGATGGATGCATTCAATTGGAAAATAAAGTTTTGTGACACACACACTCAGATTATGTTAGCTCAGGAAATTGGCAATGGGATAAGAACAAAACCATTCACCTCCGATTCCTGATTGAAATCTAGTCCAAGTGAGATAGTCACAGAACCTATAAGCCTCCCATGGTGGCTTTGTGATTTGAGATTATTTTTTATGAATCTCAATCCACTTCAGGGCAAGAACCAGAATCGCAAATCCACTGCCTCAATGAGCATTAACTAGCATCACTGCACACAGTAACAGGGGAGATGCCAAAAACCAAACTGGTCCTGGAGTCAGACTTCCCACCTTATCCTGGGAAATGACCACTAAAAAATAGGGTATTTTTGTTGCGTGCAGATGTGGAGCAAGGGAAACATATCTATCTACTTAGCAGAAAACAAACCTGTAGTCACATCAGCTAGTTGCTGCAACATTCACCTGAAGTGTGAACTGGTTCTCCAGGACTTCAGCAGTCTTAACCTTCTGCAAAGCCAGGAGGTGTCTTATGTTGTGGCCCTGTATCACTTGGGAACTGAGACAGGGAGGGCATGGGGAGAGGACAATACAGCAAAGGTTTTCCATCATAACTCCTGAAGAAGAAGCAGCAAGCCCATGCAACCCTTTAACCCTAAAATCAAAAGAGCCTCAGAGCAAGTGCAGGCTTTGGTCATTATTTGGTCCATTTTTCCTGCCTAGATAAGAGAAATAAATGGGGTATTTAATTTTGCAGAAGACCAAACCTGAGGAGGGCTATGTTGCACTTTCTATTTTATTTGGGACCTGACTGATTAACAAAGCTATTAGCAAAGCTATTTCACTAAACAAACATCCTATGGCATACAACAAAATAGTGATGCTCAGGCATATTTCTCATGGCTCCTTCTTTTAGGGACCATGAATCATTAAAATCATTTGGGAATTAGCTACTCAGCTTCCTACATTAGATACATTTGCTAACCTGAGAGGGGTAAAGATCTCAGGACTCAACAGTAGATTTAAGTTTGTCCACCATCTGTGCTGAAGGGCAGCCAATGCAGATTGCACCTTCAGATCTGCACTTGGGTGCCTCTCTGTTATGTTTCATTTCACACTTCTGATCTCCCTACCTTAGAAACAGGAAAAATGCACAGCTGATGAGCCAAGTTTGCATGCAACTTGAAATTGTTCTTCCGTGGCTGTAGCTTGCACGTGCACTTGACTATTCAAAGGTAAGTGAGATGAGAAATAGAGCTGCCTTTAAAATGGCCAAGTATTGTTAATTTTACGTGGGGAGTTTTGGAAGCAAGTAGTTATTTTCAAAGTTTTCAGAGGCATCACTGAAAGTATTTAGATATACAAGAAAAAGCTGGTAAGAAGGTCAGACATTTTCTCCTTCCTTTGCCCTTCATTAATATTTTTCTTTTCCCTTTTTACCAACAAGAAGAAAAAGGAAGACACTAACAAATGAAAAATAAAAAAGTATTGATTTGATGAACCTTATCCAAAATAAAATTTTTGAGAGGGAGTAGCCTTACAAGTTTTAAAGTATACCTGTAAATACATACACACATAAATGTTTCTATCACAGCAAATTCCAGTAAAATGTATAAAAATTCTAAGTATACCTAAGT
This sequence comes from Neopelma chrysocephalum, assembly GCF_003984885.1. Classification (NCBI taxonomy): domain Eukaryota; kingdom Metazoa; phylum Chordata; class Aves; order Passeriformes; family Pipridae; genus Neopelma; species Neopelma chrysocephalum. The sequence goes on from NW_020897715.1 coordinate 12,239,418, forward strand.
AGACAGACTAAGTACAGTTAAATTCAGCTGCTAAACTGGAAGGAGCAGACAAAAAAAATAGTAAAACTATTAAGAATTTGGAAAAAAGTCACATCTTTTATATGAATTTAAACTTAGGATCTGACACAGAGAATGATGATTTAATTTAGGAGTCATAAGGTTAATAATGCTGATTCACTTGCAGAGAATTCAAATACACATTCCTTCTTTCTAAACCTTTTAAATTGTTTTAAGCATGTTTTAGGGAGGATGCAAAATGAGCCAACTTGCCAAGAGAACCTGTATCTCAGTGGAAGCCAGTGTTCAGCACACTGAAGACTCAAAATCATAAATTACAAGTTACATTAGTCCAGCAGAGCAAGGAACCACTATTTTAGGGAACAGGTATGTCTTCACTGAAAATAAAGAGAAATAATTTTCAGAATTCCCAGTAGACAATTCAGCTCTCATTTAACATTAATTTTTATGGACACTAACTACACATCAAAAAACCACTTGTGAACTTGCTCTGTGTTTTTGGGAAAGCTGAAAACACCAGGAATCAGAGAGAACTCAAATCTAAGTATGCTTCACAGAGAACTCAAATCAAAGCATGCTTCAATCTGCCTTTCCTATTGTGAGAAAAAAGGTAGCACTAGCCCAGCTTACATGCAGGAACTGCACACAGGCCCATGCTGATATGTTGAGCACTGTGATGATGTGCTGGGCACCAGTGTGCTTTTCACATTGATTTGATGTGATTTTCACAGTTTGATCAGTGAATCTGGACTCTTAGTATTCTTGGTTTCTGAGGAAGCTGAGATTGCTACTCGGCTGGTTTAACTTGATAACTGGCACGCTGGGCTTCAAGCACTGGTATTTAACCATCTTCTTCAGTGACAGCATGTAGGTTGGGATCTGACCATCACTTTGTGTACCAAGTGACCCACAAGCTGAGAGTCTTTACCAGGAGTCAGGGGACACAGATATTTACCATGCAATCCCCTAACAACATGTTCACCAGTGTGGATAGTAACACAGCAGTGAATAAAATCTCTTCAGTTATTTCCTACAGGAGAAAGTCTCCGATGAAGAAAGAGTACCTCAAGTGAAGATGGCATCACTCATACATGCCAGATTCGACCTTGACATGGTATCTGAACCTAGAGCAGGATTTGAATTTTTCGATTAGCTTCACACGCTCCAATTAGTTTCTCAAACTGCACAGAAAGCAGAGGAAGTTCAATAGTAAGACAACAGTAAGCTTTTGAAAAAACATTATAGGGAATAATTGTGCTCTGGAGGATTTATTTATTTACTAATGCAAACAGTACACACTGAGATAACATCTGGCAGTGTTTATTACAATGAAACCCAATCAATATTTCTGTCTACTACAATATCTGTCCACAAAATAGTCATTCCTCCTGGCACTCACAAGAAATACTCAACTATGTATTGTAGTAGCCTTTGCCAGCAAAAAGGGAGGTTGACACCCAAATTCTTCTTTTAGAAAGACTTAGATGTACCTAGACACAAGAATGATGGTGGAAAATTAGAGAGAGAGATGCAGCTCATAGCATTACAAACAGCATTAGAAATTCATAAAATCATAGAAATCGAATTTCAAACCTATGAAATTATTTGGGTTGGAAAGGACCTTTGGGATCATCTAGTTCCAAACCCCCTGCCATGTGACCCTGCAGTGACACCTTCCAGTAGATCAGGTTGCTCAAAGCCCCATCCAGCTTGGCCTTAAACACGTTCAGGGTTGTGAACTACAGAACTTCTCTGAGCAACAACCCTACAGAATTTCAAAAAGCAATAGATCCCAGACTTATCTCTTGTGCCTCAGTGGAGGGTCTTGGTCAATGGCAAGTTGACTATGAGTCAACAGTGTGTCCTGGTGGCCAGGAGGGCCAACGTGTCTGGGAGGGCATCAGGCAAAGCATCACCAGCCTGTCGAGGGAAGGGATTGTCCCACTCTGCTCTGACCTGGGGTGGCCTCATCTTGAATATTGTGGCAGTTTTGGGCACCATGATATAAGAAAGATATTAAGCTGTTAGAGAGTTTCCAAAGGAGGGCAACAGAGATGGTGGAGGGCCTTGAGGGGAAGCCATACGAGGAGCGGCTGAGGTCACTTGGTCTGTTCAGCCTGGAGAAGAGGAGACTGAGGGGATATCTCATTGCAGTCTACAGCTTCCTCATGAGGAGAAGAGGAGGGGCAGGCACTAATCTCCTCTCTGTGGTGACAGGACTTGAGGAAACAGCATGAAGCTGTGCCAGGGGAGGTTTAGGTTGGATTTTAGAAAAGAATTTTTCACCCAGAGGGTGGTTGGATGAACAGGTTCCCCAGGGAAGTGGTCCCAGCACCAAGCCTGACAGAGTACAAGAAGTGTTTGGACAATACTCTCAGGCACAGGGTGTGACTCTTAGAGTGGTTCTGTGCAGGGCCAGGTGTTGGGCTTTGATGATTCTTGTGGGCCCCTTCCAATTTAGGGGAGTCTATGATTCTACAATTACTTTTGCTAGTGAGCTACCAGGCCTTTTGTGGCATTTTAGAGCTACAAGTAAAGGCAGAAATTTTGACTTCTAATTTCCTTTTGAAGTCAGGATTCAAAAAGAAGTGATACGCAACCTTCCCACATAATTAAAAAGCCAAAAATAAATTTGTTTTGAAAGTTCTGTGTATTAGAATTTCCAAGTAAGCCCTTTCATTTTTTTCTATTTCTGTATTTGCATTATTGCACATCACTGTAGAAAAACTAGCAGTATTTCGTGCAATGAAAAAAGTTACTAAGCATTAGCTTAGTACTTACTGAACCTTCACCTTTCTGAAATCTAAGTGCCTCTTGCAGTCTAACAAACAGATTGACGTGCAGTAAGACACGCACTACTACTTACATATCATGAAATTAAGAAAAAACTAAGAAAACCATGCAAAACAAAATCAATATTATTATTTTTTCTCCTTACATTTTAATTGCTGTAATTTTGCTTTTGTTGAAACAGTCGTTTCCAAAGAAAAATTATATGTCTGTTTAATGTGACTATACATAAAATAAATGTACATTTGCCCCTGTTTAATTTCACATTTTGCTGGCTCACTGTTCAAGGCATTTCTATTTGTACAGGGCCTAGAGGTAAAATAAGACCTTCTGTGCTACACCAAGTCCTGAGGCATGGGCTATGCTCAGAAGTTATTGTGGTGATATGTTACCTTTTTCCCCATAAAAACTTCACTTTGACAAGATAATTGGGATTGTAGTTATGAACTGGGGAGAGCAGGGAGAAGAGGGGACACAATTTGTTTTCCTCTCTACTGGTCTACATCTACTGGGCAGAGGAGAGCACATTTTAAATTGGACTGGTACACAGAGCAGCCAGACTAAGCACAGCAGCATCGAAGATGCCTGTTCCTATAATTTGTGTTCCATAAGCTTTGCACTAGGATTTCATGTTTAGCTTTTTACAATTTCTTGTCCTCCACACCATCAATATCTTTCTATAACCTAAAGGTCCTAATGATATGGCTATTAGGAATGAACTGGGGAGGAATTATAACAACAGTGCTATATTAGCAAAGTGGTGGAAAGACACAATAACTTAACTTCCAAGCACTGAAACTGGTGAAAATCCCACTACATTAAATGAAGACCCTATTTAAAGGGCAACACTACCATCCACTGCTGTCAATTTGGCCAGATGAATTTCTGCCATACTTGCAAGTACACAGAATATTTGACCTAGCTTTAAGTAAGACGACTGAGATTTCAAATGTGCAGAACAGGCTCCATTATTTTTTTCTATATTTAAACTAATACAGGACAAATACAGACTCGGTTCTGAAAGCTCTCAACACTGAGAAAGATCGGTGCAGGAGTTTCCATTTGCATATCAGTGATGCAGAGGAGTAAAAAAGCCAAAGTGAGAGAGAGACTGGGACTTTTACCCCTGATTCAAGCAAGAACCCAACCCCAGTCCAGCAGAGGACCAGTCTGTCAGAACTGCATACAAAATTTCCTAGTTCCTCATCAACTCCACAAACTAAAGAACAGATTGTAAGCTAGTATTAAAAGTGGGCTAGATAAAAGCAGGGAGCGGAATGACTTCTAACCAATATAGTCTTATAAACTTCTATAAAAGAACTCCAAATCATCTGAAAATAGGAATAAATCCAAAATAAACCTTCATTCAACCACTACCGGGCAAAAATGTGCATGTGACAACTTTTACATCACTTTGATATTAAAATAGGGTAAATCTAGTTGTTTCAAAAAAAAAAAAGTATCTCTAAAGAAAGCATGATGTATTTATTTTCCCACTGTAAAACATTTTTTTTTCCTACATCAGCTAAGGAAAGTCCTGCACTTCCAGCAAGACAGCAGACAGAGCAATTGGTAACTGCCCCTCACCGGAGGCAGCACTGCTGGAGAGGGGGTAACAGATGAATACATGTAAATGCATCAGACATACCATAAGCCACCCAATGTAAAGGACCAGCTCAAGCACATATATTTGTAATGATTCCTGACTCCACTGAAAGGAATGTGGAAGAATCTCAGTGACTTCACTGGGGCCAGGATTTCTCTCTTTATCTGTAAAAGAAGTGATCAGAAAGTGGCTGCACTCAATACAGAAATGGTGTGCAGAGATCTGGCAGGGATCACAGGTAATAATTATGTTCAACGTTAAATAAGGAACATCTATTCTGCTAAACAGTATATTTATTTTACAAGAAATGGAGGCATAAGGAGCTTAAAGAATAACTACTATATGGTATAGATACATTATAAACATTATGACAGAGACAGAGTAAGAGATTTTTAGAAATCAAATGCTTTTAAATGTAATTAAATCATAATAAAGATAATCACATAGAAAACTGTGCTCCTGACAGTCTGACAATGCAGGGACATCAGAAATGTTTTCCACCATTATAAGGTACAGGAAATCTATGCCTATCTCATGTTGATGAAAGGAAAATTCTATAGGGGGATAGAATATGTATTTTAACAGCTGGTAATTTCATAAAAAGTAAAATGTACCTAGCACATTTGAAATTCTCTGGGACACAAATGGTTGCAGTAAGGAAAAAGATTTACTAGTAAAAAACCCTGTCCATGGAAGAATTACCAAGTCTTTACTCTCTCGAGCTTCCCTTTGGTTGTCTCTAGGTTGAACACCATCTAACAAGATGCTTCCCTTTGCCCTTAATACATCTCAAGTACTGGATAAAGACCCTGACTCTGGTGTTTGAATTCTACTTGGAGTCATGCACCTGAATGTTACTGCATTTAGCTTTGGAGCTAGTAGCAAAGTGTCCTTTCATCATCAATTTCCATATCTTTGCCACAGTCTAAGATATACATACAGGAAAAGAATGACATTTTGAGCAGTTCAGAGGCTGTCTGAATGCAAAGCTTTGGTTCAATAACACTCCAAAAACATATACATTATAGGATTTTATATTTTTTTATAGATTATAATCATACCTACTAGTTGTGATTACCTTCCTACATTAAGAATTCTGAACTCTTGCCAAAGCATAGTTCCCTGGCCAGGACAGGGAACCACTTGAGGTGACCATGACTGATATCCTGAGGAAACTAAATATTTGCTAGGTATCTAGAGTTGTACTAGTATCTGATTGTTTCCCTCAATGCTGTTCTAGAGTCACATGTATCAGCACATAGGTATGAAACCAGCACAGCATAATAAAGACTGGTAAATTGAACAAGAGTTTGTCATGACAAATGTCTTCTTGAATGGAAAGCATGATCAGAATAAGGGCAGATGCAGATGTAAAGAGTAGTATTTTCTAAGCCACACACACAAAGAAGCTGAGAAGTAGTAATATGTCAATGTGTGACACAGAAGGAAACAGAAAACGGGATCATTTCTGGGATGATTTTCACACGGCCAAGAGTCACCGGGACAAATTCGATAGCACTGCAGCCCTGACAAAAGTAAACAAAAGAATCCCTTCCTTCCTGCAGGATTGAAACAATTATGAGGAATCAAAAGTCTTACATTCAGGTGCCATCCATGAGCATCAGTACCTATAGCAACCGTGCCTACTGACTCAGGGATTTTTCACTTCTAATCCTGCTATATTTTCCATCAAGATGATTGACTAATTTAATTCTATACCTTCTTGGTCACCTGGTTTCTGGATCCCTCAGCATCCTCTCTCTGCATTCCTCAGGCTTGTGTGATGCCTTGACCACTAGAATTTCTCCCTAATTGCTAACTGCATCCAGGCTAAAGCTCTCATTTACACACTAAATATGCCCGAAAGGATGATCATTTTATAGCTGTTTGCTTCAAGAATCCAGTATCACTTGTTCTGGAGAAGTGACAGCCACTGAGACATAAGAAGGTTAGTCATGTATTAAAACAGGGCAACAGACATGACAAAACAGATTACTCTCCTCACATGAAACCCTAATGAATGGAAAGAGAAGCTGGGAAGATATAAGAATTCAGCTGCCTTTGGCTCAGATTTTTTCCACTGATGGTCTGATCTTGCAAACTATATATATAGGAACTGTGCCACTATACCCCACTTAAATGCATTGTGGCTGAATGATTATGACCTGGTTCATAACATGGAGTGATCTGGTGCACAACTGTTACCATTACTGCTGAGAAATAATGCTGAGAAAACTTATGCCTTGAAAAGGTTCTGCTAATAAGAGTCACATGATTCTCAATCACTTATTGCAAGTCTTGAAAGAAAGGAGATAACACCCTTCCATTCTGCAAAATAGTTTCATTATTCAAAATTTCAGTAAGAACACTGCATGAACTAGAATGAAATTTCTACGGAAACATTATGAAGGCAATGAAAAAAAATCTGCCAGAGAAAGCAACAGGTTCAAAAAATTTGTTAATGCGGGTTTTGACTTAGGGATGCCTTCAGTTATTGCTGATACCAAAACATCTTGAAAAGTCAAATACGTATTTTTTTATTATGATTTAAAAATAAAAAAATAAATAAAACAAATAAACTTATCTTTTTCATGCCAGTGGAAACTGTTGAAAACAACAGATGAATTTTGACATAACAGATTAAAATCTCTTCTAATCTATTATCTAGATGCAGGTGCAATGATGGGAAAGAGGGCAATAAGAATGAGATCCTTTATAGTAAAATTCAGAGCTAGATAACTTATACTAATGAAGAAAACAGACCAGAAAGTTTGGGTAACTTACATTCATCAGACTGCCCTATATCTGACTCCGGAATTTGAAATGATTCAGCGCGAGTGTCCTCAGGGACACTGATGTAAATATAGAATAACCGCAATGCCTTTCTCTGGAGTCCCTCCCATTACACACTGGTTTAGGGCAAAATAAGAATACTAAGGCTTGGAAAAGGCCAGGTCTGTGTTGCCTTTTTTTTCTTTTGTAGCTTATCTGATGACATCTTGGGTCTAAGTTAACCTTCCTTGCTCAATAATATTTAATCTTTATTTTATCTTGAAGTGGACTAGCAAATGCTTTGATAAATGTAGTGGAAGATTTTCCACTTTCACCACAACATCTTCAGGTGGTGAAATGCTGAAGTGTTTTACTACAACTTACTACAGCAGTGCTATGCAGGGAATCAATGCTAATATTCCCATGCCTTTTTAATATGAGTGAATCACAGCCCATACTCCTTTATATACTAAAGAAACCACACACTGGAGAGCCATTTTCCTATCTTCATCTATTGTGGTCACTATTCTGCAAAAATAAGAGCTGCCATCTATGAAAAAAAGTCTCGATTCTACCCATTTGTACACTACAATTGGTGCCCTTAAAATACAGATCTACAACAACAACCAAAGCCCCACACAATCCCTCCACCTCCCAAAAAACCCTAAATGTTAAACATTTGTAAGAAAACAAAAAAAGCATGAGAGACTTAATCAACAGTAATTCCCAGCTCCTCTTCTGTGCTAAGTTGTGAATGAGACTGACTAAAACCAACCTGAGAACTAACAAAATTTTCAGACTGGCCAACTGGGTTTTGAGATTAGCAGTTCCATTAAGTGAATACATCTTTCAAGGATGAAAATTCATGAAAATTCAGAAAACAGAGACAATTAAGAGAACAGAGACAATTACAAAGCCTCCAATCTCCTGAGACTTTTACCTTTTTGTAGCAGGCTTTACTTCAGCCTCATTACATATTTTCTCTGATCATCAATCCTATTTGCAACTTTCAGCTGTCTCCATGTTCTGTGTCAGAGGAGTTTGTATCAGACAATACCTGGAGTGTCTCCACTAATCCAAATTTTAAAAACCAGTAACTGAAACAAATCAGCATTTGTGCACTGACTGGAAAGAAACCCTGCAGACTCTGCGCAACTGAGAATCTGTTCTTCGGTATCTATATGACTCCCCCCCCCGTCCTTCTCTAAAAAAAAGAAGGGTCAAAGCAAAATCCTGGCAGCCCAATTGAATCTTTGTAGAGATAGTGTGGTTTCAGTTATGAGAGGATGGAAAAATTAGAACCCTGGAGATCTTTTGGGAACATTAGCTTTATTAATCAGGAATCTATTAGCCACATACCAACATTCCCAAACGGTATGCTGAATCAGAGAATGTCAGGGAGCAACAGAACCCATCCAGGCTGGTCTTCTGTCTTATAGGAAGTTCTACCACACACTGAGAGATGGTTTTCCAAGCCATTCCTTAAAAAAGAAACTTCCCCTGCTTTCATAATACTTACAGGTTGTGCATTCCAGCACTTTACAGCTGATAGTCAGAACATGGTTCCTGATATGTGACTTGGTAATTTTCACTGCTCATTGAACTGATTTCTTTAGGTCTTTCTCCCAGTGGACATGAAGAACAATTAATCACTGTGCTCCTGATTATAAGTTTTCACTCACTAGATTTTTTTTTAAATCATATTCTCCTTAATGTACAACAAAAGCCACACTTTCAGAAGCATATAATACCATGTAAGGCTCCTATATATTCTCTTGCCCCTGGGCTAGATAACAATCAACCAGTTTCTGCTTTCTCAACAATTTCAACTCCAGGACAATTTCTGCCTTGACAAACATTTCTGACCTCTCCACATTTCCACTGGGGT